>NW_026782154.1:0-600000 GCF_031769215.1 Ylistrum balloti | reverse complement strand
GTCCAGACAGATACGTAAACACAGATATTCCCTCCCTGACGTCGTAAACACATTCGGAACTGTAATTACCAAAGTTCTCTTTGCTTAAAACATAGAGGGGGTCGTTTGTTCATTTCATGCTCATTAATTATTTTAAGAATACATTTTATTTTAATCAAGGTATATCAGTTAGTGGCAACTAACACTGTACGATGAAAACGATTAAATCTAACGAAGACAATTAGACACGATAACTTACGATATAAAAGTCATTAAAGCTTATCCCGGATTGTAAATAACTACCAATACCAATAAACAGTAGTCAGTCGTGTGATATGGACTCTTGTTTCACATTTCCGAAGTCGCCGTTTTCTTTTTTTCAATTAGAATTTAGCCATAATCGATAGCGAAATTGAGGTGAACGAGTAGGTATTCTCTGTACTTCCGGTCAGGCTTACGCGTTTCCGGTAGAGGTGAGGCGTTCGTTTGGTATACTACGTGACACGCACGTCTGGGTTGTACTTGTCTTGAGGCTGAAGTACAATGTACCAGAAAATGTTTCTGTTCTTCATCCTTTAGTAGGTTTATAACACTGGTGATGAATTTATTTTAGAGCTACAAATTTATATTTTGTTGTGTACACTAATCTGCTTATACCTGTAATGAATTACTGAATAACGTAATTATAAAAAAGAAACACAACAAAAGAAAAAAGAAATGTCATACAAAAGACCAAAGACCGATCTGGATCGGTCAAAATAGTTTTGGTAACACGTCATTACAATTACAGTGATTAGGTTACCAATAGTTAGTCCTACAGAAATACATTCATAATAACGAGAGCCGCCACAAATTTATATACTCCCAGAAAAAAAAGAATACATCTCTCTGAACAAGTCTTCACATTCCTTTATATTTCATCTTCAACCAATACTAGACTAAAAATTACAAAATGTATTGACTTATTGACTAGTGCACCTCCCGTTCGAATTTTCATTCAATCACTTTGATTTTTCCTCAGTCGCCTCCTGTGCCTCTAGATTCCTCAATGGAAGAAGCGGCTGTATGGCTCAGTGTAATCTATTCGTCGAAGAGAATGAGGCTTTGAATATACAGCACACTAGTTAATTTCACGTTTTAATTTCTTATTTATTGTATCATGTTTTGTTTGCATTTTTGTAAATGTTGTTGTCAAAGACTTTTTGTCCGCACTGTAAAAACCGTGACTGTGTCACGAAGGTAAGCACTGACATTGCCTTACAAATTTGTATTGCATATATTTTTAATACGTTTTATTGTAAAATAGAACTTTGTGTAAAAGTAGTAAAATCATTTTATAAACAATTATGAGAACTCGTAGACTTGATGGCAATAATGAAAAGGTCCTAAAACTCCATTTCATTATTGCCAAGAACATTTGTATTGATAGCGTGGGACAAATTCCCTTATCATCTAAAAGGAAACATCAAAGGTTACAGAGTATCCCAGGCTACAGGGCGGTTAGACATTCCACAGCTTCACCAATAATACTTAAATGGCCAGAACAACAGACACGAGGGTGGTATGGTACAGAACGGTAGACACGGGGATGATATGGAACAGAATGGCAGGCACGAGGATGGTATAGTACAGAACGGCAGACATGGGGATGGTATAGTACAGAACGGCAGACACGGGGATGGTATAGTAAAGAACGGCAGACAAAGGGATGGTATGGTACAGAGTGGCAGACACGGGGATGGTACAGTACAGAATGGCAGACACGAGGATGGTATAGTACAGAACGGCAGACACGGGGATGGTATAGTACATAACGGCAGACACGGGGATGGTATAGTACATAACGGCAGACACGGGGATGGTATAGTAAAGAACGGCAGACAAAGGGATGGTATGGTACAGAGTGGCAGATACGGGGATGGTACAGTACAGAATGGCAGACACGAGGATGATATAGTACAGAACGGCAGACACGGGGATGGTATAGTACATAACGGCAGACACGGGGATGGTATGATACAGAACGGCAAAAACGGGGATGGTATGATACAGAACGGCAGACACGGGGATGGTATGATAAAGAATGGCAGACACGGGGATGGTATAGTACAGAATGGCAGACACGGGGATGGTATGATACAGAACGGCAGACACGGGGATGGTATGATACAGAACGGCAGACACGGGGATGGTATGATACAGAACGGCAGACACGGGGATGGTATGATACAGAACGGCAGACACGGGGATGGTATAGTACAGAATGGCAGACACGGGGATGGTATGATACAGAACGGCAGACACGGGGATGGTATAGTACAGAATGGCAGACACGGGGATGGTATGATACAGAACGGCAGACACGGGGATGGTATGGTACATAATGGCAGGTCGTGTTAATCCACTTTACGATACAAAAAGTATGAGATATTTTTATATTGGCCGTAAAACACAGGTAATATTATTTTGGCCGTTAAAAGCAGGTGTACTTTTGCAATAATATCTTCATTCCATAAAAATCTCAGAAAGTTTTAATTTTGACCCAAGAATCGTGAAAATCAATGACAAATCTCTGTACTGATTTCGAAATAGTAACTTTGAATCACCATCTGATTAAACGTCTGTAGAGAGTAAGCATTAGTCAAAGAAAACTCGAGAAATGATCACGTGCACGTGCAAATCGAGCCAACAGAAATTAAGAGAGAGATCTCGACGATAATATAATTGAGGAGTGTATGCTTCCTCAAATCAAATATCTAAATACGATTTCCAAAACATAAGATGAAAAGGAAATGTTCCAATCTATTAGGAACATAAAGATACATTTAACTTAAGTAGGATTGATTAGATAACGAAACAGGAGCAATACACAGGTAAACACATGAATAATTAAAACAAACACTTCCTAGCATCAATAGAACTGACCCTTAAAGTACATGTAAACTGGTACATACAGTGTCCATTCTACAAACAAATGAAAACTCTGTGGATTCTTAGAACAGAATATCTACTTATATCGTGTTTGGCACAGTTCGGACAACCTATGTCCTAGAATGTGACAATGGTGAAGTCTACCTGGCTGTGAAAACAGGTACCTTGACGTGCCGAGTATTACCGGGTATAAAATGTACAATGAATGTCAATCGGCTCCAGTCGATTGGACAATGCCAGGCAACGGGCAGAGTCACGGAGATGAAAAACCATTATCATCATTATCAAACTATCAGAAACAGTCTGTCCTAGATCCGGACACTTCGAGTATTCAAGTCGCGAGACGATATCATACGAAAAAAGGACATCCAAAAGAAAAAAAGAATAGCTTCGGAAAAGGGAGCTCTAGAATATATCCCAATGCCTCGAGTTTATGTTACTTAAGGTCCGGAATACCGGGAAGTAATGGCGCGAAAGACCGGCGTCCTATCTGCAAATAGGAATTGCAGAAAAAAATCATCATTTTTGCCTATATAATAATTTAACACCAGAGGGAATTGTAAAACGAACGTAATTGATATTATCAATGATTGTTAATATTCCTATTGTGGTGCCATAGGTTACGTTACGCTGGGCTATGAATTAGCTCCTTAGGGATTCGGAGATTGTGGAAAATGAGATATCACACCTAGGGATGAAGAGATTATCGTAGAAGACAGATTTGGCCATCAATAGCCACGTGACTAGTCATTTATTCTAACACAGCTCTGACAGTATCAATCCCACTAATCTTTTCTTCAGCACCTGGACTTCTCCTCGCAGCCTAAGACGGAACAAACAGAAATTTCCTAGCCACTGACCATCAATGTTGTAATAATTGTATATATCGAGATTTTTTTTATCTAAGCTCACGTAGAAATACAAACCAGACACTTAAACCACTTTCTGTTACGTAGTTTGGGTCTGGCTTTCCATACTATCGTCATATTGGTCGATTGTTTTACACTGACTTATTGTCGTGTCGAACCATTTGGTGAATATACACGTTTTATACCTTTAATACACAGCTATTATATTTCTATTACACACATTTCATTCGTTCATTACACAAATTCCATACTTTTGATACACAGTGTCATTAATTTAACACACGGGTTTTATATGTTTCATACATGTTTCATATTTTGGGTAAACATGTTTCATATTTTGAGTGTACACGTTTCATATTTTGAGTAAACACGTTTCATATTTTGAGTAAACATGTTTCATATTTTGAGTGTACACGTTTCATATTTTGAGTGTACACGTTTCATATTTTGAGTAAACACGTTTCATATTTTGAGTACAAACGTTTCCAGGGCTAGCTCTGGGTCAAAATTCAGTTTCGCAAAACCAATTTTTTTTTCTATAAGCGCGCGAACAGATTCCGGAACTCACCCTCACCCGACGAGCCCTTAATTTCCTCATATAATAAAAACACACATGCTAATTATATAATTACATTATTTATTCACTGTTTTAACAACAATACATCAAACATAACACAGTATATGGTAAAAGAGTTTATAAACATGGAATGATTACAGGCCTTCTGCATCTCGACAGTTTGCTGTTGTGTTGCCAAAGCAGCAGAGTGAGAGTTCTCATCTGTAAAATTGAAAATAAAATTTAGAATAGAATTGGACATTTGCAGAGAGATACAGGATTACATTGAACCTTATTTTACACCATCAAAGTATTATACTTATTACAGTAACTTCCTAAGTAATATATCTCTTAAAAACACTTCAGAGATAATAAAGACATAATCGTTAAACTAAAAGATTGAGTTTCTAATTCATGTGCCAAGCAGGCTGTAATGAGTAACTACATTGTACCATCCTTTAGGCTGTATAGTATTTCTGAATTACTTAATCTAAATTTACATAATTTTCTGTTCATAAATGATGAATAGTTGTATATACTGATCCTTTCTCATGCTTAACCAAGCACTTCTTCTTCATGATACTGCAGCCATCAGTGAAACTATTTCTAACTAATGCCTTGATACGTATGTCACAAAACATGAGCTTTTGCTCTGGGTCATATTTTAGCCATGGCCTGCCAATTTTCCAACTATCTAGAAACTTTCTTGAACTACTGCCCCTGTTAGTAACCTGATCAGGACTATCATTTTCCTTTTCAATAGATGGTGTCTTAAAACCAAATGATGATAATCTGGGTACTTTCCCATCCCTATCACTAAAGGGGAGTTTACGTTTTCCCATTTCATCTAACGATCTATCTCAGTGAAGGGCCAAATCTGATGTGACCAAAATATGTACAAAAATATAAAACAAAATCGGCAACATAGTGTAAAAACAAGGAAATTATATCTTGTGTTTCTTGCTATTTTGATTGTCGATCAACAAGGTTAAGAAGCCCATTTCGGGCCCTTTCAAATACACTAGTTTACTAAGTTATGTCTGCAGAAATCACAAACTCGTGCCCAATTAACAACATCGACACACCTTATGATCCACCTACCGTAAGCCAATTCCCGATAAAACAACATCTTTCCTTCAGCTAACTTACCTTATTGTTCACGGCAGAGGCTATCTCGGATTGAGACAATGGAGACATCATTGGATAATTGGCGATTTTCATTTCAGGCGTGTTGCTGTTTAGACAGGTAAACGTTGCTGTCAAAACACAAAAGAGTTCCGATAGCTGACCTTGCCCCAGCTGCGTGAGTCAGTCAACCGTGACCGTGTAGTACACAACGATGTCGGAGCAAAATTTACCTGTGTCACTCGTTACAAATAAGTTAAACGCCAGTGATTTTTCTCTATACAGTCATCGGTGACTGGAAATGGCTGTAATCGGCATTTTCGCCAATAGAAATTTGAAATCGCCAATCTCATTTCACTTTCGCCAATGGCGATCGCCAGCGCGAGCCCTGGTTTCATATTTTGAGTAAAAAACACGTTTCATATTTTGAGTAAAAACGTTTCATATTTTGAGTACAAACGTTTCATATTTTGAGTAAACGAGTTTCATATTTTGAGTAAACAAGTTTCATATTTTGAGTAAACACGTTTCATATTTTGAGTAAACACGTTTCATATTCTGAGTAAACACGTTTCATATTTTGAGTAAACACTTTTTATATTTTGAGTATACATGTTTCATATTTTGAGCACAAACGTTTCATATTTTCAATAGATGCGTTTTGTATTTTCACCATGAACTCTTCTGATATGATACCCAACTGTAACATGACGTCATGTATAGAGGATCTGGCACGTATATTTCGTTTGAAGATTTAAAGATTTGAATTTTCGAATTTTTATTTTCAGACAAGCTAAAGAATATTGGAAATGATATAAAGAATCTTCATTTCGTGACATACATTTTAATTGAAGAGGAAAAAAGAATGAAGATTTTCATTGCATGATCAACACAACTATGTCCACTAAGAAGTACACTAATTACCCCATAGGTCTAACGTTTCCCTGGAGGCTGGCACAGGTAATACACAGAGTGCTTGCTAAGACGCAGAGTAACCGACCAAATGTAGGAAACTTACATATTAAAAAACTGTTAACAATCGGATTCTACTGTCAACATGTTTTTTTTTATAAACAGCAAAAATAAATATTTCTTTAGTCCGTGTGATCTGCAGCTATGTCATTCCAACATGTCGCATGAGCCGTTTCTGTAATCAAGCTGTTTCCTGTACAGGTGAATTATGGGACCATTGTATTTCCCAAAAGGTGTGTTAAACGTGAAATCGGCGTGACGGAAACCATTAAGTCCGGAACACCGTCCCAGGTTACATATCAGTAAATAGATAAATATGGAAGCATGACGTGATCGCGTTGTCCCTGACCAGGGCGGGGCACCACTGAGAGTCACAAGCACACATAGCGTACACACGTTGATATAGACACCTTCTACTTAAAGAAAAGTTGATCGTCGGCACCAAAGAAAATTTATTGTGAACAGGCTATCCATCGATTTCATGTCCGGATTTTTTTTAATCCAGCACGTGTTTGTAGCTACAAACGACATGCAAAAATGAGGAAACTCAAACTATTGGATACGATCTCTAACCACACCCACGTGGTGCGTGCAAGAACCCATGTTCTCTGCATATAAAGATATAAATGCGAGCTCGAAATGGCAATGGACGCGCCTGGAAGGGACACTCAAATGCGTCAACAGGCACGACTCAGCTTAAAGTTCGTGTCTGCAGTACTCCTGAACCCTATTGAGCAAAATGCTTAAGAATTATCCAAAGTTTTCTGACGGCCTGTGCTGTCACTTACTTTAGACTTTTAACATGAATGTGAGGTAGGGGTCGCTAATTGACTCGAACATGTAGTTCAGGTAGGTTATACCTCCATGTTAGTCAAAGGTTAACTTCAATATTATGTCATGGAGAAATGACACTAAAATCACAGATTTGTCAAAATAAACTGCCATAAAAAATAAATGAAAAAAAATCCCAGAAGGTTTTCTTTTTAAACATCTATAATGATCTCCTTTCTTTGATTATTTCTTATACCGCCACAATCGCCAATCAAATATAACGTTACAAAATGACTTCATCAAAGATATTATTGGCTGATATTGTATACAATGGCCAATGGAAATGTTTGTTTCAGAGAGGACTTAAATTACTGTCATATGTCCTTGACTGTAATATTTCATGGTCGAGGACATAATAGTTTTAATATTTCCGCCGTTCTGTCATTCTTTCATTAATTTTCTTTCCGTTCACACACTCTTTTAATTGATTTAGCTACAGTACTGTTATTTGGTATGTGCGCGTACTTGCTAGATATATAATGATAACATACAGTTTAGGAACTGATTTGCTTGTAGTGAAGTATAGTGTTTCCGGCAGGACCATAGTTTTATTTCTTAAGTAACGAATACGCCTCTTAACAAACACAATTAACACACAAAGTTCCAAACTTTTGTTTGATTGCTAGTGGGGACATTCACGTGTCGCTCCGATGCGCTTTATTTTTTCACGTGCAAGTGGATATATCTAATTGTTTATTTCTGCAATATTCTATTATAGTACACGTCGACGAATCCTCTGAGGTATTAACAATATCGTATTGAAATAACAGTGTCATGTGACGTCACTCCACGTGGGTTTCCTACATAGTCTATGACTTCCGTGAATTCTAGTTATGCTATCTATAAACATTTGGATAAGATAGTTTACCATTCTCGATACTCCAGGGTTACAAGCACTTTAGCTCTCTTCCCCTTAGGAATATGTCATGGCAAAATTCGAGGTTCCGCGTGCGACACCTTGTGGACAAGACGAAAAGACTATTTTGATCTTTTGATGTACATCAAGAAAATCACGAGGTCACACAACGGTATGTTATAAGTAAGAGCTTTGAATTTGGAAGTCGCTCCTTTGTAATCTTCGAAAGGAGCGTATTAGCCTGTGATTGGTCAATTTTTCATCGGGAACCGATCAAATATCAAGGATGTAGTGATCGTAATCCTTGGAGTATCGAGGATGTAGTGACTGTAACCCTAGGAGTATCGAGGATGTAGTGACTGTAACCCTAGGAGTATCGAGGATGTAGTGATCGTAACCCCTGGAGTATCGGGGATGTAGTGACTGTAACCCTAGGAGTATCGAGGATGTAGTGATCGTAATCCTTGGAGTATCGAGGATGTTGTGATTGTAACCCTAGGAGTATCGAGGATGTAGTGATCGTAACCCCTGGAGTATCGAGGATGTAGTGATCGTAACCCCTGGTGTATAGAGGATGTAGTGATCGTAACCCCTGGTATCGAGGATGTAGTGATCGTAACCCCTGGAGTATCGAGGATGTAGTGATCGTAACCCCTGGAGTATAGAGGATGTAGTGATCGTAACCCCTGGAGTATAGAGGATGTAGTGATCGTAACCCCTGGGTATAGAGGATGTAGTGAGCGTAACCCCTGGATATAGAGGATGTCGTGAGCGTAATCCCTGGTTATAGAGGACGTAGTGAATGTAACCCCTGGATATAGAGGATGTCGTGAATGTAAACCCTGGGTATAGAGGATGTAGAGAACGTAACCCCTGGGTATAGAGGATGTAGTGAACGTAACCCCTGGGTATAGAGGATGTAGTGACTGTAACCCCTGGGTATAGAGGATGTAGTGAGCGTAACCCCTGGGTATAGAGGATGTAGTGAGCGTAACCCCTGGGTATAGAGGATGTAGTGAACGTAACCCCTGGACTATCGAGGATGTAGTGATCGTAACCCCTGGTGTATAGAGGATGTAGTGATCGTAACCCCTGGTGTATAGAGGATGTAGTGATCGTAACCCCTGGTGTATAGAGGATGTAGTGATCGTAACCCCTGGTGTATAGAGGATGTAGTGATCGTAACCCCTGGTGTATAGAGGATGTAGTGATCGTAACCCCTGGTGTATAGAGGATGTAGTGATCGTAACCCCTGGAGTATAATGTAGTGATCGTAACCCCTGATGTAGTGATGTAGGTATCGAGGATGTAGTGATGTATAGTGATCGTAACCCCTGGTGTATAGAGGATGTAGTGATCGTAACCCCTGGAGTATCGAGGATGTAGTGATCGTAACCCCTGGAGTATCGAGGATGTAGTGATCGTAACCCCTGGTGTATAGAGGATGTAGTGATCGTAACCCCTGGAGTATCGAGGATGTAGTGATCGTAACCCCTGGTGTATAGAGGATGTAGTGATCGTAACCCCTGGAGTATCGAGGATGTAGTGATCGTAACCCCTGGTGTATAGAGGATGTAGTGATCGTAACCCCTGGTGTATAGAGGATGTAGTGATCGTAACCCCTGGTGTATAGAGGATGTAGTGATCGTAACCCCTGGTGTATAGAGGATGTAGTGATCGTAACCCCTGGTGTATAGAGGATGTAGTGAGGATGTAGTGATCGTAACCCCTGGAGTATAGAGGATGGATGTAGTGTATCGAGTGACCCCCTGGAGTATAGAGGATGTAGTGATCGTAACCCCTGGAGTATAGAGGATGTAGTGATCGTAACCCCTGGTGTATAGAGGATGTAGTGATCGTAACCCCTGGAGTATAGAGGATGTAGTGATCGTAACCCCTGGTGTATAGAGGATGTAGTGATCGTAACCCCTGGAGTATCGAGGATGTAGTGATCGTAACCCCTGGAGTATCGAGGATGTAGTGATCGTAACCCCTGGAGTATAGAGGATGTAGTGATCGTAACCCCTGGTGTATAGAGGATGTAGTGATGATCGTGTAGTGACCCCTGGAGTATAGAGGATGTAGTGATCGTAACCCCTGGTGTATAGAGGATGTAGTGATCGTAACCCCTGGAGTATCGAGGATGTAGTGATCGTAACCCCTGGTGTATAGAGGATGTAGTGATCGTAACCCCTGTATAGAGGATGTAGTGATCGTAACCCCTGGTGTATAGAGGATGTAGTGATCGTAACCCCTGGTGTATAGAGGATGTAGTGATCGTAACCCCTGGTGTATAGAGGATGTAGTGATCGTAACCCCTGGATCGAGGATGTAGTGATCGTAACCCCTGGTGTATAGAGGATGTAGTGATCGTAACCCCTGGATGTGTAGTGATCGTAACCCCTGGTGTATAGAGGATGTAGTGATCGTAACCCCTGGTGTATAGAGGATGTAGTGATCGTACCCCTGGAGTAACCCCTGGTGTATAGAGGATGTAGTGATCGTAACCCCTGGTAACCCCTGGAGTATAGAGGATGTAGTATCGAGGATGTAGTGAACCCCTGGAGTATAGAGGATGTAGTGATCGTAACCCCTGGTGTATAGAGGATGTAGTGATCGTAACCCCTGGTGTTTAAAGGATGTAGTGATCGTAACCCCTGGTGTATAGAGGATGTAGTGATCGTAACCCCTGGAGTATCGAGGATGTAGTGATCGTAACCCCTGGTGTATAGAGGATGTAGTGATCGTAACCCCTGGTGTATAGAGGATGTAGTGATCGTAACCCCTGGTGTATAGAGGATGTAGTGATCGTAACCCCTGGTGTATAGAGGATGTAGTGATCGTAACCCCTGGTGTATAGAGGATGTAGTGATCGTAACCCCTGGAGTATAGAGGATGTAGTGATCGTAACCCCTGGAGTATAGAGGATGTAGTGATCGTAACCCCTGGAGTATAGAGGATGTAGTGATCGTAACCCCTGGAGTATCGAGGATGTAGTGATCGTAACCCCTGGTGTATAGAGGATGTAGTGATCGTAACCCCTGGTGTATAGAGGATGTAGTGATCGTAGTGATCCCCTGGAGTATCGAGGAGGATGTAGTGATCGTGTATAGTGTAGTGATCGTAACCCCTGGTGTATAGAGGATGTAGTGATCGTAACCCGTGGTGTTTAAAGGATGTAGTGATCGTAACCCCTGGAGTATAGAGGATGTAGTGATCGTAACCCCTGGAGTATAGAGGATGTAGTGATCGTAACCCCTGGAGTAGATCGTAACCCCTGGATAGAGGATGTAGTGATCCCCCTGGTGTATAGAGGATGTAGTGATCGTAACCCCTGGTGTATAAGGATGTAGTGATCCCCCTGGTGTATAGAGGATGTAGTGATCGTAACCCCTGGTGTATAGAGGATGTAGTGATCGTAACCCCTGGTGTATAGAGGATGTAGTGATCGTAACCCCTGGTGTATAGAGGATGTAGTGATCGTAACCCCTGGAGTATCGAGGATGTAGTGATCGTAACCCCTGGTGTATAGAGGATGTAGTGATCGTAACCCCTGGTGTATAGAGGATGTAGTGATCGTAACCCCTGGAGTATAGAGGATGTAGTGATCGTAACCCCTGGTGTATAGAGGATGTAGTGATCGTAACCCCTGGTGTATAGAGGATGTAGTGATCGTAACCCCTGGTGTATAGAGGATGTAGTGATCGTAACCCCTGGAGTATAGAGGATGTAGTGATCGTAACCCCTGGAGTATAGAGGATGTAGTGATCGTAACCCCTGGTGTATAGAGGATGTAGTGATCGTAACCCCTGGTGTTTAAAGGATGTAGTGATCGTATACATATCCCCCGCCAAATCTTTTTGATATGCTTTATGCGCGAATATCTTTTTCTCTCTTTGACCTCGTAAACACCCATTATTTGTGTTCTCTGTGTAGTCCGAAGACAATCACCTATAAAGTAGTGGAAGCACTTTAGCCCGGATTGTGTTTGAGAATGGATCAGTTTTATAAGGTCCCAATAAACCAAATCTCTGGTGTACACGGAACCATTCCGTTATAGTTTATCAACACCGGACGGATGGGGTGTCTACACCACGGAGTGACCAGTGTGGTCGATCAGTCAATCTCCATAGTTCTCCTTATTGATCTTCTGGTCAAGTAGGTGGACTGGGCAGCATTGTCCGAAATGGATATCTGTTTTATATAGAACCATTAATGGGAAATCGCTGTCCTCTGTCGATAACCCATATGTATGCAACAGTAAGTTTGGTCATTGAAAGGTCAAGCGAACAAACTACGATCGGTGCCTACACCGTACATGGTGCTTTTAGAAAAATGTGCGTCGTCCTTGTCCGTTTTTTATTATTGTATTTTTGTCAGCAAGTTTTTGATTGTTGGAGTATTTTTGTCAGCAAGTTTTTGATTGTTGGAGTATTTTTGTCAGCAAGTTTTGTCAGCAAGTTTTTGATTGTTGTAGTATTTTTGTCAGCAAGTTTTTGATTGTTGGAGCATTTTTGTCAGCAAGTTTTTGATTGTTGTAGTATTTTTGTCAGCAAGTTTTTGATTTTTGGAGTATTTTTGTCAGCAAGTTTTGTCAGCAAGTTTTTGATTGTTGTAGTATTTTTGTCAGCAAGTTTTTGATTGTTGTAGTATTTTTGTCAGCAAGTTTTTGATTGTTGGAGTATTTTTGTCAGCAAGTTTTTTGATTGTTGGAGTATTTTTGTCAGCAAGTTTTGTCAGCAAGTTTTTGATTGTTGTAGTATTTTTGTCAGCAAGTTTTTGATTGTTGTAGTATTTTTGTCAGCAAGTTTTTGATTGTTGTAGTATTTTTGTCAGCAAGTTTTTGATTGTTGTAGTATTTTTGTCAGCTTTTGATTGTTGTAGTATTTTTGTCAGCAAGTTTTTGATTGTTGTAGTATTTTTGTCAGCAAGTTTTTTATTGTTGTAGTATTTTTGTCAGCAAGTTTTTGATTTTTGATTGTTGTAGTATTTTTGTCAGCAAGTTTTTGATTGTTGTAGTATTTTTGTCAGCAAGTTTTTGATTGTTGGAGTATTTTTGTCAGCAAGTTTTGTCAGCAAGTTTTTGATTGTTGTAGTATTTTTGTCAGCAAGTTTTTGATTGTTGTAGTATTTTTGTCAGCAAGTTTTTGATTGTTGTAGTATTTTTGTCAGCAAGTTTTTATTGTTGGAGTATTTTTGTCAGCAAGTTTTTGATTGTTGGAGTATTTTTGTCATCAAGTTTTTGATTGTTGTAGTATTTTTGTCAGCAAGTTTTTGATTGTTGTAGTATTTTTGTCAGCAAGTTTTTTTATTGTTGTAGTATTTTTGTC
Organism: Ylistrum balloti; assembly: GCF_031769215.1. Taxonomy (NCBI): domain Eukaryota; kingdom Metazoa; phylum Mollusca; class Bivalvia; order Pectinida; family Pectinidae; genus Ylistrum; species Ylistrum balloti. The sequence goes on along the minus strand of NW_026782154.1, from coordinate 586,551 downwards.
AGCAAGTTTTTGATTGTTGTAGTATTTTTGTCAGCAAGTTTTTGATTGTTGTAGTATTTTTGTCGGCAAGTTTTTGATTGTTGTAGTATTTTTGACAGCAAGTTTTTTATTGTTGGAGTATTTTTATATGCAACTTTTCCAGTGATAATGCTCTTTACTCTCCACTTTCATGCTCTGCTGTTTGCTCTTTTTGTGTTTTATTTTTGCTGTAACTTCTCTGCATTGAATTTGCATTTCCCACTGATGCTGACAGAAGAAGATTGATCAAAGATATCATAATTTGATATTGAATTCAACCAACATTTAAATTATGTAAACGGTAGTTCTGATTATTTAGTCTTATGCACTTTTCTGATTAATTTATTTGTTTTATATCTTTACAGTTTATATAAACGACATTTCAATCATTTACATAATATCAATTGGGATATTTCAATCATTTACGCGATGTTAATTGGGATATTTCAATCATTTACGCGATGTTAATTGGGATATTTCAATCATTTACGTGATGTTAATTGGGATATTTCAATCATTTACGCGATGTTAATTGGGATATTTCAATCATTTACGCGATGTTAATTGGGATATTTCAATCATTTACGTGATGTTAATTGGGATATTTCAATCATTTACGTGATGTTAATTGGGATATTTCAATCATTTACGCGATGTTAATTGGGATATTTCAATCATTTACGCGATGTTAATTGGGATATTTCAATCATTTACGTGATGTTAATTGGGATATTTCAATCATTTACGTGATGTTAATTGGGATATTTCAATCATTTACGCGATATTAATTGGGATATTTCCATCATTTACATGATGTCAGTAAGGATCTGAATGATACAGCTAAGATACATTTTGGTGTCTGTGATTTGTTACTTTCGCTTTTTATTTAGTTGATTAGAAGCCTTTGTCATTTACGACAAATGTAATAACGTCAATTGCAGGCAGCTTACGTCAAGTAGGACGAAATTCTTTTTCTAGCACGACATGCAACAGGAGAGCGACGTGCAGTCAAAGCTGAATATTACCAACTGGATTATTTAAAGTATCTCCGACAGGAGACGTGCTGTTGGGACGAAAACAACATTTTGTTAGGTATCCTAGTGATTAGGATTGATTTAAACTTCCTTTGTGAATAGTTGTGTAGTCACACCCCGCCATACATACCGCGAAATTAAAACCTACAGTACGTTCAATATATAGCGTCAAGAAAAAACACCTCCAAATACGCGGTGTTCCTAGTTCTCGAGGGAGCAAGTTAATGAGAATATGTAATACGTGAAGAAACAATGGGAGAGATGGCAGACGACCTATGAGTGGAAGAGCTAAGTACCTCACTGTACACGACTCTGAGGCACTACTGGCAAGCGTGCGAATCACGCTACGATATCAGGACCAGTTAATGAGAAAATATTACCCTGTCATAGCAAAGTTCTCTCTGTAGTAGCTTTGCTTACGTCAAAGATGAAAGTCTGGTTGCCTTTCCAAATCACGTCGAATGGCTAGACCTTCCAACATAATCGGGAGTTTCCGGGACGTTACATTTCTCAACTAACTCGGGAGTTTCCGGGATGTTTCCGGGATGTTTCCGGAAGGTTACACTTCTCAACTTACTTGAGAAATTCCGAGAAGCAAGACTTCAATTTACTCGGGAAATTCTGAAGGGCTAGACTTCTGAACTTACTCGAGAGTTTCCGAAGGGCTAGACTTCTCAACATACTCTGGGGTTTCCGGAATATTACACTTCTCAACTTATTCTGGGGTTTCCGGGATGTTACACTTTTTAACTTATTCTGTGGTTTTCGAGATGTTACACTGTTTTACTGTTTCTGAGAGTCTACGCTTCTCAAATTACACCGGAATTTCCAAGAGCTAGGACTTCTTAACTACATTGAGAAGGCAACGTTTCTAAACTTACTAGGGGATTTTCAGGAAGCTAGACTTTTTAATTCACTTAGAAATTCCTGAGAGGCTACACCTGTTCTAATCGTACTCAGAAGTTTCCGACATTAGGAATTTCTATGATAGTTCCTGCAATAAGTATCTTTTGTACTTAACTGGGAGTTTCTGAAATATCTGATGTGTTTCAATTGCTGAAGAAATACTCAGGATTTCTCTAATTTTTATCTCTAGAATATCCAGAAGTATTGCCTTTTACGAAACTAACTTGCGGAGAACATTCCATAATGATACCATTTTATAACTTACTCAAAGTTTTTCTCAATGATTGACTCTCAAGTAAAACTCGGATGTTGTGTCTCGGTTGGTTTTCATGTTAAACTCGGTTGTTGTGTCTCGGTTGGTTGTCATGTTAAACTCGGATGTTGTGTCTCGGTTGATTTTCATGTTAAACTCGGATGTTGTGTCTCGGTTGGTTTTCATGTTAAACTCGGATGTTGTGTCTCGGTTGGTTTTCATGTTAAACTCGGATGTTGTGTCTCGGTTGGTTTTCATGTTAAACTCGGATGTTGTGTCTCGGTTGGTTTTCATGTTAAACTCGGATGTTGTGTCTCGGTTGGTTTTCATGTTAAACTCGGATGTTGTGTCTCGGTTGGTTGTCATGTTAAACTCGGATGTTGTGTCTCGGTTGATTTTCATGTTAAACTCGGTTGTTGTGTCTCGGTTGGTTTTCATGTTAAACTCGGATGTTGTGTCTCGGTTGATTTTCATGTTAAACTCGGATGTTGTGTCTCGGTTGGTTTTCATGTTAAACTCGGTTGTTGTGTCTCGGTTGGTTTTCATGTTAAACTCGGATGTTGTGTCTCGGTTGGTTGTCATGTTAAACTCGGATGTTGTGTCTCGGTTGGTTGTCATGTTAAACTCGGATGTTGTGTCTCGGTTGGTTGTCATGTTAAACTCGGATGTTGTGTCTCGGTTGGTTTTCATGTTAAACTCGGATGTTGTGTCTCGGTTGGTTTTCATGTTAAACTCGGATGTTGTGTCTCGGTTGGTTGTCATGTTAAACTCGGATGTTGTGTCTCGGTTGGTTTTCATGTTAAACTCGGATGTTGTGTCTCGGTTGGTTGTCATGTTAAACTCGGATGTTGTGTCTCGGTTGGTTTTCATGTTAAACTCGGATTTTGTGTAACGGATGGTTTTCATGTTAAACTCGGATGTTGTGTCTCGGTTGATTTTCATGTTAAACTCGGATGTTGTGTCTCGGTTGGTTTTCATGTTAAACTCGGTTGTTGTGTCTCGGTTGGTTTTCATGTTAAACTCGGATGTTGTGTCTCGGTTTTTTTTTTATGTTAAACTCGGATGTTGTGTCTCTGTTGATTTTCAAGTTATACTCTGATGTAGTGTATCGGTTGATTTTTGAAGCATATTTACTTGGTAGTTTCAAGAAAATTTCTCGATATTGACAATGTTGAATACGTTTGCCAAGAGATCGACATTTTATTTGGTAGAAATCTTCAACAAAATTGGTTATTCGAGTACAGAGGATTATCTCTTTTAAAAACCTAACATTTATTTATTTTTTATGCAGTTACTTTATAATCATCATCACAGACTTCCTAGTTTGAAAATGACTGTAATTACCAACATTTGGAAGTTATCGTTAGAGTTCAGTGACTCATTTGTGGCACTTACCGTAGGCATTTCTTGGATCGTCAAACTCGAAAATTTTCGTGACATTTTTACAAATACCTTTTCGTTGTATACCAACACGTTCTGGTACGCCATTACATTTGTTGTGTGTTTCATTTAATTAAACATAAACGTAATTTGTTGGGGAAGCTTATTGATTTGGTTGATGCCTCGGAAACCTCGCTTTGTAATAGGAGTTGGTACCAGTAAGCCAAGATAATGGCTGTCTGTCGTCTGTTTGTCTATAGTGAAATCAGCATCATTATCCCGCTTGTCATTTAACAATATAATTCAGCCAATCAAACGTGAAACCGACAGTGATCTTAAAAGTCAACGTCATGAATACGTGATTCAGAACTACGCATATTTGTATGCAAAATGAAATTAATATAACTGTGTTGCTGGAGTAATGTATGTCGCTCGGCTTTACACAAGAGATCTGTACTTGTATTCAGGAGAAGAGTTGAGGATCAACATTAATATAGTGAGTGATAAACGGATATTTTGAAAATCACATTCGTTTCTTGAAAACGTTCTGAAAACTAATTTATTTATAGATTTCTCTTAAGACGATTAGTAGCCACAAATTGAAAATTATTTCGCGATACATCTCAAATAAAAAACGCTCTTCTATATAACTAAATGATCAGTGCTTTGATAAACGAGGACAGGTATGATATTGCATAATAACGATTCCATGTGTATCTTTGACAGAGTGTGAAGAGCATGCCCGAGACAGATCGATAAGTCGGTTCTTTCTACAGATCAGTATAACGGCTGTAACGGGCTGAATTACTCAATGTCAAAAAAGCGGAGCCAAAATTAATCTAGATTAAAGTTAAAAGAAACAGAATTTTGCTTTTACAAATTATCTCCAGCATACGCGCGTTAGAATATGTCATACGATTTTGTTAAATTATGTCTTTGTCATGCAAGTTCCTAATGCTTTATCTTGTTCTACTTTATTATCATTATTTTTTATTTTGTTTTTTATTTTGTTTGATTTTATTTTATCTTATTTCATTTTTTTATGTTTCTCTTTTTTGTTTTTTTGTTTTTTTTGGGGGTTTTTTTCTTTGTTTGTTTGTTTCATTGTTTACTTTTTCTTATTTTATTTATTTTTCAGACATTGTTCTCCTTTATTTATAAATATTATTCAACAATACAACTACAGATCAGTATGTGTGAGAGTAAACACAGTAATTAGATTCCTTACAAAATATAGTACATGCATATTTATTGTAAATAAAACGACGGAAGGGAAGAACACAAATTATCAGAAAAAAGTTTAGAATTACGTAAACTAATTTTTAAATTTTAGAGAAATAAAAATTGATCAAAATGAAATCATGTCATATTCATCAGAATATAACTCATCCATAAGATAATTAAATTTCAGTCAGATTGCCTCTTGTTTATTATCTTCTCCTCATTCTCTACCAGTGGAATGATTGCCGGAGTTAATTTCCTGTTTTTTTTTTCAGTTGAAAAAAAAAGTTTTCTGACTTCTATTTATTTTGCATTTGTTCTTCAGAAATTTACCATTTGACTTTCAGACATAACCATTTGGTTTTAAGACATTACCGTCTAAGCTTAAGACATTATCATTTAAACTTGATATATTTACCATTTGACCTTTAGACATTATCGTTTGACCTTTAGGCATTATTGTTTGACCTTTAGGCATCACCTTTTGACCTGAATACATTACCGTTTGACCTTAAGACATTACCTTTTGACCTTTAGGCATTACCGTTTGACCTTTAGGCATTACCATTTGACATTTAGGTTTATTCATTTGACGTAAGGATAGATAGATGATAACAACTCTCTTGCAGAAATATATTAAGATGACATTCGGTGTGAAAGTTCCTTAAAGTGAAGAAATGTTACTCCGAAAGAAATGCAAGGAGTTAAGACATCAGCATTCGTTCTGTATAGTCGAGTGAACACAATGTTTAAAAAGAGTTACATAAAAAGATTGTTCTAATCTGAACTGTGTAATCCTTGGTAGTTCTCGTCTATTCCACTACAGTTTCTGTGTAATCTATGTTAGCTTCAATATAATTCTCAATAGTTTCCGTATGCCTCCTGCCTGGTGATGGTAATGAATCGGGACATATAATCCGTTCAATGACAATATCGCAGCCTGTTACATTCGTCATTTCTACAATCTCGGCACTTATTCAACCGTGTATTTGTCAGCAGAATCAAAATTCAAAACTCAATATCGGTGAAATCCGTAGAAAGATGAACAATAGAGATATTAACGCTTACACCACCGAAAAAATACTGACCGGAGAATAGAGACACGTGTCGCGGAAGGGTAAGCGATTTCTGCTTCACTAACGAGATATAACGATAAAACTTGTTTATATTTGCAAACACGTGTCTAAAAGCAGATGTTGTAATGAAAAAAAAAATCATCGGGTCGAACAATTATGCCAGCTTTAATCCATTTGCTCTCTCCTAATGTTTCCCATGACCAAGGCCAGGGCAGTAGATTTCTAGGTTTATAAGCCCTTTAAAAGTGACTTCGGAGAGTCGTATGTGTAGTTAGACTTAACACACAGAAATATTTGGCCGTAAAAAACTACATGTAACTCTTTCACACCAGATAGGATGAGAAAAATAGTTTCCTTCGTCGATCCCATCCCGAAATATTTTTAAGGGTAACCCCTACCCCAAATATTTGTATACATCGCTATTTACACCAAAATATGTTAGAGTATGGCTTTCATTACAGATGTAAATAAGATTTACACGGAGACACTGGAATAAGTACAAGGAGAACAAGATGTTCCGGAAGAGTTAGTGTCTTATGTTTCAAAAACAAAAACCGGATCAAACCCAGTTATATCATTAGGTAACAGGTTTGAAACAAAGGGTATTCTTACAAGCATAGAAAATATTTAATTTCATTTTGCAAATGGACATAGATTAGAATATAGAATATTGATTTAAATTTTCCTACGATCTCCATCAACTTGATCTTCTTTATCTGTCGAAATTGATCACAAAAAGTGATGATTCAAGGAATAAAGAGTAGAGAATCAGCTGTGATGTATTGACAAATACATTAAGGGAGCTGGGACGTTACTATCTATAAATTCGATTGATACGTTTGGGAACTTGGAACGTTACTATCTAGAAAGCTGACAAGTACGTTAAGGAAGCGGGAACGTCGCTTTCTAGAAAGTTGACAAATATGCTAGGGAAGCTGGAACTTCAAACTGGCCATATTTTTACTACATGCACCCTTTTCACGTCCAGTAACGACATCTCACCCAATTTTACATTCTGCTCGTAAAAACACATAGCGTTGACCATTCAGCGAAGCAAGTTTGTTCATTGAAGTTCATAGTACTGTGTATACTCGTACGTGTTCCAAGACTATGTGTTTCTGATCACGTAAACTTAACGATCCGTTAAATTTGATTTCAAATGTGAAAGCTATTTTAGTTTGTTACACATAATCTCATAACAAACAGCGCTTCTCCCTTTGGTCCCGAAGTTTTCAATGTGAAGGAAGTAAAAGGAAAATATATTGCTGTAGAGGCACAAATGTTCCTGTCAGAATGTAAAAAGAAACTACTCGATGTTCCAATGGGGATTTTTCTATCCACTACCCAAAGTCGAAGTAGTTTTAATGTGACAAATAGCTAGATCAATCTTTCTTGACAAAATTGAGGCATGAGTTTTGAAATTGTTTGTTTGTTTTTGTTCTTTTTGTAATATTTAACAGCCAAAACAGCATAACTAGTGTTCAGGGCGGTATCCGGACAGGGAGTTGTACAAATGTTCTCTAATGGTTTGTAGTACCACACGGTACCCGTCTCGGGATTCGCAAAAGTGACCCTTTGGTAACTAGCTTTATGATTTACCATTTAAACATCGTGACTCCGGACTGTTAATATGTCTCACAATGTTATCAGTTCCTTCTAGTTACTGAAATTTCGGAAAAATGAATATGTTCTGTTTTCAATTTGAGACTCCTATTTTGAGGTCAGATGACTTGAAATATGAAAAACGACGTCAGCTGACCTCAGCTTTAGACGCCAGCACGAATGAACTTGTCTACGTATATATCACATGTGATAATTGGCCAAGGACAGACACAAATGTGCTGTGTATTCTGGGAAATGTGGCAGTTTTGTCCTCGGGATCGTTCTGTCACCCGAGTAATCCATGTACCTCCCAGTCCGAGGACCGAGCGGACAGTTACAAATGAGCAGCAGCTTAACCTTTGACTTCCGGTTCATCAATCTGTCGACTTCCGTTTTACCGCAAACATTGATTCATGAAATGCTGACAGACAATATCTACAGCGGATGTACCGACCGCTGATGTGCCGGTGCGAACAAAGACCAGAAATATAACAATATATGCATTGAATTACGAATTCGTGAAAAATTCGTTTTTTTATGAATATATGCGCGAGTTTGTCTGGCAGCAGTAACTACGATGTAGAGACGTGTGCACATCACTTCACACAGTATTTGTCTAATTTGATCAGGACATAGGTTCTAATGCTTTGTAATCAATACCTACCGTACATAGAATTACATTGCCCATCAGCACAGAGTGATTCTCTAAATGAGCTAAAGGTGAATTGGGTACAAATACAGAAATATACTCCTGTGCTCATCTATTGACTGACATATACAGTGGGTTTAAAACAATAAGGACTTCCTTTGTGTCGTCTGCTCGACGAATTAAGTAAGAGTTTATTTGAGCGGATATAAGCCGCCATGTTCCTGTTTTAGTGAGATATAACTGTTTTTTATGAATACATTCACGTGATATAAAATGGTGCATATTTTTGTTTATGAGAATTGTGACGCCGGAATTCACTGAAAAGAATGATGTCCGGTTTGTTGGAGAAGACGTTGTGGTTATATCAGAGGAATCACTGACATTCTAACGCATGCGATTATAGTATTGTAGGAGGTCTGTCCACTCCACCTGGTTTCATTGAACTGGCAGCATGATCGTCAATTACAAATCAGCACTCCTAAAGAAACACCTACTAAAGAATCTAGCCTAAAAAAGGGAGTGCTGGAAAGATACAAACGGCACAAGTTCGTCGTTAGTCTCGCGAGATCAGATGCTACCCACAGATTGATAACCGTATGCCACACTTCTAGATATTTCATACTTATATGCAAGTATCACCGTGTGGGATTCTTCAGTTGCCGACACCTACATGTACAATTTGCTATTTAAAGACACTTTCCAGGAAAACATTTTATAAGACGTTAGAACATTACGATATGTTTACAACTCTTGTCATTTATAAATACAATGGCACGGCATTTTATACTTTCACGTGTTGGTGGCTTATGCCAGTTATTATTTGATCTAAACAACACAAATTATTTCTTATCGACATTAAAAGCCGTCAACTGGAACAGCAAGTTTGATAAAAACAAGAAAATAACAACATGTAAATGAAATTATAACCAAACTCGAATTCAATAAAACTAGGGCAAAATATTGACAAAAGGAAGATTTAAACGGAGACTCCTGCAAATCTACAAGGAAAATAGAACCATGTGTTTCAGAAGGGTGAACGTCTTCTGCTTCATCGACAACGACCGCCATACAAGCATTAATCTATCCATGTAAGTAGTGTTAAGTATTCAGATGAGAGGAAGGTATACAACAACGGAACCAACAGACAAACTAACAAGCATCGAACACGTCCAGCTTCATATCGTATAACTGAGCCAACAGACAAACTAACCAGATCTAACATGGCCAGCTTCACATCGCACAACGGAACCAACAGACAAACTAACAAGCATCGAACATGGCCAGCTTCATATCGTAAAACTTAGCCAACAGGCAAACTAACGAGCATCTAACACGTCCAGCTTCATATTACACAACGGAACCAAAAGGCAAACTAACAAGCATCGAACTTCTCCAGCATCATATCACACAACGGAACCAACAGGCAAACTAACGAGCATCAAACACATCCAGCTTCATATCACACAACGGAACCAAAAGGTAAACTAACGAGCATCAAACTTGTCCACCTCCATATAAATAATAAGTATAGATAAACTGTAGAGAGAAGGTGAGCTCTCGTGCTCCCTATACCAACAGTACATTATGTACTGAAGTCATAATGATCATGAACTGAGTTTAAGGAGCTTGAAATTGAATCGCATGTATTTCTTATTTGTTTGTACAGAGGCAACGCAATGTATATGGTAACGGTTAAAGCTTTGTCTTAGAAACCGGCAACGCATTCAATTCAAATTAAATAGAAGATAGTGTTTTTTGAGAGTTATGCTGTTCACTGAATTACGAAAAGCTGCCGTTCTCTAAGAAAATGAGCGGTAGTTTCCACCTCTGATCGATTGAGTTTCCTGGAGCCGGGATTTACCGAGGATAACCTATGATCCATACTGTGTAATTATACACTCCCGAAAATTATTACGACGTTGTTGAAATTATTGAAGAACTGGATGATTTAGAATAACATAATTCCCGGGCAATATTCGGAAATCACATTTCTTATTATCGTTACAATTCTTAGTAATAATTACGATCATTGTTGGAAAACAAACGCCTTAACATCATGGCAGTTACAGAATAGAGATATCTATAGATCTATATATGTACATATGTATACTGTAGCTGAGAGGGTGGGGGGAGCTTGGGGTGGAGGATGGGAGGTCTATATTTGAAATACATGAGAAGAATCAATACGCATGCGAAAGGCTAAAGGACAATATAACACCATGACGTCATCCGATGAACAAAACCGACGGTAATGAAGTGTCAGACATGCATACATTGTAAAACCCATTTATAAAGCGTAATACTGCCGCGGTAGAATGGCTACATAGAGTTCACGCTCGTGAGCAATGGAGTACAATTAATGTGTACCAACAACGGTCGCAAAAAATTCAGTTTTAGATGTCCCGACATGACCTGTATTCCCTACAACCCATCCTTCATACATCACGTGACAGATGTGGTGTGACCGCGTGATGTTGATATTGCCCACCGGAGACTTTACCTAACACGCGAGTACCCAATGTCATATTTACTGTTTTCATAGTTGAATGACCAACAATATGTAGCATATTCACAATATATACAATCTGACAGACGTTCGATTGTTATATCTACATTTCAGATATAATTTGCAACATTATCATGTCTTTTTTTCTTGTCTAAAATTGTTTTCCTCAAAGTATGTTATACTGTAAAAGTTGTTTTTTTTTTTAATCCTAATCTACTAAATGGTTAACGTAAAGCTATAATGCATGTTATCTGAGGCGACGTTTAAAGCGTTGACGTAACGTCAGTCAACATGGCACCAAGATGACGTCATGCTATTGTGCCATGGTCCAGACTGTATCTGTGTTCCAGTTAATACAATGCAGGTTAACAGTTAGTTAATGGGAGGCCGTCATGCAATATATATATATATATGTGTGTGAAATACGATTTACGTTTATTTCATTGTCTCGTTGACAAAGAGAAAAGTCACTTCAGTTTCATTCATGGCACCTGCATAACAACAATAGCATTATCAAGACGTTCCTGTGTATGCTAACTGGTCAGATACTGCAGAACACGTTATACTTGTCATCTTCATTCACTGTGCAATAACACAAGACTCAGAAAATATGTTTCACCGGAAATTGGATATCAATGGAAGAGATGACAGGAAACGTGCTGTCAGCCATATTGAAATGGTCTGTCGAGTACAGCTACTTTGGTATCATTGAAATATAATGCATTTCTTATGTTCTCCGCAGCTCAAGTATAATGAAAATGACGGTAACATCCGGGCATCGACCGCCATGACAACCACCGAGACAAACACTGCTTTAGAATGGGAGCTGCTGTCGTTCGTTTCGACAGTGAAACGCACGCCTCGTATCACAAATTTTCTCACAACCGGAAAAGTATTAAAGCGAACAGAACTTAATCAACTTCCGGTTTAAGTGTACGGTCTCTCTGGTGATTGGAGGATTAATGCTAATTCGATTGTTATTAAAAGGGAGATGTGTTATACAAAACAAACGATGAACATCACATACAAGTTACATTGTACTGTGAAAATATTCTATCTCCACGGGATATCCGGCTGAAATGAAACGACTTTAGATAACTTCCGGTTTACCAGCATGACGTATTCAGAGCGATTTTAAGCACAAGTTATGTAATCAGTGGCAAAATGCTGGATATTGACTGTGATCTAATATTAAAAATCATTTTGAAAACTTTACAACGCCCACGTTTCCCGCAAAGAATTTCAATACATGAAAATTGAAATATACACCGAACCATGAAAAATATTGACAAAAACGGCAACGAATCGTAGTATTCCATAGCTAGCAGCGTGTTGTCTATTGCTTCTTATATTTCAATAAAGTTGAGTGCCTGTTATATACATGTTAGTTGTCTACTGTTACCTACTGTCTACTGTTACCTACTGTATACTGTTATCTACTGTATACTCCTCACTGTCTACTGTTACCTACTGTATACTCCTCACTGTCTACTGTTACCTACTGTATACTGTTACCTACTGTATACTGTTATCTATTGTATACTCCTCACTGTCTACTGTTACCTACTGTATACTCCTCACTGTGTACTGTTACCTACTGTCTACTGTTACCTACTGTATACTCCTCACTGTATACTGTTACCTACTGTATACTCCTCACTGTCTAATGTTACCTACTGTATACTCCTCACTGTCTACTGTTATCTACTGTATACTCCTCACTGTCTACTGTTACCTACTGTATACTCCTGTTACCTAATGTATACTGCTCACTGTCTACTGTTACCTACTGTATACTCCTCACTGTCTACTGTTACCTACTGTATACTCCTGTTACCTAATGTATACTCCTCACTGTCTACTGTTACCTACTGTATACTCCTGTTACCTAATGTATACTGCTCACTGTCTACTGTTACCTACTGTATACTCCTCACTGTCTACTGTTACCTACTGTATACTCCTCACTGTATACTGTTACCTACTGTATACTCCTCACTGTCTACTGTTACCTAATGTATACTCCTCACTGTCTACTGTTACCTACTGTATACTACTCACTGTCTACTGTTACCTACTGTATACTCCTCACTTTCTACTGTTACCTACTGTATACTCCTCACTGTCTACTGTTACCTACTGTATACTGTTACCTACTGTATACTCCTCACTGTCTACTGTTACCTACTGTATACTCCTCACTGTCTACTGTTACCTACTGTATACTGTTGCCTACTGTATACTCTTCACTGTCTACTGTTACCTACTGTATACTCCTCACTGTCTACTGTTACCTACTGTATACTCCTCACTGTATACTGTTACCTACTGTATACTCCTCACTGTCTACTGTTACCTACTGTATACTCCTCACTGTCTTCTGGTACCTACTGTATACTCCTTTCTGCCTACTTGTTAACTTGTAGAACATTCCTGTGAGCTAAATAGTTTGTAAGATCACATCCTAGCATGCGGGATATACATACTTAAGTGTTCTTAAACAACACTAATTATGACGATTAGAAATGCCTGCTTCTCATAAACTAGAAATGTCTTGACATAACTTTTGTTTCAAAATGGCGATACAAAAGTAATCTGAAACAGTCGATTGTCATTTTGTACCAGCCGACACTCTCTCTGCGCCCTTATGTTACTGTAAGGAGGATTAAAACAAACACTTCACTGCAGGATACGAATTGTCGGCTACATAACTGTAGTCTCGTAAAATCTCTCTTCAAGCGAGACAAATGACATACCTATGCCCTGCCATACGACGCAATAAGCTTTCTTTATTTTTATTTCTTTATTCTCTCATTTATTGCGCAATTGAGACAGGACTTTCCTATGTGAGTATTCATCAGGGAAACGTTAAAAACACAACTCAAAATGTCAACCGAACACAAAGGTATCATTTCCTGGTCTGATATCAATCCAGAGGCATTGTAAGGTTGTTAGGAACCCGGTTCTCACTGTGGTCTTATTTTCTTTGTACCGGGTACTCTTGTTCATGTCAGATTCTGTGGACATTCTATAATATCTTCACTGTGGTTTCATTTTCCTTGTACCGAGTACTATTGTTCATGTCAGATTTTGTGGACAGTCTATAATATCTTCACTGTGGTTTCATTTTTTCTTGTACCGGGTACTGTTGTACATGTCAGATTCTATGGACATTCTATAATTTCTTTCATGTTGGAGCAAACGTTACTTCATCGACTTACTGATATAGGAATAGCGGGTGTTGCCGATGAAGCACAAGAAGCTTACCCTTCCGAAATGCCAAGTCTTATTCTTCGCATGTATTTTTTTCTAGGTTTTAAAAACATTATTTATTCACATTTTGTCCTCCTTTGACTTTTAAATTCAATTTTGTGAATATTTTTTGTGCAAATATTTAAAAAAAAAAAACAAAAAAAAAAACTGTTTTTATAGTGTTTAAAGGAAGTTATGACCAATTTTGATACAATTGTTTTGTAATGATTTATAAACTGATGAAATGATATATCAGAGTTTAATTTTTGTTATCATTATTCCTTCAGAACATATTTTAAGGGTCGGGACCATGATCTCTGATAAAAAGGTATGTATATAAATTCTACAATAATTCTCCTTTATTTGTATTTCTAACGAAGTGACCGAAACATTAATAAACAAATCTTATAGGTATAAAATAGCGCCACATGTAGTGAATGCAGCCTTTTATCTGTCAGACTAAAACGTTCCCTGTGCCCCATCCTTCAAACAGTATCACAATAATCAAATATCTCGACATTGATTTCTAGCAAATTAAATTAGTCAATTTTTTAGAACAAGGTCGTGTTTTTCTTTGAAATTCTTCCCCTAGGACCATCATTTCCTTCATCAAACAGATATAGACTGTAATATTACAAGGACATGTCCATGTGGAATAACATTCAATTTGTCCTATTCATACAGGTCTGTTGTGATATGTTTTATCCACAAATCAACGAAGGTCACACAAACATGCCCCCCACCCCTCATAAAAAAATAAGAAAGATTTCACACGTTGTTAATATGTCAAATAGTATTTCTTTCCAAACACAAACATAAACAAAAGGAGAAAGACTCTAATATACAGAGGAAATACAGGGATTTGCAGAAAAAACAATGACGAAAACATCTACAGGGAGTTGTAAAAACACTGACAACAAATCTACAGGGAGTTGTAAAAACACTGACAACAAATCTACAGGGAGTTGTAAAACACACTGACAACAAATCTACAGGGAGTTGTAAAAACACTGACAACAAATCTACAGGGAGTTGTAAAACACACTGACAACAAATCTACAGGGAGTTGTAAAAACACTGACAACAAATCTACAGGGAGTAGTAAAACACACTGACAACAAATCTACAGGGAGTAGTAAAACACACTGACAACAAATCTACAGGGAGTTGTAAAACACACTGACAACAAATCTACAGGGAGTAGTAAAACACACTGACAACAAATCTACAGGGAGTAGTAAAACACACTGACAACAAATCTAAAGGGAGTTGTAAAAACACTGACAACAAATCTACAGGGAGTTGTAAAAACACTGACAACAAATCTACAGGGAGTTGTAAAAACACTGACAACAAATCTACATGGAGTAGTAAAACACACTGACAACAAATCTATAGGGAGTAGTAAAACACACTGACAACAAATCTACAGGGAGTTGTAAAACACACTGACAACAAATCTACAGGGAGTAGTAAAACACACTGACAACAAATCTACAGGGAGTTGTAAAACACACTGACAACAAATCTAAAGGGAATTGTAAAAACACTGACAACAAATCTACAGGGAGTTGTAAAAACACTGACAACAAATCTACAGGGAGTTGTAAAAACACTGACAACAAATCTACAGGGAGTAGTAAAACACACTGACAACAAATCTACAGGGAGTAGTAAAACACACTGACAACAAATCTACAGGGAGTAGTAAAACACACTGACAACAAATCTAAAGGGAGTTGTAAAAACACTGACAACAAATCTACAGGGAGTAGTAAAACACACTGACAACAAATCTACAGGGAGTTGTAAAAACACTGACAACAAATCTACAGGGAGTAGTAAAACACACTGACAACAAATCTACAGGGAGTTGTAAAACACACTGACAACAAATCTACAGGGAGTTGTAAAACACACTGACAACAAATCTACAGGGAGTAGTAAAACACACTGACAACAAATCTAAAGGGAGTTGTAAAAACACTGACAACAAATCTACAGGGAGTAGTAAAACACACTGACAACAAATCTAAAGGGAGTTGTAAAAACACTGACAACAAATCTACAGGGAGTAGTAAAACACACTGACAACAAATCTACAGGGAGTTGTAAAACACTGACAACAAATCTAAAGGGAGTTGTAAAAACACTGACAACAAATCTACAGGGAGTAGTAAAACACACTGACAACAAATCTAAAGGGAGTTGTAAAAACACTGACAACAAATCTATAGGGAGTAGTAAAACACACTGACAACAAATCTACAGGGAGTTGTAAAACACACTGACAACAAATCTACAGGGAGTTGTAAAACACACTGACAACAAATCTACAGGGAGCTGTAAAAACACTGACAACAAATCTACAGGGAGTTGTAAAACACACTGACAACAAATCTACAGGGAGTTGTAAAACACACTGACAACAAATCTACAGGGAGTAGTAAAACACACTGACAACAAATCTAAAGGGAGTTGTAAAAACACTGACAACAAATCTACAGGAGTTGTAAACACACAGGGAGTGTAAAACACACTGACAACAAATCTACAGGGAGTTGTAAAACACACTGACAACAAATCTACAGGGAGTTGTAAAACACACTGACAACAAATCTACAGGGAGTAGTAAAACACACTGACAACAAATCTAAAGGGAGTTGTAAAACACACTGACAACAAATCTACAGGGAGTTGTAAAACACACTGACAACAAATCTACAGGGAGTTGTAAAACACACTGACAACAAATCTACAGGGAGTAGTAAAACACACTGACAACAAATCTACAGGGAGTTGTAAAACACTGACAACAAATCTAACGGTATTTGTAAAAACACTGACAACAAATCTACAGGGAGTAGTAAAACACACTGACAACAAATCTAAAGGGAGTTGTAAAACACACTGACAACAAATCTACAGGGAGTTGTAAAACACACTGACAACAAATCTACAGGGAGTTGTAAAACACACACAACAAATCTACAGAGTTGTAAAAACACTGACAAATCTACAGGGAGTAGTAAAACACACTGACAACACACACTGACAACAAATCTACAGGGAGTAGTAAAACACACTGACAACAAATCTACAGGGAGTTGTAAAACACACTGACAACAAATCTACAGGGAGTTGTAAAACACACTGACAACAAATCTACAGGGAGTTGTAAAACACACTGACAACAAATCTACAGGGAGTTGTAAAACACACTGACAACAAATCTACAGGGAGTTGTAAAACACACTGACAACAAATCTACAAACACACTGACAACAAATCTACAGGGAGTTGTAAAACACACTGACAACAAATCTAACAAAACACACTGACAACAAATCTACAGGGAGTAGTAAAACACACTGACAACAAATCTAAAGGGAGTTGTAAAACGCACTGACAACAAATCTACAGGGAGTTGTAAAAACACTGACAACAAATCTACAGGGAGTTGTAAAACACACTGACAACAAATCTACAGGGAGTTGTAAAACACACTGAAAACAAATCTACAGGGTGTTCTAAAACACACTGACAACAAATCTACAGGGAGTTGTAAAAACACTGATAACAAATCTACAGGGAGTAGTAAAACACACTGACAACAAATCTAAAGGGAGTTGTAAAAACACTGACAACAAATCTACAGGGAGTAGTAAAACACACTGAAAACAAATCTACAGGGAGTTGTAAAACACACTGACAACAAATCTACAGGGCGTTGTAAAACACACTGACAACAAATCTACAGGGAGCTGTAAAAACACTGACAACAAATCTACAGGGAGTTGTTAAACACACTGACAACAAATTTACAGGGAGTTGTAAAAACACTGACAATAAATCTACAGGGAGCTGTAAAAACACTGACAACAAATCTACAGGGAGTTGTAAAACACACTGACAATAAATCTACAGGGAGCTGTAAAAACACTGACAACAAATCTACAGGGAGTTGTTAAACACACTGACAACAAATTTACAGGGAGTTGTAAAAACACTGACAATAAATCTACAGGGAGCTGTAAAAACACTGACAACAAATCTACAGGGAGTTGTAAAACACACTGACAACAAATCTACAGGGAGTTGCGGATAACACATCTCCCACAGCTTTCAGGTAGTAGGACGAGACAGATTTATAATATATATTTGTTAAACACCGCCACCGTTACCTATGTCGAGATGAAAGGTGCGATTCTCTTAGTTAGTTATATGTTAATGAAACTATTACTATCACAAAAGCCCGAGACTGGGGTCGATGTTAAGGTTAGGTGCCGGGTCGTTTCTCTCACGACTATCCACAGACTAAAATGTTATACCTGTATATGTATTTAAGCGGATGGCCATATTTGATATAAATCACCGGATGACAACATATAAAGAAAACGAAAAGAGAACAACATATGGATAAAAGAGGACAACATATTGATAAACTAAGGCCACCTTTCAATAAAATAGGGCAACATTGATAAACTAAGGCCACCTTTCAATAAAAGGGGCAACATATTGATAAACTAAGGCCACCTTTCAATAAAATAGGGCAACATTGATAATCTAAGGCCACCTTTCAATAAAAGGGGCAACATATTGATAAAATAAGGCCACCTTTCAATAAAAAAGGGCAACATATTGATAAACTAATGCCACCTTTCAATAAAAAGGGGAACCATATTGATAAACTAAGGCCACCTTTCAATAAAAGAGGACAACATATTGATAAACTAAGGCCACCTTTCAATAAAAAAGGACAACATATTGATAAACTAAGGCCACCTTTCAATAAAAGAGGACAACATATTGATAAACTAAGGCCACCTTTCAATAAAAAAGGACAACATATTGATAAACTATGGCCATCTTTCAATAAAAAGGGGCAACATATTGATAAATTAATGCCACCTTTCAATAAAAAAGGGCAACATATTGATAAACTAAGGCCACCTTTCAATAAAAAAAGGGCAACATTGATAAACTGAGGCCACCTTTCAATAAAATAGGGCAACATTGATAAACTAAGGCCACCTTTCAATAAAGAAGGGCAACATATTGATAAACTAAGGCCACCTTTCAATAAAAGAGGACAACATATTGATAAACTAAGGCCACCTTTCAATAAAAGAGGACATTATATTGATAAACTAAGGCCATCTTTCAATAAAAAAGGACAACATATTGATAAACTATGGCCACCTTTCAATAAAAAGGGGCAACATATTGATAAACTAAGGCCACCTTTCAATAAAAGAGGACAACATATATTTGAAATATTCATAACATTTCGATATATGAGGGTAAGGTATAGACAAAAGGGTAAAATGCATACTGACACATGACGCAAGGAGAAAGAACAGGTGTTCTGGAAGGATGAACGTCTTCTACTTGATCGGCAAAATTTGTCCTTTATAATTGAAGGTCAGGCCAATTCATCTTGTGTATTTTGAATGAGAATAAAATTTGTTAATCACGAAAGCTTATCTTGCGAAGCTTTGCCAATAAAACTTTCATTTACACAAATTAATCATAATAGATGATATTTACAGACAACGCTTCCGTCTATCGTAATTATTGTATGCATGGTAATATTAGAAAAAAAAGTGTAACTGTGATCGATCTCGTGATTTGAATGACTACGATAAACAATATACGCTCCCAGCGAACCCAACTGCCGATATTGGAACCAGTGTCATGGTTGCTGTCGTTGTACGTTTCCTGGGTTACTCCGACACGAGATCATGTGATTACTGATAAGCGCGAGATTTTGTTGTCGTGGCTGACATTCAGCTATGATTCCTGTGTGGCACCTCAGCTGTAGACATCGTTGACAGATGACTTTAGAGACAAAACCATCTATACAAACAAACCCTGATTATTTATCAATTAGATCCATTCGGAAACAAACTCAAAGTGGTATTTTACGTTACACTAGTTCTACAGGTCGTTGCCATAAAATTCAATGCAACCAAATACAAAATTTTAAAAAAACGAAATCTTTGGAAATGATAAGTAATTATATGGCAACATAAATACATTTCTGGCATGTTAACAGATGCTTCAAACAAACGAGAGAAATTTGAACAAAAGAAACCATTGAAACAGGAGAATAAGAGAAATTTATAAACTGAACAGCAGGTAAAAAAGGACTATAATGCGAGTGGATATCGTCAGGTAGAAGAATACACGAAACCAGGCACCAACAAAAATAAACATTTGTTAAAACCCAGAAATTATATTTATTTTACCGTATATGATACAGAAATAATTCTAGATGGATTCATTAGAATCTGTGAAATTGATAGAAACATGTTTTCCCAAATCATTACAGAGAAATCAGAAGCATTATCTCATTAACTGGGATTTCCAAGGAAGACGTGAATCCCGTTAGTATGGCGTACACCACATCCGGTTCTTATTTGCTCACACATCCGGTAGTCATTGGCTCTCTAATTTGAGCGGTCTTTGATATCCCAGAGAAAGTGTTTGGTCATCAAAAAGCTTATATTCCCTTCTTCACCTCATTAGACCGGTAAATCGGTGCTTGTTTCCGTCGGTACGATATTCTTTGTTGTGTTCCCGTTCGGAACTTCCTCGCACTTGTTCCCTTCTGTACTTGAATTAACATTTTTTTACAAGCTAATTTGTCGGGAATGTAAACAATTTGATTTACATCAATGTCAACATCTGTAATAACGATTTAGTAATAAACATGTAGACAAATATGATATAAGAAATAATTGAGTATAACATAAGGTATGGTTTTGTGCTGGACTGCAGTTTTTGCCGGAAGTCGCCTTCATGCTGCGAAACCACACACATGAGTAATAGAATGTTATACTATTATATCATTTCCTTGATCTTTAATCACCGAATCTTCAAATTCCTAACTCTTAGGTCATAAATCCTCCTTCAAAGGTGTAACAAAGGAAACCCCAGGGCCGTTTTATGTTTTTGAGCGTAAACCAACATGTAATTAATTGATGTGATTCACATTGCGATAAAAATAGATTCACGATATTGTTTGTTCAATGTGAACGTTTTAACTTGTTTCGCACAGATTTACAAGGTACATGAATATTATCGCTCATTCAATCCTGGTACATGTACACAAACAACATTTTGACTTGATCGCACAGTAATTATGATACAATTTTAACAGATTTTGATATCTCTCTCCTTTTCTCTCACTTTCTCCCTAAAATAAAATGTTAAATGTCTCTCCTCACTCCGGTCCACTAGAAGTGAAAATTTTAAGAAGGACCTAGTGGACAGGAGAAAGTTGGATAAGGCACGGTATGTGATGAACTTTAGAATAGCTGGAAGGCATTGAAAAGTGTAGTGTAACTAATACTAGAAAGGGGATTTTTGGTGCTTTTTGTCAACATAGGATTGTCTGATGAAGATAATCGCTCTGTGAGGCAAGATTCAGTGTAGATTTAATAGTCCGAGATATTGTCCCCTCAATGCTGACCACATGTTATATCACAGGAGGTCGGAACACATGGTCCATCCCCAGCACCTCGGGTGGAATGTGTTTAACTATAGCATGGGAAGGCACAAAATATCCGTGTATATTCTTCTATGACATGTATGTTATCGAGTATTTAAACCTTGCAAAGAGAACACCAACTAATGATTACTTTTAAAAAGATTTATGCATGCGTGTGCTTAATTATATACACTATAGACAGGGGATATCCCTGATCTGGATATCATAGACAAATTACAGGACGCGGGAATTTATTGTTTAGGATTCGACAGAAATCAATAGCAATCTAAATGTCGTCATGGAAAGTGACGTCTAAAAGGACGGTGACGTTAGGTCTACATAATCATTTACTGTGGTTATCTAGAAGGATGTTTTATCAATTCAGGTGTACAAACATTTACTCTTACTTGTCAACGATTCCATTGGGGAAAATTCTGATTCTGTTGTTGTTTACCTCAATCATTCTCATTTCAAATGTAATATTACTTACTTGGGTTGAAAAAAAGATTTACATAATGTGTCTTTGCAAACAATGGTAATTTCAAGTTGAAGTTAATTTGATATTTTAAAGCCGAGGGACAAACCTCAATCAAGGCGTTGGATGTTATGCCGATTGATTCAGAATGCGTTTACGGTCGCAGCCGAGATGTCTTTGGGAATATCATTTTCTTTGCAGGATATGACGTTCCTTGTGTCCATTGATATGTCTTTGTTCTTTTATCATTATTGTGGCTCCGATATTGAGGACGTTACATTACTGGATTTCGTTGACACTTACCTCTACAAAGACATGATCTTATCATTCTTTGGCGATTTTTATTTTCATCCTTTTAATTTGTGTTTACTTTTTACTTTACATTTACAGAACATTTACATTTCTACAGGACAAAGACATATGTACCCGGAGACTCCTGCTAAAGTACAAGGAGAACAAGACCAGGTGCTTCGGAAGGGTAAGCGTCACCTGCTTCATCACTGAAACCTGCCAAGAAATGTCACGTTCTAAAATGAGACCGTTATATTCGGCAACAGGAAACTAACGGGCAGCGAATATTTTCCTGCTTCATATCACATATAGTGAGAGAACATTACTGTAAAGTATGGCAGAAGATAGTATGAACAGATGTAAATATGTCCAGCTTCATATCAAATATAGTGAGAGAACATTACTGTAAAGTATGGCAGGAGATAGTATGAAGAGTGTAAATATGTCCTGCTTCATATCACATATAGTGAGAGAACATTACTGTAAAGTATGGCAGGAGATAGTATGAACAGATGTAAATATGTCCAGCTTCATATCAAATATAGTGAGAGAACATTACTGTAAAGTATGGCAGGAGATAGTATGAAGAGTGTAAATATGTCCAGCTTCATATCACATATAGTGAGAGAACATTACTGTAAAGTATGGCAGGAGTTAGTATTTGTTGATGTCAGTAGCATCCACTGCCTTATTTGCACAACCAAATCTATTTTGGCAAACTGCTGGAGATTCGCGGAGAGGTAAGGACAGGTTTAAAAAAACATTTTTATGTTGTTCAGTTTTAATTGATAATTTCAAATCATTGATTTCAAATTTCAAAATTACTGCAGCAATTAATTGTATCATTTTAAGTCCACCCAAGTTATCTAGTACCTCTCACAGACAGAAAGATAAATGTACAGATTTTTAAATCCTTTGGAAAACTGAAATATAAAAGGAATTATCTAAAACAATATCACATCCTGTCAAAGCGAATACTGATAAGAGTTAAACTCGTCTTTTGTATGACCTTGTTTACAGCCTAGCATTCGATAGCTATCATTGTCACAGAAATTACTTGTTCTAGAATGGAAATCGTTCAAACAGCTGTATCTAGCAGGCAGTTTATGTGAACAGAATCAGGATAAATTCAAGGTAGGCTGTCTCAGTAAAGGTTAATGTATAAGGATTAGTTACAACTTCTAGGTAGGCTGTCTCAGTAGGGGTAATGTATAAGGATTAGTTTTAACTTCTAGGTAGGCTGTCTCAGTAAGGGTTAATGTGGAAGGACTAGTTATAACTTCTAGGTAGGCTGTCTCAGTAGGGGTTAATGTATAAGGATTAGTTATAACTTCTAGGTAGGCTGTCTCAGTAGGGTTAATGTGGAAGGACTAGTTATAACTTCTATTTAGTCTGTCCCAGTAGGTGTTAATGTGGAAGGACCAGTTAGATCTTCTCCGAAGGCTGTTTCAGTAGGGGTAATGTGGGAGGATTAGTTACAACTTCTAGGTAGGCTGTCTCAGTAGGGTTAATGTGGAAGGACAAGTTACAACTTCTAGGTAGGCTGTCTCAGTAAGGGTTAATGTGAAAATATTAGTTACAATTTCTAGATAAGCTGTCGCTGTCGGAACGACTAAATACAACTTCAAGGCAGGTTGTTTCTATTGTGTGAGAATATCATTAAGAAAGAAAAGACGTCCTCGAGAAAAAGTATACCGCTGAGACAATATTCAAATTCGTAATGTTACAAATTTAATATTTTCATTTTAAGGCAGAATAGAGTACGTCTTAATCTTAATAAAATGAATCGCTAAACTCAGCTAAGATATCCCTTCAGGTGACAATAGTTGTTTTTAAAGAGCATTCTAATTCAAACTTCAATTCTATGCAAAAAGAGCAAAACTGCAACAGAAGGTATTTAAGGAATTGAAAGCTTGCCTTGATGAACAGAGTATGTCATATTTTACGTAATAGCAGCACTTCTTCCGTTTTATAGGATCCTGAAAGGAATTAGCTAAGCTATGGCAATTGACAGAACTTATCAATCATTTTGATCAAATGCTTAGAAAAGGAAAGCACTGTTGTAAATGTTGGTTTCAGATTGTGTAGGAATTAGTTTTGGAGAATCAATTTTCTTAACATTAAGTATGGTGATTTCAAATATTAAATGTGCAGATAAATCGCATGATTTCTAGACCTATTTCGACAGGTAATATATTGATTTTGTATATTTTAATACAATTTTTTCACATAGCTTATGTGTGATGATGAACTGCATATGAAAATGTAGTAACAAACAAGAAAATTTCGACAATTTAACAAAATCATAGTTGAAACTAAATATCGGTTTAATAATAGACAAAACAGAGGCAGTGGCTTTTCACAAAACATAAATCAGTAGATTGAGAATAAACCCAGGTGTTCCAGATGCTCACTGTCCCCTGCTTCATCTCCAGAATTTTAATTGGGTCGCTATATTGGTGAGAACACTAGATTAATGTACGATGTAGTACAATATGTTGTTGATGATAGATTTTGAGAAGCATTTGAATCTGTTTCTCGGAAATATATTGATGAAGTTTTTTTTTTTTTTTTTTTTTTAGATATTTCAGTTTAGGATCTGACATAAGAAATTGGATAAAAATACTTCATAATAATTTTAGTGCAATTGTAAATCAAGGTGGAAACTTGTCTTCATTCTTCAATATAAGAAGAGGCTATCGTCAAGGCGATCCAATCGCTCCATATATTTTCATTCTTTGTGTAGAATTTTTGGCCCGTTAGATTTAAAAATGATAATAATAAATAAAATTAAAGGGGGGGGGTGTGGATATCAGTAACACTCTAGTTCTTATTTCTCAATATGCTGATCACATCACCCTTATATTTAAATGGTGAATGTCATTGAAAGAATCTAGTGTAGAATTAAATGCTTTTGCAAAAATCTCGGGATTGAAATTGAATATTGACAAAACACAGGTGGTTTGGATAAGGAGAAAAAATTAATTTAGGACATTTTGTTACCAGATTTGAAATTACAGTGGGGACAAGTCTACACTTCTCGGAGTTAAATTCAGTGTTAAGTTATCTGAAATTCCAAAATTAAACTATGACAAAAAATAATTAAATATTAATCTTTTGTCAAAACATTGAGTAGGATGTGACTTCCTCCTGCGGGGAAATTACATCTTATTAAGTTTTTAATGATATCTAAATTTAATCATTTATTGCATGATCAAATCCTGATGATAATTTCATTGTTAAACTGAATTCAACTCTTTTTTTCACTTTCTATGGAATAGTAAAACTGAAAAAGTAAAGAGAGATGTTGTTACTCTGAATTATTGTGATGGAGGACTCAAAATAGTTGATGTAATGACATTTACTGACCCTTTGAAACTGGGATGGGTAAGAAGATTGTTTCAGAAAACAGCTAAATGGACAGAAGTATGAGAAAAAATATTTTGGAAACCCCTCTATGGTTCAATAATGATTTGATGTAAGTTATTTTCTATTAAGCATGGTTTAATAGAGGGATGACTATGGTGAATGACATACTAAAGGTTCCTCAATGGTTCAATAATGATTTGATGGTAGGACAAAAATTATATTCTATAAAGCATGGTGTAAAAGATGGTTGACTATGGTGAATGACATACTAAATTATTTTGATTCTTGAACTTGTTATACATTTTAAGAATGTAGTCAAACTTAGAACATCAATGCAAACTTTCTCCAATATCATGAACAAGGAACTTCAGTTAAAGCATATATTAAACATGATTTCCATGATTGGCGCATCATTTTTTCCATCCATTTCTAATAATATAATGTATTTCTTAAGACAGAAGAAATGTACTAAAGATTTATACACTCATTAGGTTAAAAAAATTCAACTCCCAAAAAAAAGATGGTAATAATTATTAGAACTAAATGACCTGAATTGGGAAAATATTTACAAAACTGTTTTAGAGCGTCTAAGAATACCAAACTGTAATGGTTTCAGTACAGAAGTTTGTATCATATATTAACTACTAATTCATTTATGTATAAAGAAGGAATTTTAAATAAACCACACTGTTCATTTTGTAAATTTGAGGGAATGTTCTGAAGAATGAAAACTTTTAGAAAGTATTGAATGTATTGTAGATGTACTTCTCATTCCATTCCCGTTCAATTTCAGTTTTTATTTTTGTGTTTGTTTTTATTTATTTTTATTTATTTTTTTTTGTGGATCATGAACCTCAAAGTTCTAGAAACAGAACTGATGATAAATTTTGATTATCATCAAATTCTATAGTTATAGAACCAGATGTCAAGTGTTAAGTCTAAATGCCCTGATCAACTACATTAAGGATTTTTATAACTTTCAGACATATGCAGTCTATAGAAAAAGAGGAGAGCAGGCGAGTTCTGATAATGATTGGAGAATATGTGAAAAAGTTTTCGGGTTTCACAGAGGCCCACTTATAACATATATAAAACTGTAAGTGGAGTGAGATATTGACATTTTTTATTTATTATTCATCAACTTGACCCTTAAGTTTTTTTTTGTACTTTTTCATTTTTTTATATGGTGTCATACATCTCTAACCCATCTCTCTCTGTCTCCCTCTCTCTCTGTCTTCCTCCTATTCTGTCTGTCTGTCTGTCTGTCTGTCTCTCTCTCTCTCTCTCTCCCCCCCCTCTCTCTCTCTCTCTCTCTCTCTCTCTCTCTCTCTCTCTCTCTCTCTCTCTCTCTCTCTCTCTCTCATGTATTCTGTTTAATTTATGTCAAAAAAATTTAAAAACAAAATAAATAAAAATGAAATTTTCATCAACCATCAAATGTTACGCTACCACAATGGTGATGAGGTATATAACAGACCAGTCACCTGGAACACTTTCGAACATCTAACTTTGCAAATGGAAATCGAATATTTCCAATCAAATCACCATGACAACCAAAAATCGTCATCTGCCTGCCTCCTTCGAAATACGGTTTGTTACATATGTTAGTCTGTCAGATGTTGATATATATCACAGAAATCGTGATACTGGGAAAAATCTGTAATTTGTAAGCATCAGAGGTTGAAGAAACGTGAGGGAGTGTTGCCATCTAGAAATGGAAAACACAATAAAAATTAAACTAGCTAGACTTCATTGTCAAAAATGTCACATTTACGTTAAAAACTGAATTTGATAATCAAGAGTCGCGATAAATAGAAATGGTAAGATATTTGGGGGTGCTCGGGTGGCAATCGCCTTTTATGTAGGGGCCTGGGTTTTATTTATAGCGCGCACGTGAAAAGGTGTAGGTCACCTATCCGAAAACGTTGGTTTTCCTCGCGAACCCGATTTCTTCACAGCAAGACCCTTCGCGCGCTTCCATCCGGGGCCATCAAGAGTAAATAAAATGATTCAAGAACTTGTTTCACATTTGTTGTTAAGTAAGGTTGCACTTCTTTAAAAAAAAACATAGAATGAGGTCGTTGTGGAGAAAATTTCATATACTTAGTACCTTTAGTCATACAACCTTTTAATTGTTCTCAGTTTCTGTCACTTTGTTCTGCCGCATATTTTAATGTAAGACAGAGGATTTGTTAAAGATATGCAAGGGTTAAAAAGGAAAAACAGGAAATTATTTACTGTTAACATTTAACGCCAAAGGCTGGAAATAGAACATAGACTATATTTAACATATTCGTAATTACTACACTTACCTTTCGGTGGCGTTAAGAATCCATAAGTGTTTAGGTGGTATAGGGTGATAAATCGTGGCTGTTTATTTCCGAACTTTCTTATGTTGAAAACCTTAAGAAATATTCTGTATCATTGCGAAATTTCCATCCGATATAACGAAGATGGTTGAAAAAAAAATCTTTCCAACAACGTTCTCGAATGTTTCAATGAACAGCATCCAGAGAAAAAAAATCAAACTATTTAAACGAAAATCCAAAAATCCTACTTGTGTTTACACAATCAGTACCGCTATCGCGTCACAAATGTAACTGTTAAATTGAATCAGTGGGCACAGCGACAGCAGAGATACAGACAATCTGAGCAATGTTGTTGAACTTCCAGAAACAACGCCGGTGTCAGGGGATAGAGATTTCCGGATTAGTAGCTTCCATCGATATCTGTTAGGTTTATCATCAGTCAACAGTACATGTTATAGAAGCCATCGACTCTAACGAACAATTTTGCCAATAAACTACCGAAGACTTTCCCGCCTTGTAAAGATTTGTATTGAATTGTAGCTCTCCAAACCACTCTCCAAGCAGACGATATATCACTCTTGCCGCTAGATGGCGTTCAGGGTCTCTTTGGCCTATAACAGAAACCAAATGAATTATTCATTGTGATGTCTTGCTACAAATCCTTAGTTTAGATATGTTTAGCACTGTAGTAACATTTAAAATCGGCAAGATGAGACACCACTTAAGTGACACCTTGAGACATCATCACCGCCATTCTATATAAACGTCATACGTGTGAAACTTATTAGGCCCAAATTAAGCAATGTTAGATGCGACATGTTGTTATAACCCGTACTCCGACAGCTAATAACTTCCGTTAACCATACTCCTGCTTCAACGATTTTCACACTTCGACAAGTTGTTCACAAATTTGGTTGTGGAAGACATTAGGTCAGATTCTCTTACAGGAAGGCAATGAGGTTGTTATATATCGTTACACTGGCCTGTCTTATATAAATTATAACAATAGTGTATTGTCTTCACGATTTGAAATCACAATAAGAGTCAGACTAAATTCAACTCAATGGATCAAAACACACCATCGTATACAGATAGAGTTCCTGATTAGATAGCTTTCAGGGATCAAAATACACAAATGTACTTGTTCTTTTGGAATAAACCAAGAAAGTATTCACACATAAATGGAATCGGATTTCAAGCTCAAATTCAATAAATGTCAACAATGCGACTCATGAAACAGAAACCAAGAGGGCATATTTACAATTGCAGACAACACAAATCCCCTTCCGTGCAATAATTAGCATTTCTGAAGCAAATTGTCATCTGGAAACTAAAAACTTACTTTTAGCAACAGTGACCTTCTTGGTTGATCTTATGAAAACACAATCCCTCACTAGGTCTCCTATTAACCCTACATTGTATCGTGTTTCAACCTTTTCGGTCATCTCCAACTTAATTTATCATCTGGAAACCAAACATCTATTTCTATTAACAAGAACCTTCCTTCGGTTTCACTGGCAGGGGATTAATAAGACCAGGTGTTCCGGAAGAGTAAGCATCTTCTGCTTCATCGACAACACCCGCCATGTAAACCTTTGTCAATCCAAGTAGGCAATGTCCTGTTCTTAAATGAGAACAGGGTATAAAACAACGAAACCAACGAGCATGAGGAACGTCCAACAACCTATCGCGTAAGGAAATGGAATTTTCCCAAATGAAACCATTATGACATTTATAAAACTTCCCCATCACCTTCATATAATCATGCAATACTGAAAATTATATTTATTTTAGAGCGTTCCCATTCTGGTTTTTTTATTTATGTATATATTCCGATCAATTTAAATCTTCCCAAGTCTTCAAGGTTTAAACAGTATGGGCCCTTAACATCAGTTACGAGTCATGGAGGGACGAACGAGCTGTATCATGCAGTTTCATTCATTATTTGGCTCTGCTGCGCCATATACAATGGTGCTATGCACCTGAGTATCTTTTCTGTAATCTTGCAATGATTTTGAAAAAAAACAAGATCGCCAAGATTTATTATTTCGAAATTTTTTTTTTAGAAATTCTTAACACAGTGTTGAAGTATACTGAATTATACACATAGGTATAGCAAGAAAATGGCCAAAAAACGTCCCAAAGTAATATTAGCATCTCTGTTGTACAGCCTTGGTAATTCTCAGGGCTCTGCTATACAAAGCCTGATTACAAGGCGCCATAATCAAATTTCAGCTTTAATATTCTTTCTTTCATCTTTATTGTCATATCTTAATTCTCCGTAGATAATGATGTTGCAACAAAACGAGATAAATCTGTAATTTTCATTCTCTTTTGTTGGTTGTTTTTGTGATGATGTTGAGAGCATTTTTCGTGCTGGTATTTGTATTATTATTCGTTTCTTTTATTTCATTGCATTTTGTTTGTTCTTTGGAAGAACATTTTGAAACTATTTGATTTGATAATGTATAGGATGAGATTTCTATTTGGATTGATATAGGTTAAATATAACAATAGGAATGACACAATCACTTTGTCACAGAAGGAAACAAAGACCAAGGATGAAGGGGAAACACACAAACACAGACATAATATGGAGGAGACTGGGGAAACATACAAATAGAGACATAGGATGGAGGAGACTGGAGAAACACACAAACACAGACATAGGATGGAGGAGACTGGAGAAACACACAAACACAGACATAGGATGGAGGAGACTGGGGAAACATACAAATAGAGACATAGGATGGAGGAGACTGGAGAAACACACAAACACAGACATAGGATGGAGGAGACTGGGGAAACACACAAACACAGACATACGATGGAGGAGATTGGAGAAATACACAAGCACAGACATAGGATGGAGGAGACTTGGGAAACATACAAACACAGACATAGGATGGAGGAGACTGGGGAAACATGCAAATAGAGACATAGGATGGAGGAGACTGGAGAAACACACAAACACAGACATAGGATGGAGGAGACTGGGGAAACATACAAATAGAGACATAGGATGGAGGAGACTGGAGAAACACACAAACACAGACATAGGATGGAGGAGACTGGGGAAACATACAAATAGAGACATAGGATGGAGGAGACTGGGGAAATACACAAGCACAGACATAGGATGGAGGAGACTTGGGAAACATACAAACACAGACATAGGATGGAGGAGACTGGGGAAACATGCAAATAGAGACATAGGATGGAGGAGACTGGAGAAACACACAAACACAGACATAGGATGGAGGAGACTGGGGAAATACACAAGCACAGACATAGGATGGAGGAGACTTGGGAAACATACAAACACAGACATAGGATGGAGGAGACTGGGGAAACATGCAAATAGAGACATAGGATGGAGGAGACTGGAGAAACACACAAACACAGACATAGGATGGAGGAGACTGGGGAAACATACAAA
The DNA here is from genome assembly GCF_031769215.1 of Ylistrum balloti. Taxonomy (NCBI): domain Eukaryota; kingdom Metazoa; phylum Mollusca; class Bivalvia; order Pectinida; family Pectinidae; genus Ylistrum; species Ylistrum balloti. Next base: position 555,276 of record NW_026782154.1, on the reverse strand, counting down.
TAGAGACATAGGATGGAGGAGACTGGAGAAACACACAAACACAGACATAGGATGGAGGAGACTGGGGAAACATACAAATAGAGACATATGATGGAGGAGACTGGAGAAACACACAAACACAGACATAGAATGGAGGAGACTGGGGAAACACAAAAACACAGACATAGGATGGAGGAGACTGGAGAAACACACAAACACACAGATAGGATGGAGGAGACAGGATAAACATACAAACACAGACATAGGATGGAGGAGACAGGATAAACATACAAACACAGACATAGGATGGACACAGACATAGGATGAAGGAGACAGGATAAACATACAAACACACACGAGGATGGAGGATACAGGAGAAGCATACAAACACACAGAAAGGAGGGAGGACACTGGGAAAAATGCAAACACACAGAAAGGATGAAGGAGACTGGAGAAACATACAAACACACACATAGGATGGAGGAGACTGGAGACACATACAAACATACACATAGGATGGAGGAGACTGGGGATACATACAAACACACACATAGTATGGAGAAGACTGGGGATACATACAAACACAGACAGAATGGAGGAGACTGGGGAAACATACAATCACTCACACAGGATGGAGGAGACAGGGGATACATACAAACACACACGTAGGATGGAGGAGACTGGTGATACATACAAACACAGACATAACATGGAGGAGACTGGAGATACATACAAACACAGACATAGGATGGAGGAGACAGGATAAACATACAAACACAGACATAGGATGGACACAGACATAGGATGAAGGAGACAGGATAAACATACAAACACACACGAGGATGGAGGATACAGGAGAAGCATACAAACACACAGAAAGGAGGGAGGACACTTGGAAAAATGCAAACACACAGAAAGGATGAAGGAGACTGGAGAAACATACAAACACACACATAGGATGGAGGAGACTGGAGACACATACAAACATACACATAGGATGGAGGAGACTGGGGAAACACACAAACACACACATAGTATGGAGAAGACTGGGGATACATACAAACACAGACAGAATGGAGGAGACTGGGGAAACATACAATCACACACACAGGATGGAGGAGACAGGGGATACATACAAACACACACGTAGGATGGAGGAGACTGGTGATACATACAAACACAGACATAACATGGAGGAGACTGGAGATACATACAAACACAGACATAATATTGAGGAGACAGGGGAAACATACAAACACACACATAGTATGGAGAAGACTGGGGATACATACAAACACAGACATAGAATGGAGGAGACTAGGGAAACATACAAACACAGACAGAATATGGAGGAGACATACAAACACAGACATAATATGGAGGAGACTGGGGATACATACAAACACAGACATAGAATGGAGGAGACTGGGGAAACATACAATCACACTCGTAGGATGGAGGAGACTGGGGATACATACAAACACACACATAGGATGGAGGAGACTGGGGATACATACAAACACAGACAGAATATGGAGGAGACATACAAACACAGACATAATATGGAGGAGACTGGGGATACATACAAACACAGACATAATATGGAGGAGACTGGGGATATATACAAACACACACATACTATGGAGAAGACTGGAGACAGATACAAAGACACACACAGGATGGAGGAGACTGGAGAAACATACAATCACACACACAGGATGGAGGAGACTGGGGATACATACAAACACACACATAGGATGGAGGAGACATACAAACACAGACATAATATGGAGGAGACTGGGGAACCATACAAACACAGACAGAATATGGAGGAGACATACAAACACAGACATAATATGGAGGAGACTGGGGATACATACAAACACAGACATAATATGGAGGAGACTGGAGACAGATACAAAGACACACACAGGATGGAGGAGACTGGAGAAACATACAATCATACACACAGGATGGAGGAGACTGGAGACACATACAAACACACACGTAGGATGGAGGAGACTGGGGAAACATACAAACACAGACATAATATGGAGGAGACTGGAGATACATACAAACACAGACATAATATTGAGGAGACAGGGGAAACATACAAACGCACACATAGTATGGAGAAGACTGGGGATACATACAAACACAGACATAATATTGAGGAGACAGGGGAAACATACAAACGCACACATAGTATGGAGAAGACTGGGGATACATACAAACACACACATAGAATGGAGGAGACTGGAGATACATACAAACACAGACATAATATTGAGGAGACAGGGGAAACATACAATCACACACACAGGATGGAGGAGACAGGAGATACATACAAACACACACGTAGGATGGAGGAGACTGGGGAAACATACAAACACAGACATAATATGGAGGAGACTGGAGATACATACAAACACAGACATAATATTGAGGAGACTGGCGATACATACAAACACACACATAATATTGAGGAGACAGGGGAAACATACAAACGCACACATAGTATGGAGAAGACTGGGGATACATACAGACATAGAATGGAGGAGACTGGGGAAACATACAATCACACACACAGGATGGAGGAGACTGGGGATACATACAAACACACACGTAGGATGGAGGAGACTGGGGATACATACAAACACAGACATATATAATGGAGGAGACTGGGGAAACATACAATCACACACACAGGATGGAGGAGACTGGGGATACATACAAACACACACGTAGGATGGAGGAGACTGGGGAAACATACAAACACATACATAATATGGAGGAGACTGGAGATACATACAAACACAGACATAATATAGAGGAGACAGGGGAAACATACAAACACAGATATAATATGGAGGAGACATACAAACACAAATGGGAAATTCAAAATGTTCGAAATGAACTTAAAAACCACGAATGAGAATTGGACTAGTTGAGTGAATTCCTGATATTTCAGCATTGAAGAGTTTCTAAAGAACAACGAGTGCAAGTGTCTATTCTAAACCATAAACCGTGTCAATCAAGAATGGAATTAAAACGTGGCATGCAGGTTATAACAAACTCCCGGGATTTCTACAATCGCGATAATTGTACAAAAGACAGATTATTGGTCTCAGAAAACCCTTTGATGGAAAACAGTCGAAACACGTTTTCTAAGTCCGTTTTTTTGTAAAAGGATTTTACTAATTTGGTCAATTAGCAATGCCTAATCTCAGTGTTCTGTTACGTGTACCCTCAGTGTTGGTACTTTATGTATAATAAATCTAGATACGGGTCTGATGCTTGGGCAGAATCAATGGTGATGTATTCGGATTTTTAGTCGCGTGTACTTTTCATTTCCTCGTGCTAAATGTCCCACTATTCTTGACGCCTGTTGATCAACGACACGATTGATGTGTTTCGACTTGACCTAAATAGGAGCTGTGATGCGCTCGCGTGTCTCATTAGTGACTGAATTGGCACAGGTGTGTAAGGGCAATTGGAAACGAACACTCAAGGATTGCTCTGTATTTTCCTTCACATAGCTGAAAGTCATTATAGGTATCTAAACGAATCCTTTTATACATGGTCTTTTGTTCGGAAAGTGGAGGTAACGATATACCCCGGATTGTCGTCATTATTGTCTTCAATCTTACCGTGTAACAATACACGACTGGCATTTACCAATATGTTCATCCGTCTTTATCTTCCGGTCTGTGACGTCATATAGCGTATCATTTCCAGTTTCTAAAGGTTGAAAATAGTTTGGTGGAAAGACTCCCTTGCGTCATTTCCTTAATGTCACTTTATGTTACATTATGTTTTAATTTTCTGAATGGATTTTACATTTCCTTCTATATATAAATGTTTCTTGTGGCATTTGAAGAATTATGTGTTGATTAATTTTGAATATACCGAGCTCGGTTACCAACTACATTTCATGTTTTTTAAGTTTTATCTTATTAAAAGGATGTATCAAAATATACGGCAAAATTAACCTTGTCGTGCTCATATTTTAAGATACTGTAATTCAATTATATTTCGCGTGGGATTTATTTTCGCGTTAATACGCGAGGAGAATCAATCGCGAATTCAAATCCCTCGGTATTATTTGAGCCAAAAACAACTATATATGATATTCATGTTGATTCAGTAAGATATATCAGAGACTTGAAGAGTTCGCGTACCTCATAAATCGTCATTCACGGAATCTAAAGCCATTTCTAGATCAGCGTTCCCGATATCATGTATTAGCGAATGTGTCAGAACAGGTAGGCTCGCAAAATAAAGTATTTGCGTACTCTAAGTGATTTAAAGTATATGAATATTGAATCGTTGTCCTAAACCTACAGACAATATATTAATCGTTTTGATCACATATTTTAACCAGAAGGGATAGTTATTCATTAGGTTGTTCGCGTAAGCATTTTCACAAATTCCCTACATTGAATTTACCATTTCTTATAAGCAACATTCCACATTTATCCAACATTAGTGTTGTACATCACAATTGTTCTATATTCAGAGGTCTGTATTTTGTCGATGAATTTCGACGAAGGAAACACACACACAAAAGAACTATCTCAGCTAATGCAAGTACATAATGAATGCACTATCCTTATATCATCTACATCTGAAGGATGAATGTTATTTTCCCCGACCGAAATCGAAAGAATGTCCTTGTATATGGCTTACATCTAAAGTGACTGTATTGTCAATAATACGACACAGACTTCCTTTTGTGAAACGGCCAAATCTTCCAGTTCTTTTTCAGTTTTTTGTAATATTTCCTTTTTTCACTTTTTCTTTTGGTTCAGCTGTAGTGCACTCGAACAGTAAAAATACACACAGGCTTTTAGTGCTATTTAAGATGACACCATGATAGCCACGCGGAGTCAATATTTGATACGTAATAAACAATAGCACAGAGGGATTTTCCTTTGTGAGTCCATAACTTCATTATTCTATAATATAGATGCATGCACTTTCCAGCAGTCGGATCCTTGTCAGGAAATCGAACTGCGGAAAGGTCAATACTGTATCTAATGGGTTATAATTACATTTATAATGGTTCGATAGTCCCGTCTCCTGATATGTTGAGACAAATAATTGAATTCCAAAGCACAGCCTACTCTTGCGTTTGTACTACAGGTGGGACACCAATCTCACAACAGTGCAACAATACCTAGGTTTCTAATTTATCTATTATCTTGGGCAGTGATAGCCCAGTCAGTAGGCAAGCTTTGTAACTTCGAGCAAGATCTAGGTTGTGTGTTTCTGTCTCTACCCGAGACGGTCGTGTATTTCAGGTGAAGATCTAGGTTGTGTGTTTCTGTCTCTACCCGAGACGGTCGTGTATTTCAGGTGAAGATCAAGGTTATGTGTTTCTGCCTCTACCGGAGACGGTCGTGTATCTCAGGTGAAGATCTAGGTTGTGTGTTTCTGTCTCTACCCGAGACGGTCGTGTATTTCAGGTGAAGATCTAGGTTGTGTGTTTCTGTCTCTACCCGAGACGGTCGTGTATTTCAGGTGAAGATCAAGGTTATGTGTTTCTGCCTCTACCGGAGACGGTCGTGTATCTCAGGTGAAGATCTAGGTTGTGTGTTTCTGTCTCTACCCGAGACGGTCGTGTATCTCAGGTGAAGATCTGGAGAATGTGATCCTAACCCTACCCGTCCGAGATTATTGTCGTTATGGTGTTCTTGGGAAAAGTACTTTATTCTTATTGTTTCGGATGACGCCGATATCCCTCAATGGGTTATTTGAGGCCTTCTCGTGTTACTATAAAAAAACTAATATCTTTTGCTTTATATTGCACCCTCTTGATGAAATCCGCTATGTAAATCGAAATAAAGCCAAGCCGTACCACTTCTGAAAAGTTCATTAACTGACGATTAGAGATGCAATACCAGTGTTCCTTCTCACTTGTCTACCACCAGTTAATGTATATAATATATATTTTCTCTGATTACATATTTCGCTTGCCATACAGTGAATAGGTCACTTGTGTTATATACTCTAGAGTGTGTCAATCGATTGTGACGTCAAGTGATGAATAATGACGTTACGTCATAAGTAGAAAATATCGTAACAAAATGGCTGCCACCGTTTGAAATCGTCCTCCAGATTTTCCAGATTTGTTTAAAAGTACTTTTTTTCTTAATAATGTAATAATTCGTCTCGAGGTTTTAACGTTTACTCGCCAATGCTAAAAATGGTAAAGATTATTCAAGATCCAATATCTACACGGGGAAAATCGGGCAGGTGACCCCATACCTTTGTACCGCCATTTTTTGAATGAGGAATCCTACTCCGGATGGCTAGGTGAAAGACCAGTGCGAATTTGTTCATGAATTGGCGGGTATGTGTGAGAGCAGAATACCAGTGTGAGCGTTATATACCGAGATCAGTATTTATAACTAGATTTAATATATATACAATCTATATCACGTTAGTATACAATCTATATCACGTTAGTATACATCACGTTAGTATACAATCTACGTCACGTTAGTATACATTCTATATCACGTTAGTATACAATCTATATCACGTTAGTATACATCACGTTAGTATACAATCTACGTCACGTTAGTATACAATCTATATCACGTTAGTATACAATCTATATCACGTTAGTATACAATCTACGTCACGTTAGTATACAATCTATATCACGTTAGTATACAATCTATATCAAGTTAGTATACAATCTACGTCACGTTAGTATACAATCTACATCACGTTAGTATACAATCTATATCACGTTAGTATACATCACGTTAGTATGCAATCTACATCACGTTAGTATACAATCTCTATCACGTTAGTATACATCACGTTAGTATACAATCTACATCACGTTAGTATACAATCTATATCACGTTAGTATACATCACGTTAGTATACAATCTATATCACGTTAGTATACATTACGTTAGTATACAATCTACATTACGTTAGTATACATCACGTTAGTATACAATCTACATCACGTTAGTATACAATCTATATCACGTTAGTATACATCACGTTAGTATACATCACGTTAGTATACAATCTACATCACGTTAGTATACAATCTATATCACGTTAGTATACATCACGTTAGTATACAATCTATATCACGTTAGTATACATCACGTTAGTATACAATCTACATTACGTTAGTATACAATCTATATCACGTTAGTATACATCACGTTAGTATACAATCTACGTCACGTTAGTATACAATCTATATCACGTTAGTATACAATCTATATCACGTTAGTATACATCACGTTAGTATGCAATCTACATCACGTTAGTATACAATCTATATCACGTTAGTATACATCACGTTAGTATGCAATCTACATCACGTTAGTATACAATCTATATCACGTTAGTATACATCACGTTAGCATACAATCTACATCACGTTAGTATACATCACGTTAGTATACAATCTATATCACGTTAGTATATCACGTTAGTATACAATCTACATCACGTTAGTATACAATCTATATCACGTTAGTATACATCACGTTAGTATACAATCTATATCACGTTAGTATACAATCTATATCACGTTAGTATACATCACGTTAGTATACAATCTACATCACGTTAGTATACATCACGTTAGTATACAATCTATATCACGTTAGTATACATCACGTTAGTACATCACGTTAGTATACAATCTATATCACGTTAGTATACATCACGTTAGTATACAATCTATATCACGTTAGTATACAATCTATATCACGTTAGTATACACCACGTTAGTATACAATCTATATCACGTTAGTATACATCACGTTAGTATACAATCTATATCACGTTAGTATACATCACGTTAGTATACAATATATATCACGTTAGTATACAATCTATATCACGTTAGTATACATCACGTTAGTATACAATTTATATCACGTTAGTATACAATCTATATCACGTTAGTATACATCACGTTAGTATACAATCTATATCACGTTAGTACATCACGTTAGTATACAATCTACATCACGTTAGTATACAATCTACATCACGTTAGTACATCACGTTAGTATACAATCTACATCACGTTAGTATACAATCTATATCACGTTAGTATACATCACGTTAGTATACAATCTATATCACGTTAGTATACATCACGTTAGTATACAATCTATATCACGTTAGTATACATCACGTTAGTATACAATCTACATCACGTTAGTATACAATCTATATCACGTTAGTATACATCACGTTAGTATACAATCTATATCACGTTAGTATACAATCTATATCACGTTAGTATACATCACGTTAGTATACAATCTATATCACGTTAGTACATCACGTTAGTATACAATCTACATCACGTTAGTATACAATCTATATCACGTTAGTACATCACATTAGTATACAATCTATATCACGTTAGTACATCACGTTAGTATACAATCTACATCACGTTAGTATACAATCTATATCACGTTAGTATACATCACGTTAGTATACAATCTATATCACGTTAGTATACATCACGTTAGTATACAATCTATATCACGTTAGTATACATCACGTTAGTATACAATCTACATCACGTTAGTATACAATCTATATCACGTCAGTACATCACGTTAGTATACAATCTACATCACGTTAGTATACAATCTATATCACGTTAGTATACATCACGTTAGTATACAATCTATATCACGTTAGTATACATCACGTTAGTATACAATCTATATCACGTTAGTATACATCACGTTAGTCTACAATCTATATCACGTTAGTATACAATCTATATCACGTTAGTATACATCACGTTAGTATACAATCTATATCACGTTAGTATACATCACGTTAGTATACAATCTATATCACGTTAGTATACAATCTATATCACGTTAGTATACATCACGTTAGTATACAATCTATATCACGTTAGTATACATCACGTTAGTATACAATCTATATCACGTTAGTATACATCACGTTAGTATACATCACGTTAGTATACAATCTATATCTCGTTAGTATACAATCTATATCACGTTAATATACATCACGTTAGTATGCAATCTACATCACGTTAGTATACATCACGTTAGTATACAATCTATATCACGTTAGTATACAATCTATATCACGTTAGAATATCGTGACTCGGACATGGACACATCCCGCGATCATTATTTGACTCTCTTTCGTGTCCCTCGGAAATTCTTCCTAACATATCGAACAATACCGTCCGTATTCTGTATAAAATACCCACAAAGATGCGGATTTAAGTACAAATATTACTAGGTACGTAATTCAATTTGATACACATACACACGAACAGGCGTCAGTAATGTCTGGGATCAGAGTCCGGATGTTACCTGCTTCCGAACGTCTACATAGGATGACTTAAAAGTACATGGTATCATTGGTCAGGACTATATTCATCGGAAACGGAAATACACTGTACATGGTAGATAAATGTAGACTACCGGAAGTGATTTGTATTTCTCTCAATGAAATGAGTTAAATCGGATTTAATTTATATATAAACTGTACTAGTAAACCGGAATAACTCAAATACAGACATTTTTCAGTTAACTGCAATCCTCTGATCATTGATTTTACAGCAAGCCATTATTTTATTGGGGTTTTTTTTTTTGTTGAAGTGATTTCAACAGTTTCTGTAGATGTTTATGAGATATCTTATGTGACGTCCAAGTGTTTATTTGTTTATTCGTGGTGTTGTTTCAATTCTTCCGTAAAAATGTCAGCCAGTACAGAAATATATCTTTATATTACATCTGACAAAAAATTACTTCACGACCCTCTAATATATGATCAAATTGACAATATCATTAAGTTGTACTGAGTTTTATGAACAACAAAAATGATTTCATTGCCTTTTATACAAGGGTGACCTTCATATAGAGGTTAAAGTACTATGAAGGTACAACGCCAGGAAACAAAACAAATATCGTTAAAAGATAGGTGGTCTTTATAGGAAGATGACATTTGTAGGAAGGTGACCTTTGTAGGAAGGTGGTCTCTATAGGAAGTGAAATTATCAGGAGGGTTTTCTTCATAAGGAGATGGTTTTTATAGGAAGACAGGTTTTATAGGAAGGTGGTCATTATAGGAAAGTGTTTTTTACAAGAAGGCGGTCTTTACAGGAGGGCGGTCTTTACAGGAGGGCGGTCTTTACAGGAAGGCGGTCTTTATAGGAAGTTGGTATTTATAGGAAGGCGGCCTTTACAGGAAGGCTGTCTTAATAGGAAGGTTGCCTTTACAGGAATGCGGTCTTTACTGGATTGCGGTCTTTACACGATGGAGGTCTTTACAGGAAGGTTGCCTTTACAGGAAGGCGGTCTTTACTGGATTGCGGTCTTTACACGATGGAGGTCTTTACAGGAAGGTTGCCTTTACAGGAAGGCGATCTTTACAGGAAGGTTATCTTTACAGGAAGACGGTCTTTATAGGAAGGTGCGGTCTTTACAGGAAGGCGGTCTTTATAGGAAGGCGGTCTTTACAGGAAGGTGGCTTTACAGGAAGGCGGTCTTTACAGTAAGGTTGTCTTTACAGGAAGACGGTCTTTATAGGAAGGCGGTCTTTACAGGAAGGTTGCCTTTACAGGAAGGCGGTCTTTATAGGAAGGCGGTCTTTACAGGAAGGTGGCTTTACAGGAAGGCGGTCATTATAGTAAGATTAACTTTACAGGAAGACTGTCTTTATAGGAAGGCGGTCTTAACAGGAAGGTGGCTTTACAGGAAAGCGGTCTTTATAGAAAGGCGGTCTTTACATGAAGGTGGTCTTTACACGATGGTGATCTTTACATGAAGGTGGTCTTTACAGGAAGGCGGTCTTTACATGAAGGTGGTCTTTACAGGAATGTGGTCTTTATAGGAAGGTGGTCTTTACAGGAAGGCGGTCTTTACATGAAGGTGGTCTTTACATGAAGGCGGTCTTTACATGAAGGTGGTCTTTACAGGAATGTGGTCTTTATAGGAAGGTGGTCTTTACATTAAGGTGGTCTTTATAGGAAGGTGGTCTTTACAGGAATGTGGTCTTTATAGGAAGGTGGTCTTTACATGAAGGTGGTCTTTATAGGAAGGTGGTCTTTACAGGAATGTGGTCTTTATAGGAAGGTGGTCTTTACATGAAGGTGGCCTTAACTCGAAGGAAGTGTTTATAGGAACGTGGTCTCTATTGGAACACATCTTTACAGGAAGGTGTCTAGTGGTTGGTCAGCTTTAACATCTGTCAATGCTACTACATGTAGAACAGAGAAGCCACGCATCATTAGATTGAAAAGTTGAAGGGGATTGAATCAACACAAAATCATAGTAAAATATTGTGATCCGACATAAATGCATAAAGGTGACAGCTTCGATAGAACGCTCGACCTACATCGATAAATTAACGTCATCTGGTTAACACATTTAGTGATACGGTAAACACACTACTGTAAGTAGATTTTAGATGATATCTGGTAAACACTACTGGTGACCTTTTAGTACCGAGGTTTTCATGTCATGTCTTCATTCATTTGAATAATGACCTGCTCAGATGTACTTTACGTTCTATAAAAATCACCCAATATCGAGAGTACTGGTATTTTCTTAATTATAAGGTAAGTATGTCTCTAGATTCTGACATATCTCTCAATATGTTTTGTCTCAGGCTTTCCCTTGGTTTCAAAACATCGTTGTCTAGTCCTACAAATTAATTCATTTCAATTTTAAATTTGTATTGAGAGGCTATGTTCCCTTGCGTACATCTGTAACCTGTTTTAAGATGTACTCCTTTGTGGAGTACAAAAATTCCAATTTTAAATTTGTATTGAGAGGCTATGTTCCCTTGCGTACATCTGTAACCTGTTTTAAGATGTACTCCTTTGTGGAGTACAAAAATTCCAATTTTAAATTTGTATTGAGAGGCTATGTTCCCTTGCGTACATCTGTAACCTGTTTTAAGATGTACTCCTTTGTGGAGTACAAAAATTCCAATTTTAAATTTGTATTGAGAGGCTATGTTCCCTTGCGTACATCTGTAACCTGTTTTAAGATGTACTCCTTTGTGGAGTACAAAAATTCCAATTTTAAATTTGTATTGAGAGGCTATGTTCCCTTGCGTACATCTGTAACCTGTTTTAAGATGTACTCCTTTGTGGAGTACAAAAATTCCAATTTTAAATTTGTATTGAGAGGCTATGTTCCCTTGCGTACATCTGTAACCTGTTTTAAGATGTACTCCTTTGTGGAGTACAAAAATTCCAATTTTAAATTTGTATTGAGAGGCTATGTTCCCTTGCGTACATCTGTAACCTGTTTTAAGATGTACTCCTTTGTGGAGTACAAAAATTCCAATTTTAAATTTGTATTGAGAGGCTATGTTCCCTTGCGTACATCTGTAACCTGTTTTAAGATGTACTCCTTTGTGGAGTACAAAAATTCCAATTTTAAATTTGTATTGAGAGGCTATGTTCCCTTGCGTACATCTGTAACCTGTTTTAAGATGTACTCCTTTGTGGAGTACAAAAATTCCAATTTTAAATTTGTATTGAGAGGCTATGTTCCCTTGCGTACATCTGTAACCTGTTTTAAGATGTACTCCTTTGTGGAGTACAAAAATTCCAATTTTAAACTTTTGTCTGATGATGATTTTTGAAAGGTTACATTTCAGAAAGTAATTTAAAAGCAAATAATCAATATGTTGTCGGACTTCTTTTTCCAATACAAGCGCCAGAATTTGTTTACAGGAGATGTATAACAGAAAATAATTCATTTTCACATACTTTTATTACTTTCTTCATGGTTTTTTCAGTAATTAAAAGATAAAAGTTTTATATTGGAATACTAAGGAAAACAAATAATGTGAAAATATTCAAATTTTCATTGGATTTCACGAGCGTAAAACTAGATAGTACAAAAAAAATTGTTTTAAGAAATTACTTTTTTCCTTTATTTTATCAAATTCTAGTATCCTACTTTTATTGAATCTCAATGCTTGGATAGATAAATTTTCGAAGGTATTTTACTTCACGATGGTATTGCTGTGTTTAAATGCAATTTTTACCCAGAGGAAACTGAAATCTTTGCTTTAGGGACCTATAACCAGGAAAAGTGGTCAACCGAGTGATAATTCATACAAAATTTTATTGAAATCTACCCAAGAAATCCAGTTACACTCAACGACGAGAGAGTGTTGTCATGGTTGTCGCTGTAAACCAATCATGCAATCAAATACACCGTCAAAAATGGAGTCAAGAAGCGAGTTTACATCAAAGGCCTTTCAGCTTATAAGTACAACTGTAGATAAGAAGTAAATATCAACACCAAAATCAATACGTTGGAGGGGACATAAAATTGTCTCCCACTTCCGGTCAAGAATCAGTGAATAACATCACTAAGCAAAGTGTTGGCTTTATTAACCTAAACTTAATTTCATTCTACAGTATGTCCGCACAGTACAAATTAATAGGATCGGGAAACAAGTTGTATCTACCTGTATAAATCTGTTTCCTGATACTACCTTAATTAGATACGACATGGTGGCTTAATTACTGAATTCCATATATAGTCATTACAGTAATTTTCTTGTAAACGAAAGGTGGTTAGGAGGGGGATTAGAAGGGGGTAAAGAAAGAATGGGGATGGAGAGGTTGTCTGTGGTAAAGAGAATAGTAGAACAAGAAATAAACGATACGAAGAATCACTGTTTAACGACAGGAACTTAATTCAAATCTTTAGTTAAGTATTTTTTTTTTTTTTTATTGAAAAGGTTATCCATTTCTGTAATTTTGTAGCATCCTCAATAATGTCAAACCATGAAGACTTCTTGAATCAACAACGTTAACATTATACTTTGGAACTGTTTGGAATCGCGTGATTGGAATCATTATCTCCTATTGCCCGTACCGCACGGAAACTTCAAATCATTAATTTCTATGAAGGGTAAAGTTTTATTGAGAAGCAGAATTCGCCATATGTCATTTAATTTTCGTTTGTTTTAATTATTGTAACATCATGAATTTTCGTGGGCCACAAATTTTGTGGCTTCGTGGTTATGTATTAAAATTTCGAACTATTTTTACTTTTCTCTGACGCGTCCTGGGTTTAAAATTTAAGTTCCTTTAGCATCACTGACGAGTCCTACAAGGACTACACAGCTGTATGATGTAACTAGTCCTAGAAGAACGAAACACACACAAAAACACACACACGCGCGCGCGCGCACGCACGCCCGCACACACACACACACACATACACCATGTGACCATGTATTCATCGGAACGTCACACTCGAATCTTTTACTGGTTGTATTATAAGATCTTAAATTCTATTGACATATTCTGAATGAGAAGCTACTGTAATACTTTCGAAATATATAGCAGCTGTGAGAAACGTTCAGTTAAAAGATTTGAAAACTCATGCTTCTCGGTATGACGTCATCAAATTATCGTTAACATTATATATTGGCGGTAGATATCATACTTTCTGGTACAGAAATATCATATAACTTCATCAGATATTGAAGATTTGATAAACTGAAGGAAAATCGATTTTTTAAACAAATGGTGCAAGATATTACAAAACGATAGACTGAACCCACGCATGTAAGTATCGTGTCATATTCAATAGAACAAAACAAGTTTATTAGCAGTCGAAAACCTTTATTTGACCTTGACCATATCACAGTTTGAAATCATGGCATATCTCGTATAAAATCGTCTGTTGCACACAGATGTTACGCCGATTTTACAGATAAAGAACTTTCCGGTTAATTGATGGGCGAAATATTAAATTAATTCAGAAAGTCACAGATGTGGAATATAATATATTTGGATTTTTGGATTTTTTTATTTGGTAAAACACAATATTAAAATACATACAAACATGTAAAATAACAATTTTGTTGAACCAGGATAACACAGTAAAGTCCGAAGACTTATTTCCGCTGTGGTCCCTTTCCATAAAAAACTTTGCAATACAACATAAAATACAGTGACCTTACATAATACAAAATGCACAAATATTATTGATATAAAATATATATTTTGTAAAGAACCTAAATCTATTTAAACTAAAAGTTTGGCAGGAATATCATTGTATCACAAAAAATGTATCCAATTATGAGGTATTTTGTAAAAAATCTCGAACAGCTTTTTTAAAACTTTGTTTCCCGCTAGACAAACGTATTTCCACGGGAAGAGAGTTCCAGGCCTTTACTCCATTAAAATAAAACGTTTTTGAAATTTGACCTTTACAAGAAGGCACAACAAAATTCAGACTAGAATTCCTTGTACTATAATAGTGTTGGTCACAAACTTTTGTAAATCTGGACAAAAGTAACTAGGACATGTTCCACGGAATACAGTGTACATATGATTGAGACATGATTGTTTTGCTCTATTTTCCACGTTTAAGATATTTAACTGTGACAAAACATTTTTATTTATGCTATCTCTAGGACTAAGGTTACAAATAAAACGCACACACCTATTTTGTGCAACTTGTAGCTGTTGTTTCATTTTTTGGCTCAGACCGTGGTACCAGGCTGTACAACAATAATCAAAGTGACACAGAACAAGAGAATTACAAAGTGTTTTCCTAATACCCAAAGGGAGATCTTTACATTGCCTATAAAGGAAGTGGAGTCTAGAATTAACTTTCTTTATTATGTTATCAACAATATGTTCACCTGTTAAGCACTTATCTATATCGATACCGAGATAGCGCACTCGATCTGATGTTTGAATAGGTTGGTCATTAACAGTTACTTCAAAAGAGTCTATTTTGCTAAGTTTTTGCTTTGTACCAAAAAGAATGACTTCTGTTTTTCCAAGGTGAAAAGACAATTTATTATTTACTAGCCAAGTGTGACAATTAGATAACTTCTCCGATAGTTTTGCCTTGATTTCATTAGGATTTTTGCTTGAAAATAGAATCGTGCTATCATCTGCGTATAAAAGTAATTTAGAATCTTTACTAATTGAAAGCTCCATGTCATTTACATAACAAAGAAACAGAAGGGGACCAAGAATGCTCCCCTGGGGTACCCCACATGTTACTTTTTGAGATGAAGACATCGCATTTTTTATTGAGACAACTTGGTCTCTAGATGATAGATATGAAGAAAACCACGATGTACACTCGACCCCCATGGACTTAAGTTTCTCACATAGTATCTGGTGGTCCACAGTGTCAAAGGCCTTTTGTAAATCCAAAAGTATCATGCCAGTATATAAGCCTTTTGACGATTGACACTATAAGTACATTATATATGACATTACCTTATATAAAGCCTCCAACTATCTCATGCTCATCTCGACAACGTATAAACAAAATGGAATGCTACCTGCCTTTGTTCCGATTTTGGGAACGTGCCATTATTTGTTTGGACAGACAAGGCTTTACAGGTCGACTACCGTCGTTAAAGCCTGACGAAACACCTTACCTTATTCACTTTGTAGTAGTAAATCTTTATCTATTGACATTCTCAGTCGAATTCGAATGTAAGATCCTTTCTGCACCTCTTTTCGCCTTACAGAGGATGAACTGCAGGTTGAAGCGAAAAGCATAATGTAATTTACATTAACTTGCCTATTTTGGTCACACAACCTGGGAATTTCAGACAATCAACGTTCCGATAAATTTTCTTGTCATGTGTAACTTCAAAAAATTATCAATTTTAACAAGGTTTTACCGAACATCGATTTTATCTTAATTTTTTTCAGTTGCACCACACTAGTGGTAAACATGATCACAGGTTTGACAAAAGTAGATTCATGTGCAGATGCCTAAAGTCGATAATGGCACATATGCGTGTCTTTGTGGACTTTACAATGTAAGTATAAATACGTAATATTCACAGCCTCTGGCCTTGGGCGTTATATGTAATTAACTGCCCCTACAACACATTTTATGTTTCTATCACATGTGTATCACGAATGCAAACACGAGAATACCAGCGTAATACTTCACCTGGGGAATTAGAAACGACCACTAGGAAAGATGTACTTGTTTATTAAGACGTTAAGTGTGAGAAAAGTGTTCAGACACGAACAGGGAGGAGGTTTTTATCATATAAACAACTTTTATTTCCATATATTCTGTCCGTATATCTTTCTTTTTCTTTCTTTTTTTCATTTCTTTCCTTTCTTTCTTTTTCTTAACTTCCTGTCTTATACAAATCGCTATGGTGGTTTGAACTCATACCAAATATCTTATGATATCAAAATAATTCTGAGGTTGAGAAAGTTTGTATTTGTGTGTGAAATCAATTATAAAAAGATGCGTGTGTGTGTTGTTTTTTTAATCATTTTCATTTATCTTTTGAAGTAGATTTGTTTACGTTTATCCCTAACTTATTGGTCGATATTGTATCAGCCTTGTTTATAAGTTATCATCATTATTGTAATTACTTATCTTTAGTCCTGACATTAGCGATTTGCCATCACGACAATATCTCATCAATTTTACTCGGCGCTCATACATAGCGCAGTCGAAGCTAGCACAACACGAAATATTTTGGAGGAAAGAACTTCCGCGCCAAGCTCCTTCCCGAACAACCCAAGCATTGCCGAACACCCCCAAAAACTTCCAGGCATTCCCATGGAGCACAACTACAAAACCGCCATGTTTGTTTGGAAAGGCGTAGACGCAAAGCTGTGATATTTGTATTATATACAAACCTATTTTATATAAAATACAGAAAACATTACTTTTTTCCTTCACCGTTGAAATGTTTTCTCCAGATTATATCCGATGCAATTCCGTGCCGTTTTCAGCCTTGACTATCCGACAATTGGCAACATCACTCACCACTGATCAGAATGATTGATATTCAATTGCACATATTTCCGTATCAAAATCACATATCTGTATACCCTAGGAAAATTCGCAAAGTTTCCCTAAAACAATATAAAAGGATTGATTTCGAAGTCTGGCCCAAAAGGAAATGTTTTTACAAGGTTGGTAAGTAAACCATACTCTGTGTGAGGACATAAGAGAAATGACGGTGATGGTATGTTTATGTTAAGTATAGCCGAAGGTGTACAATACCTGGTATTATGTAGGGTATATGTATACAGGCAGTGTGTACCAAACCTATCATTATCGATGGCTTTACGCACCGACAGACGCTCTCCTGTAACGGTAATGGCCTTCTACAGTGCTCCTTAGGGACAAGATTCCAAACGCCTGAAAAAAGTCGAGTTCTTGGCTTGCTTATTTACTGCTCTAAGCAATAAGGACAAAACGATCACACTAACAGTGAGTTGTCAATATATAAACTCAAAGCCACAGCATGCAATCGCATTGAAGCAAAGGGAAGTTAGGACGAACATATTTTGAAACGAAAACGATAAAATTTGGTATATCCTGAACTATTTGTCGATGATTGAAGAAACACATGCGAGATGCGAAAGGTTTCTTGTACTGGTGTGTATCTGAATATCACTTGCGTGTCTTTCTTCTATTTTCTTTCTGTTTTTCGTATACCATAATCTAAGGCTTTATTCACAAAATCAAGGATTAGCGGTGATAAAATGAGAATATAATTCAAATCACCTTCATCCCCTACAATACGATGACTTTTATTGTTCATGTAAAAACGATTTATAAAATGCAATACATTTTGATCAAAAGCTATCCTGGCATCTTCTGAAATATTTAAGGTTTGTAATTATACAACGCTAGTTGTAATAGTGTCGTATCAAACACTGGTTCACTGCATCTAAGTATTGGAAAATTTCATGGCGGTTTGCGACCAAAACGTTTAGCAAAAGTGTTTGATTATGTGATATAAATGTACGTGCCTGCTCCACTAATCGCCGTAAAATGAGATACATGAAAATAAAGAATGCTAGTACACGAACAAAGGTACTTTCACGGAAACGGATGGAAACTCGCGAGAGGACAATTCGTCTAAATAGTGTGATCTACACGGCGAAACGATTAGGTCGAGTGAAGGTAATATTTTCCTAAATTATGTCTGCATGGTTGTGTGTGCTTGGGAGCTAGAATACAGCTTTCTTTGTCCCATTGATTTTGTCAGAGTGTATGTAACAGAGTTTCAGGTCATAGTGTGTTCTTGATAAGGTTAAGTGAAGGTCATAGAGCTATGATTTGTCAAACAGTAGAAATATATATATAGGCACATTGGATTTGCAAAGACAGAATTTATGATATTTTCAAACAGTGAGTAGAATGATCCTATGTATAACCCACTAGCAAATCAGCCACAAAACACACAAAACCTTGGGAAAAAACAAAATTTTAAAATAGGTTCAGGAGATGATGATATTTCGAATTGTAATTCATATTTACAATGTAAAACAGCAACGTTTAAACCTTGATGAATTCGTTACTGGTGTTCACTATACATGTAGATACAGTAGTACAGATATATATAACGCCGGGTATCTTACTCTACAAGGTATTCTACATGATTAGTGTCCATGGCGATGTGACGTAACGACTATGTCGCCATGATACTGCACACTTAGACGTGACGTAACGAGTATGAAATTATAATAGTGCACACTTAGACGTGACGTAACTACGTCGTCATGATTTAAATGCACATTGATTAATGGCGTAGCGATGATGTAGTAACCATAGTGACCATTGAAAAGTGACGTAGTGATGTTGTTTTCTATGGCAACCTGACGTAGTTACGACGTTGGAATTTTCTCGGTATTGTGATGTGCCGTCAGGCTCCTAACAGAGACGTGAAAATGTTATTGAGGCTATAAATATGTTATGCTGACTTACAAAGTGCTTTCGAAAAAATATCCTAGGCTTCGGTTTGCACTGCACTGTATTTTAGATTTTGTTGGATTGATTTCATTTTTCACTTTTAAATTTAATATTTTACACTATATCTTTAATGTCTGTTTATAAACACCAACCAGAAGGCCTTGATACTTAATTAATACTTTTGATTATTATTTTTATATTGATTTTGTGAAAGGTATAGCATTGCATTAAAATGATGGCATGCGGCATCATTCCGTAAAATTAATCACATACAACATTTTGTCCCCTTGAGAAGAAAAAAATGGATAATCACCGGTTCTAAATTATCTAGACACTGCGCATGTCTGTTAAAAGATCGTAGGATGTTCCGGATCTATCGGAGAAATGACACGGTCCAAATGTCATTGACAGAATCTTTAATTAAAACTTTCTAATTTATTATAATTATAAGTTGAACGACTATTGGATTCGATAACAAACCATTTAAATATATCCGATCGTGTGTCTGGGTTTGACAATAGCTCCCTTGGCGTTTAGCTTTAAGCTTTTAAATGTGTACCTACTTACAAATTCCTCCTTTGGACATACCATGGTGTGATGTTCAACATGCTTTTAATGTTCATATCAAGGCCAATTGACGTTATCGGAATGTCATTTTATAAATCTCTAGGCGAGACTCACCAACCCTGTATCTATCGATATTTACATATGGTGATTAGATTTGGACAAGAGAAAATGGACCTGTCAATATCCGACGTTTTCTAACCAAAGTCTTATCATTTATGTCGTGTTGTTGATACGTTAGATACAGCTTTCTGATTCGGCGATTTTTTTCTGTTCACTTTTCGATGAAATAAAAAATATCTAGCACCGCCGACTTGATAATGATTGGAGGAGTCAGTAGCGACACGCCACCTGGTGGCGAGTCTGTTGGAACTTCTTTTTTTTATGAATGGAATAGCCTGGTGTGTGGATCCCTGCTATTCCATGGTGTAACCAGTTCGTTCAGTTCGCAAATAAGTAATTCTTTGAGACCAACATGAAACTAAAAATATTCCAATCAAAGCTTAAGTATGAATCTGCTTTGAGTGTGAAGAGACATGTAAGAATAAAGTTATTATGTTACACAATGCATATTTACTTACAACAAAAACAAGATAATAAACAACACTACATAAATAAATAGTGTTGATACCAGTCTATTGTAGCCACCTGCTACTTCCGGTACAAAAAGGTTTGTTTCATTGATCTCGCCACTAGAAACACGTGTAACGTGTAATTTATATACGTTATATTAATTCACGTTCCAATAAGGTTAATATATATTTCTTTGAGTTCACTTTCCGGAATCCCCGCCAGGTTGAAGAATGGATCGCTGTGTGTTTTACTGGTTAATAACCCTATTGACCTTTTATGTGTTGACGAGCTGTTAAGATTGTAATGGTAATAATAATAGGACGAAGGATTATCAAACGGTGAACAGAAAAGACACTTGTTGCCTGGCATAACGTTGTTTTAGATAATTTCACAACACTGGTTTGAACACGACATCGAAAATGTTTTTTTCACTGGTCAATTTATAATTAAAAAGCTGGATTTCTGGTTGGTCATATGTGTAGTTAGATAATTGTACTTTTCCAAATAAAAGCAATGGTTTGATGATTTCCATAGATAAAAAAATATCCGCGCCCGTTAGTAGTTTGCTAGTGATATCGAAGGCATATTTAACATTTTTTAATAAACTATAAAGAGAGTTTAACACTAAGTTTAACAATTCTGTTTAAAAGTGTTCTCAACTCTGGTTGTTTCCTAAGCTCTTGAAGTATAAAATGTATTGTTCTAGTTCATGATAAAGGAGATGGAAATTATACTGACAATTAAAGGGGTATCATGCTAGTGTTTTAGGGATGTTCTTTACGTCTATAGTAAATGAGGGGATAGTGTCTTAGGGATGTTCTTTACGTCTATAGTAAATGAGGGGATAGTGTTTTAGGGATGTTCTTTAGGTCTATAGTAAATGAGGGGATAGTGTTTTAGGGATGTTCTTTAGGTCTATAGTAAATGAGGGGATAGTGTTTTAGGGATGTTCTTTACGTCTATAGTAAATGAGGGGATAGTGTTTTAGGGATGTTCTTTACGTCTATAGTAAATGAGGGGATAGTGTTTTAGGGATGTTCTTTACGTCTATAGTAAATGTGGAGATAGTGTCTTAGGGATGTTCTTTACGTCTATAGTAAATGTGGAGATAGTGTCTTAGGGATGTTCTTTACGTCTATAGTAAATGTGGAGATAGTGTCTTAGGGATGTTCTTTACGTCTATAGTAAATGAGGGGATAGTGTCTTAGGGATGTTCTTTACGTCTATAGTAAATGTGGAGATAGTGTCTTAGGGATGTTCTTTACGTCTATAGTAAATGAGGGGATAGTGTTTTAGGTATGTTCTTTATGTCTATAGTAAATGAGGGGATAGTGTTTTAGGGATGTTCTTTACGTCTATAGTAAATGAGGGGATAGTGTTTTAGGGATGTTCTTTACGTCTATAGTAAATGAGGGGATAGTGTTTTAGGGATGTTCTTTACGTCTATAGTAAATGTGGAGATAGTGTCTTAGGGATGTTCTTTACGTCTATAGTAAATGAGGGGATAGTGTTTTAGGGATGTTCTTTACGTCTATAGTAAATGTGGAGATAGTGTTTTAGGGATGTTCTTTACGTCTATAGTAAATGAGGGGATAGTGTCTTAGGGATGTTCTTTACGTCTATAGTAAATGTGGAGATAGTGTCTTAGGGATGTTCTTTACGTCTATAGTAAATGAGGGGATAGTGTCTTAGGGATGTTCTTTACGTGTATAGTAAATGTGGGGATAGTGTTTTAGGGATGTTCTTTACGTCTATAGTAAATGAGGGGATAGTGTTTTAGGGATGTTCTTTACGTCTATAGTAAATGTGGAGATAGTGTCTTAGGGATGTTCTTTACGTCTATAGTAAATGAGGGGATAGTGTTTTAGGTATGTTCTTTACGTCTATAGTAAATGAGGGGATAGTGTTTTAGGGATGTTCTAGTGTTTTAAGGATGTTCTTTATGTCTATAGTAAATGAGGGGATAATGTTTTAGGGATGTTCTAGTGTTTTAAGGATGTTCTTTATGTCTATAGTAAATGAGGAGATAGTGTTTTAGGGATGTTCTTTACGTCTATAGTAAATGAGGAGATAGTGTTTTAGGGATGTTCTTTAGGTCTATAGTAAATGAGGGGATAGTGTTTTAGGGATGTTCTTTACGTCTATAGTAAATGAGGGGATAGTGTTTTAGGTATGTTCTTTATGTCTATAGTAAATGAGGGGATAGTGTTTTAGGGATGTTCTTTACGTCTATAGTAAATGAGGGGATAGTGTTTTAGGGATGTTCTTTACGTCTATAGTAAATGAGGGGATAGTGTTTTAGGGATGTTCTTTACGTCTATAGTAAATGTGGAGATAGTGTCTTAGGGATGTTCTTTACGTCTATAGTAAATGAGGGGATAGTGTTTTAGGTATGTTCTTTATGTCTATAGTAAATGAGGGGATAGTGTTTTAGGGATGTTCTTTACGTCTATAGTAAATGAGGGGATAGTGTTTTAGGGATGTTCTTTACGTCTATAGTAAATGAGGGGATAGTGTTTTAGGGATGTTCTTTACGTCTATAGTAAATGAGGGGATAGTGTTTTAGGGATGTTCTTTACGTCTATAGTAAATGTGGAGATAGTGTCTTAGGGATGTTCTTTACGTCTATAGTAAATGAGGGGATAGGGTCTTAGGGATGTTCTTTACGTCTATAGTAAATGAGGGGATAGTGTTTTAGGGATGTTCTTTACGTCTATAGTAAATGAGGGGATAGTGTTTTAGGGATGTTCTTTACGTCTATAGTAAATGAGGGGATAGTGTTTTAGGGATGTTCTTTACGTCTATAGTAAATGAGGGGATAGTGTTTTAGGGATGTTCTTTACGTCTATAGTAAATGAGGTGATAGTGTTTTAGGGATGTTCTTTACGTCTATAGTAAATGTGGAGATAGTGTTTTAGGGATGTTCTTTACGTCTATAGTAAATGTGGAGATAGTGTTTTAGGGATGTTCTTTAGGTCTATAGTAAATGTGGAGATAGTGTCTTAGGGATGTTCTTTACGTCTATAGTAAATGTGGAGATAGTGTCTTAGGGATGTTCTTTACGTCTATAGTAAATGTGGAGATAGTGTCTTAGGGATGTTCTTTACGTCTATAGTAAATGATAGTGTTTTAGGTATGTTCTTTACGTCTATAGTAAATGTGGAGATAGTGTCTTAGGGATGTTCTTTACGTCTATAGTAAATGTGGAGATAGTGTCTTAGGGATGTTCTTTACGTCTATAGTAAATGTGGAGATAGTGTTTTAGGGATGTTCTTTAGGTCTATAGTAAATGTGGAGATAGTGTTTTAGGGATGTTCTTTACGTCTATAGTAAATGTGGAGATAGTGTCTTAGGGATGTTCTTTACGTCTATAGTAAATGAGGGGATAGTGTTTTAGGGATGTTCTTTACGTCTATAGTAAATGAGGGGATAGTGTTTTAGGGATGTTCTTTACGTCTATAGTAAATGAGGGGATAGTGTTTTAGGGATGTTCTTTAGGTCTATAGTAAATGAGGGGATAGTGTTTTAGGGATGTTCTTTATGTCTATAGTAAATGAGGGGATAGTGTTTTAGGTATGTTCTTTACGTCTATAGTAAATGTTAGTGTTTTAAGGATGTTCTTTATGTCTATAGTAAATGAGGGGATAGTGTTTTAGGGATGTTCTTTAGGTCTATAGTAAATGTGGAGATAGTGTTTTAGGGATGTTCTTTAGGTCTATAGTAAATGTGGAGATAGTGTTTTAGGGATGTTCTTTACGTCTATAGTAAATGTGGAGATAGTGTTTTAGGGATGTTCTTTACGTCTATAGTAAATGAGGGGATAGTTTTTTAGGGATGTTCTAGTGTTTTAAGGATGTTCTTTATGTCTATAGTAAATGAGGGGATAGTGTTTTAGGGATGTTCTTTACGTCTATAGTAAATGTGGAGATAGTGTTTTAGGGATATTCTTTATGTCTATAGTAAATGTGGAGATAGTGTTTTAGGGATGTTCTTTACGTCTATAGTAAATGAGAGGTTATTCAGTTTTGATGAACAATATGTTATCATTACAAACGCACAATTTGGTTTTCGTAAAAACAATTCAACCATCGATGCTATATTTTGTCCTTGAGACTTTGATAAATAAAACTTTAGAACGAGGCTAACAACAATATAACTTCTTTGTTGATTACAATGGACCGTTAACCTTGTAAGTAGACCAAATTTATGTTTCAAAATAATTGAGGAAGAATGAGATGTGAAAATGTTTAAAATAATAAGATCATTGTACGATTATATATACAAAGTACGTTAATGATATTTAAGTTGATTTGATCAAAAATGATTGAATATATAAAAATGCAAATTATTAATTTATTTATACTTATGTATGTAGACGATACAGTTATAATGTCTGAAACTAAAGATGGTTTGTACCAGATGCTCATCTCTCTACAGGAATATACAAAGGAGCCAGTTAATGTTGCTAAAATGGTTCACATTGATTGTTTGGCTCTGCTGTATCTAATTCTAAATACGTAATGTTGTAAGAGATAAGTTTGGGTAGTGTTTTTGATATAGATATAATAGATAAAGGCAACTGATATGATAATCGTTTGTTTATCTAATCTGTGTGTATTGTGTAATGTTGATGTTGTGATGTTTGTGATACTTTTCAGAAATGTAATTTATTTATTTATTATGTAAAGTTGTATAAAATATATGTTGATGTTTGTAGTGAGAAATTGTAAAAATTAAGCTAACAAACTACAGTTTTACATATATAGAAATCGGTAAACACGGTAATTAATTTTGTAGTTATACAGGTTGTATAGAATACTATTACCACACAGAATGGAGAAATCCCAAAATTAATGAAGAAACGAAATAAAACAAATTGTTGTTTACATCCTATTAACTGCCAGGGTCATTTAAAGATGTGCTAGGTTTGATTGGTGGAGGAAGACTTGAGTTGGATAGTAAAACAACACCGTCCTGCGACTATCACCTCGTGGCTGTCCCCAGGGTTCTCGAACCCTCAAATTAGAGGTGGAGTGATAAAGACGGTCAGGTACTTTTTTTTCTCAGTCATTCAAGCGCTTAATGCAAGGCCCCAGAGGTTGAGTGAGGCCCCCTAGGTTGGGCCCAGGAGGTTTAGGCCCCTGAGCGTTGAGCCCACCTAAGTTGCCCCCCATCCCACCCTCGGAGGTTAAGGCCCCCGAGGTACGGTCAGGCACATTTACCACTCGGCCATTTTGCTAAACTGACTAAATTCCGTACATTTAACTATTAATAACAAAAAAAAAAAAAAAACGCAACCTAAAATGACAGCATTCGGCTCATCAACAGCTACGGTCGTTTTCAGTCGGGGTCTAATTGCAGTCGGCGGTAACAATATCACTGAACAACAAACAGGAGGCCCACCGCAGATCAATAGAAGTAGCATGTCAAAGAACAGGTAAACAACCTCACAATAAAGATCACTTCTCAGCTTCCCGAGAAACACGCCCCCACAATTTAGGAGCATTGAACTACACACCTGCATAGTTACATAAGACTGAGCTGATCCTGACACAACTATCGTGACACCAGCTTCACATAAACAACAGCATTATGTGTATATGATTTCAACCGCAGCAGGATAACAATCACAATCACATTTAAAGAAAAAAAACCTTGACAATGGATGAACAGACTTGGAAGTTCTGTAAATGTAAGTCATATCGATATTGTTAAAGTCTATGTCACCAGATTATTAACGGTAATTGAGGGCAATACCCTTGTGTAATCTCATTCAACATTAACTTCCGCTTTTGATTTTTTTCTCAAAAAATTACATTTCCGGTTTGCAGCTACAATGCAGTTAAATCCAAACATTTCATTTCCCGATGAAAGAAATGTACCGCGTGCTTTTGTTCTGGGCGAAAAAAAGACAATGATTCATCATTGTGTAGTATCACTGTGCAGGTTACTGTCCATTTGTTCACATGTAAAACAGTTGCTGTATCTGACAATAACAATGCAAGTATAATGCAGGCAGATTACAAAAGACAAATAATCGAGTATTAGATCATTGTTGACGTGATAGCGCTAAAGGGTATTGTTTTGTCAGATTATGTGTTTTAAAACCGTCTGTATTATGCTGTTGTTATCTCGATATTAGATAGTGCTCGTGAATTGTCAGATAATTTTTTTTTTCGAAACTTCGTAGTTCTTGTCATCTACACGAAGTTGGCTTTCCTTCGTCAGCCCATGCAAGCAACAAAATAGACAATTGACGCTTAATTAAGATAATGAAAAATACGCCTAGTAAAATAAGCAAAAAATTGCTTATTCATGAAAAGTTCAATGTTATATCCAGCGAAAAAATTCTGGTAAATGCCATATTCATGATCAAGATGGAACAATGTTCTGATGAAGAGAAATAGGAACTATCCTACTACCACGGAGTTAAATATTGACAAATACGTCCAGAAGGAGAATATGGAAACTGTCACACCCAAGGAAAGTTAAATGGTGCATCATACAGCTTGTTGCATTATCTGGAGAGCAACTAAGACCGTTAATCATTCCGGCTCCAATTGATCCGAGTCGCAGTTTAATTCAAGTTGGTTGTTTTCATCCTAACCAAGGACATGTTCACACAACGGTGATGGAACAATGCCAGCGGACGTGTTGATAATTACTTGGTGTTCCAGCGATATGAAACAATTAAGAAGTAATGAGACTTTTGACATCTTTTCGCTCTGTTAATAATCTTGGGAGAAATAATCGAGCAAAGCAAATATTCTTCTACACTAATTCTGGAACACTACAAGCGGTTCCATGGGGATGGTGCAAACAAATAATTCAAATAAGATTGTCTGGAAGGTTTGTGGGACGTTATATGATTGGCGTAATTGGCAATGTAAGGACAAAACATGAAAAAATTAAACAAGACATCCAACCGCGGCAATTTACAAAATACAAATAGGACTCAAGTGTTGCAGTGCAATGACCACTTAAACTCACCAAGACGAGATCCGAACTCAAAGTGATGGGAAGAATTTCAAAACTCAGAATAAAGGGACAAGATGAAAGAACATATTAAATGGACAATAGATGGACTCAGAGCAAAGAGATCACATCCGAATTGAAAGATCTGAAGTAAAGTGGCAAGATCTGAACTCAAAGTAAAGTGACAAGATATGAACTCAGAGTAAAGTGACAAGATATGAACTCAGAGTAAAGTGACAAGATATGATCTCAGAGTAAAGAGGCAAGATCTGATCTCAGAGTAAAGTGAAAAGATATGAACTCAGAGTAAAGTGACAAGATATGAACTCAGAGTAAAGTGACGAGATATGATCTCAGAGTAAAGTGACAAGATCTGAACTCAGAGTAAAGTGACAAGATATGAACTCAGAGTAAAGTGACAAGACATGAACTCAGAGTAAAGTGACAAGATATGATCTCAGAGTAAAGTGACAAGATCTGAACTCAGAGTAAAGTGACAAGATATGAACTCAGAGTAAAGTGACAAGACATGAACTCAGAGTAAAGTGACAAGATATGATCTCAGAGTAAAGTGACGAGATATGAACTCAGAGTAAAGTGACAAGATATGAACTCAGAGTAAAGTGACAAGATCTGAACTCAGAGTAAAGTGACAAGATATGAACTCAGAGTAAAGTGACAAGATATGAACTCAGAGTAAAGTGACAAGATATGATCTCAGAGTAAAGAGGCAAGATCTGATCTCAGAGTAAAGTGAAAAGATATGAACTCAGAGTAAAGTGACGAGATATGATCTCAGAGTAAAGTGACAAGATCTGAACTCAGAGTAAAGTGACAAGATATGAACTCAGAGTAAAGTGACAAGACATGAACTCAGAGTAAAGTGACAAGACATGAACTCAGAGTAAAGTGACAAGATATGATCTCAGAGTAAAGTGACAAGATCTGAACTCAGAGTAAAGTGACAAGATCTGAACTCAGAGTAAAGTGACAAGACATGAACTCAGAGTAAAGTGACAAGATATGATCTCAGAGTAAAGTGACAAGATATGAACTCAGAGTAAAGTGACAAGATATGAACTCAGAGTAAAGTGACAAGATCTGAACTCAGAGTAAAGTGACAAGATATGAACTCAGAGTAAAGTGACAAGATATGATCTCAGAGTAAAGTGACAAGATATGAACTCAGAGTAAAGTGACAAGATATGATCTCAGAGTAAAATGACAAGATCTGAACTCAGAGTAAAGAGGCAAGAACTGAACTCAGAGTTAAGTGACAAGATATGATCTCAGAGTAAAGTGACAAGATATGAACTCAGAGTAAAGAGGCAAAATCTGAACTCAGAGTTAAGTGACAAGATATGAACTCAGAGTAAAGTGACAAGATGTGATCTGAGAGTAAATTCGCAAGTTCTGAATTTAGAGCAAAAGCGCAAAATCTGAACTAAGAGTAAATGTACAAGACATGAGCTAAGAGTAAATGTACAAGAGATTAACTCTTGTTCGTACCTTGTATCATTACAAGTAACTTTAGTATTGAGTAAATATGAACTTAATGTGTTTATAGTAATGTACACAACTAAATCCGAGATGAAAACCCGATAGAACAGATCATACACGTACGTCCCTTCTCACATATCAGGGTAAAACTGCTAATAACGAGAAGAAAGATCTGCCTCCATCATAAAAACTCCTATATCACTAAAATACAGTCACTGCAGACAAGGATAAAGGTGGGAATACGTGTACCACAAGTTATATACGTTAGGATGTCTGCTGTCACCTTTATGTCATCCTTATCTCGCCTGTGAATAACATCCCTGGCTAAGTGACAATGATCACTTTGAGACAACAAGACCGTTCTAAGTATCGTGTTTATACAATGTAGTACAACAGTAGCAGCTTCATAACGTTTAGTCAATTTTCTAATTAGTACAGTTATTTCGAAAATTAAATTTGTTGAAATGTGGAGTATTATGTTATTATGTCAGATAACTATTGTATGTTATCATCACATTTGGTAATTGTTTCAGCCTCCAGTACCTCATGCAAAACACGTGCGGTTCTAGACAACATCGGTGAAGAATGCACAGCCGACCCAGGTGGGTTAAAATGTAGTGATTTATGAGATTTAGAGGGGATCAGAATCTTGTGTAGCGGTTACCTGGCTCTTCAAGAAAAAATGGAGCATGCTGAGATTTTTTTATATTGCACATCGTTCAACCCAGTACAGAAACGACACGCGGAAATATCAAACCGCCTACATATCGAATAGTCTTCAGAAACTACATGTCGTCTAAAGCGACTGCTAGTTTGATTTTAAATCATGAATATTCGACATTTAACCCAGTTTTTTGTTCTCTAATCTGACAGGAATGCCAATTCATTCCACGGGGCTGATTTTCCACACCGAGTAGTCTCAGAAATACATTAACATCACTTCCTTGTCCTAACTATCACACACACAGGTGTCGCTGGTGATATTGATCGATTGTCTCTAGGATAGAAACCAAATATTCTTTTGTTTTAACCTGTTTTTACTCAGTGTTGTTATTTACGACTTTACTTCATGGCATTTTGTTTATCACTGAGGTATAGTACTTTATCATGCTAAAATTTGATTGGATGAATATGAGGCACGTGACATTTATGTAGCAGGTTGGTAATGTCAGTAAAATTTAAGTTATTATAACACAATCAGTAGTGGTAGCTGCGGTATAAGAACTTTGTAGTACAAAACCTTATCTTAGCAAAAATCAAACGTGCATCAAATGTTTCTGTGGGTGGGAGTTACCTCGTAAACAACAGTTTACATTAGTGAACAACCAGTGCATAAAAGTGAACAAAACAGTATTTAACATCCGAAACGAATTCGGATGGATGGCTGGTTTTATACCGACGACGAAAGACGACTTGTGTGCCCCATGTTGATTGTCACACCTGTAATTGTACACAGCCCCATGTTGATTTTCACACCTGTAATTATAAACAGCCCCATGTTGATTGTCACACCTGTAATTGTAAACAGCCCAATGTTGATTGTCAAACCTGTAATTGTAAACAGCCCCATGTTGATTGTCACACCTGTAATTGTAAACAGCCCCATGTTGATTGTCACACCTGTAACTTAACAATCCTATGTTGATTTTCACACCTGTAATTGTAAACAATCCTATGTTGATTGTCACACCTGTAATTGTAAACAGCCCCATGTTGATTGTCACACCTGTAATTGTAAACAGCCCAATGTTGATTGTCAAACCTGTAATTGTAAACAGCCCCATGTTGATTGTCACACCTGTAATTGTAAACAGCCCCATGTTGATTGTCACACCTGTAACTTAACAATCCTATGTTGATTTTCACACCTGTAATTGTAAACAATCCTATGTTGATTTTCACACCTGTAATTGTAAACAATCCTATGTTGATTTTCACACCTGTAATTGTAAACAATCCTATGTTGATTGTCGCACCTTGCCTGATGTTTTTACGTTAAACATAATTGTTTTTCATTATTCCTGCTATCATCGTTCACGATTGTTATCACGATTTCGTTGTTTATTTAAGAGTTACTCGCAGGACACGATAACTGTATTTAGGTGTGTTAGGTACATCCAGTACTAAGGGTCACGTGGTATCAGATTTTAAGCTGATGGTCGTTTTGATTGCCAGGCAGCTAAGTATTTTGTTTTCATTAGGAACGTTCTGATTGTTTTCGGGACTTGACATCGTAAATAAGTTTTGAATGTTGACGGGAGTATTTATCAGAGATAGTAAACAGGACTATAACCACGCTATATTATGTTATAGGTAAAAATGTACCACACATTTCAAAGAAACCGCTACCAATAGATAATGTTAAAAACATTTTACAAACTTCATTTGATCCACGTGACAACAAAACTCCTTTCTATAGTACGACCTCATGAATAATATTACACTATAGTAACAGTATCGATTCATTCCCCACTGCTATTTGGTTAAGGATTCTACAGGGTGTTTTATCATCTTTATTTTCTTCACTTTTCTGCTTTTTACTTTCAGACATGACATAGTTACAGCGTTATTCTACCAATAAGACGCATGTGTATTAAATTCAGTATAAAGTAAGAATGGCACTTAAGCCAAGATGGCGGTGAGAATTTTGTTTGTATGTTTGTTTTACATTATTTATTAATTTATTATCTATCTAATTTTAATTAGTTTTTACGTGTGTGTGATAGAGGTGGTGATGGGGGAGGTTGTACGTGTGTGATGGAGGTGGTGGTGGGGGAGGTTGTACGTGTGTGTTGGAGGTGGTGGTGGGGGAGGTTGTACGTGTGTGTTGGAGGTGGTGGTGGGGGAGATTGTACGTGTGTGTTGGAGGTTGTGGGGATGGAGGGAGGTAGGAGGTGGGAGGTTGTACGTGTGTGTTGGAGGTGGTGGTGGGGAGGTTGTACGTGTGTGTTGGAGGTGGTGGTGGGGAGGTTGCACGTGTGTGTTGGAGGTGGTGGTGGGGGAGGTTGTACGTGTGTGTTGGAGGTGGTGGTGGGGGAGATTGTACGTGTGTGTTGGAGGTTGTGGGGATGGAGGGAGGTAGGAGGTGGGAGGTTGTACGTGTGTGTTGGAGGTGGTGGTGGGGAGGTTGTACGTGTGTGTTGGAGGTGGTGGTGGGGAGGTTGTACGTGTGTGTTGGAGGTGGTGGTGGGGGAGGTTGTACGTGTGTGTTGGAGTTGGTGGTGGGGGAGGTTGTACGTGTGTGTTGGAGGTGGTGGTGGGGGAGATTGTACGTGTGTGTTGGAGGTTGTGGGGATGGAGGGAGGTAGGAGGTGGGAGGTTGTACGTGTGTGTTGGAGGTTGAGGGGATGGAGGGAGGTAGAGGGCAGGATGAACGTGTGTGTTGGAGGTTGTGGGGATGGAGGGAGGTAGAGGGGGAGGTTGTACGTGTGTGCTGGAGGTTGTGGGGATGGAGGGAGGTAGGGGGGAGGTTGTGCCTGTGTGTTTGAGATGAGGGGTGGCTAGAGGTGGGAGGTTGTTTCATTGTGTTTTTATTACTCCATAATTTTTGGCTTCGTATTCAAGATGCTAAATTTTAGAAAATTGTTTACGAAGACATACATGTAATTATAACGGATCTGACGTAACACGGACAAACAAACGTGTGTGTGATAGAGGTGGTGGTGGGGGAGGTTGTACGTGTGTGATGGAGGTGGTGGTGGGGGAGGTTGTACGTGTGTGTTGGAGGTGGTGGTGGGGGAGGTTGTACGTGTGTGTTGGAGGTGGTGGTGGGGGAGATTGTACGTGTGTGTTGGAGGTTGTGAGGATGGAGGGAGGTAGGAGGGGGGAGGTTGTACGTGTGTGTTGGAGGTGGTGGAGGGGGGAGGAGGAGGTGGAGGGGGTTGTATGTGTATGTTGAAGGTGGGGGAGGTTGTACGTGTGTGTTGGAGGTGGTGGAGGGGGGAGGAGGAGGTGGAGGGGGTTGTATGTGTATGTTGAAGGTGGGGGGAGGTTGTACGTGTGTGTTGGAGGTGGTGGTGGGGAGGTTGTACGTGTGTGTTGGAGGTGGTGGTGGGGAGGTTGTACGTGTGTGTTAGAGGTGGTGGTGGGGGAGGTTGTACGTGTGTGTTGGAGTTGGTGGTGGGGGAGGTTGTACGTGTGTGTTGGAGGTGGTGGTGGGGGAGATTGTACGTGTGTGTTGGAGGTTGTGGGGATGGAGGGAGGTAGGAGGTGGGAGGTTGTACGTGTGTGTTGGAGGTTGAGGGGATGGAGGGAGGTAGAGGGCATGATGAACGTGTGTGTTGGAGGTTGTGGGGATGGAGGGAGGTAGAGGGGGAGGTTGTACGTGTGTGCTGGAGGTTGTGGGGATGGAGGGAGGTAGGGGGGAGGTTGTACCTGTGTGTTTGAGATGAGGGGTGGCTAGAGGTGGGAGGTTGTTTCATTGTGTTTTTATTACTCCATAATTTTTGGCTTCGTATTCAAGATGCTAAATTTTAGAAAATTGTTTACGAAGACATACATGTAATTATAACGGATCTGACGTAACACGGACAAACAAACTGAACCGACCATGGTCCACACGAGTTAATTAAATCAGAAATGACCATGGTCCAAAGGAGTTAATTAAATCAGAACTCACCATGGTCCACACGAGTGAATTAAATCAGAACTCACCATGGTCCACACGAGTTAATTAAATGAGAACTCACCATGGTCCACACGAGTTTATTAAATCAGAACTGACCATGGTCCACACGAGTTAATTAAATCAGAACTCATCATGGTCCACAGGAGTTAATTAAATCAGAACTCATCATGGTCCACACGAGTTTATTAAATCAGAACTCACCATGGTCCACACGAGTTAATTAAATCAGAACTCATCATGGTCCACACGAGTTTATTAAATCAGAACTGACCATGGTCCACGCGAGTTTATTAAATCAGAACTGACCATGGTCCACACGAGTTAATTAAATCAGAACTCACCATGGTCCACACGGTTTAATTAAATCAGAACTGACCATGGTCCACACGAGTTTATCAAATCAGAACTCATCATGGTCCACACGAGTTAATTAAATCAGAACTGACCATGGTCCACACGAGTTAATTGACCATGGTCCACGCGAGTTTATTAAATCAGAACTCACCATGGTCCACACGAGTTTATTAAATCAGAACTGACCATGGTCCACACGAGTTAATTGAATCAGAACTCACCATGGTCCACACGGTTTAATTAAATCAGAACTGACCATGGTCCACACGAGTTAATTAAATCAGAACTGACCATGGTCCACACGAGTTAATTAAACGAGTTTATTAAATCAGAACTGACCATGGTCCACGCGAGTTTATTAAATCAGAACTCACCATGGTCCACACGAGTTTATTAAATCAGAACTCACCATGGTCCACACGAGTTTATTAAATCAGAACTGACCATGGTCCACACGAGTTAATTAAATCAGAACTCACCATGGTCCACACGAGTTTATTAAATCAGAACTGACCATGGTCCACACGAGTTTATTAAATCAGAACTCACCATGGTCCACACGAGTTTATTAAATCAGAACTCATGGTCCACACGAGTTAATTAAATCAGAACTCACCATGGTCCACACGGTTTAATTAAATCAGAACTGACCATGGTCCACACGAGTTAATTAAATCAGAACTCACCATGGTCCACACGAGTTAATTAAATCAGGTCCACACGAGTTTATTAAATCAGAACTGACCATGGTCCACACGAGTTTATTAAATCAGAACTCATCATGGTCCACACGAGTTAATTAAATCAGAACTCATCATGGTCCACACGAGTTTATTAAATCAGAACTCATCATGGTCCACACGAGTTAATTAAATCAGAACTCACCATGGTCCACACGAGTTAATTAAATCAGAACTCATCATGGTCCACACGAGTTTATTAAATCAGAACTGACCATGGTCCACACGAGTTAATTAAATCAGAACTCATCATGGTCCACACGAGTTTTTTTATTGTTAAGGTCCTTACAACAAACAACACAATGATATGATTATCACTTCAGTGTATATGACTGGGAAACGATCATAACATTAATTTGTGCGTGACTGAAAGACCCGGTCGACTTACCAGGCGCCGAGCGAAACTCATCATGGCATTGTAGAATTTCGCATTTGGATTTTACTGCTTAAGGTATCTCCTCAATCGCCAAGGATTGCAGAGTCTCCCTTGATACTTTTTAAATAGAAATAAATATCAGTCGACGACCTTGACCGACCGTGAGCCAATAATCCTGACAGATATGTCTGGTCGCCTACTTCAGTATTAAAACAGCCACGCATTCCCAGCCTCCACCTACGATGCCAATCAAGCGCTGCATGGACGCAAACATGTGTTCCATACCGAGACAGGGACATCGGTAAGATTTAACGACAAGTTCTTAGGGGCTACCGATTACTTCAACGATGTTAATAGGATTACTTACACATCATAACATTGTTGTAAAAATACTGATGATGATGTTTTAGACATTGACCCAGGCTTACAGGAGACTGTCCTGGATTTGAATCGTTGAAATGTGTTTTCGTTCAAGATTTAGCAATATCAATTCCAACTTTACAAACTATTCATTGTGGCTCTCTGCTGGTCATTTTACGTTTCCTATCAGTCTCAAAAGTACCAGCCAATAAAATACACCCGAAATGTTATACTGTGAATTCGATCTCACAACTACTAATAGCCGAAAATAGTACACAGTCCTTGTTTTACCTTTTAGAATTAGTGTGACAATATCAACTCCTTAAGGAGTAACGCTTTCTCTGATCATGTTTGCTGTATCAATATATCATTCTGTATGTCACGTGACTCTCAAATACACATGGTATTTCATACTATGAACAAGTTTTAATCAAAGTGACATATTGTCTGGTGAGATCGTGGTATGGGGTACTGGTGAGATCGTGGTATGGGGTACTGGTGATATTGTGGTTTAGTGTACTGGTGAGATCGTGGTATGGGGTACTGGTGATATTGTGGTTTAGTGTACAGGTGAGATCGTGGTATGGGGTACTGGTGAGATCGTGGTATGGGGTACTGGTGAGATCGTGGTATGGGGTATGATAAAGGATATGTCGCTTAAGAGTAACACACATTTCGGTCTATAATCACATTAACAATCGTTCATGCTAATTTGCCATTACTTTGATGTTGTGCAGGTTTAATAGATGTCTGTCATCCACGATAATGTCTGCGGAAGCTCCAAATGATCTCTATATCGTGTAGTTATAGCATCAAGTAGGCAAACCTCTCGTGGAAAAGTATGATTTAAAACATATCTGAAAAACCTAGCTTAGATAAACATGTACTTCCTTACCAAGAGTACAGTCACTGTCAATCATTTTATTTATTTATTTCATTTATTTTCCAAACTTACTTCTTCAGACATAATGTAAATACATGATTTCGCGAACGCTGATCTAGAACTGGCTTTAAATGCTGAGCTGTTAGACATATGGACTCCGATTTAGGTAACCAAATCAGCATTGATGTCATCAAGAATGGTTTCTGTA
Source organism: Ylistrum balloti (assembly GCF_031769215.1). Taxonomy (NCBI): domain Eukaryota; kingdom Metazoa; phylum Mollusca; class Bivalvia; order Pectinida; family Pectinidae; genus Ylistrum; species Ylistrum balloti. The sequence goes on along the minus strand of NW_026782154.1, from coordinate 518,389 downwards.
CAATTAATCACAAGTGACTTGAATTTGCGATTGACGCTCCTCGCGTATTACCGCGATAATATATCCCTCTCGAAAGTTAAGTGATTTACAGTATACAGGTACCCTCATTTATTCTCTCAGACAAATCTGTTAATTAGCAAATGTCAGATTTATCAGTCATCAAGTATCTACTCCTTAAACAATTACAGCAACATAACATTACGAGATTTCCTTATCCCATTAACATTCGAAAAAATGGCTTTTTTATACCATATTGCAATCATATCCTTGTTCAACCTCCTTGTCTTATTTCTCTGCTCCTATTATCCACCAAATACGTAGAATGCTATGGGCATTGGTATTAGTCCATAGGGGGAGGAAAAGAAAAAATATATTGATGTATCTAGTGATGTACATAGGGGGGTGGGGGAGAAAACAATATATTGATGTATCTAGTGATGTACCCAAACTATAGTGGGTGGGGGGTGGGGTGCGAGGAAGAAAAAAATATATTGATGAGTCAAGTAATTCTATCAGACAGTGATGTACCCAAACTATAGGGGGAAATGGCGAGTCTTTAGCAATTCGAAAGAAATTTTAAAAGGCAATATAAAGATGTTCACCCATATACTCATAAATTTCGACTTTCAAGCTGATACATAAAACAGACATTTATGTTATAATTTTTATCTGCCTTAAGTCAGTATAAACATACTGAAGTGTGTTTAAGTACTACAGAATAAACAGGGATTGCCGCTGTATAATTACGATAATTAACTACACAGTCTCGAACTCAACAGAACCGATACAAAAAGCGATTAACGCACAGAATACCAAAAATACAGAGGTTACTAAAATAAAGGGTTCCAGAATATACGTGTCTTCTGCTTTTTCCAGTCAACCGTCATAAAACATTGTAACGTCAGTTCTGAAGCACTACTCAGTCAGTGATTCAATGATTTCTAGAAGTCCACTGTTCTTTTGATCACTTTGGATTTCCTTCAGTCGTCGTATAGGTTTACAAAATACACCCTAAAGAGTCTAGACGAACGAAATAGCTATATGTTGCTTTTTAATTGATTAGGTTCGTTTTTTCCTACAACGAAACCATCATGTACAATTTTGCATCAAGCGGTATGATTTCCCTATTGAGATTTATCAAATCTAGATATACATCACTGACCTTTGATGTTTACATGTCACTGTAAATTCTCTCATCGTAAACTGACAGACAAACTCGTGACTACGGGGTTCGAGATAAGCATGGAGCTAGTTTTACCGTCGTCATAGTGATCTCAGTAAGAAATATTCTCATGAAGCTGGACATGTCTGCTGTCCGTTTGTCTGAATGTCCGTTGTTGTATAGGTATTCTAGAGCGTGGCATAACTTACTTATATTGACCAAGATTTACACGGCAGGTGTCGTCGATGAAGCAAAAGACGTTTTACTCTTCCAAACCATCTAGTCTCATTTATATTTTGTCCTGGGATAGTTAGAATATTAGGTTGGATTGTGATTATGTTCATATGTTGGATTTTTTTCCCTGTTTTTTTCCCTGCCGAAATTGTGCTCGAAGGTACTATTCAATTATATATTCGATATATCTATTTTTTGTATTATTTTATTTTTCAAATTTTGCATAATACATAAAATAAGATGAAATAATTGGGAGAACCAAGATGGGAAATTCATTCCGGAACAGAAGAATAAAATGAACTAGTTCTAATCTTTTTCTTTTTTTCAATCACCCGCCGTTACGTCCCAATAAATATCTGACACGGACATTCTCTATGGTATACCTGACTAGATAGATGGTCTAAATCTGTGCCTGTAATTTCATACGATGAAGTATTTTTCAAAGTAAGTAGACATTCTGACGACCTGATCAAGTTGTCAACATCCCCTATTTTAAGGGAATGTAGAATAAACGAAAACTCGAAGAATCAGATACTGAAAACTATCTCGAATTTCTAAATGCAGTCTTGCGTAAATTACATCATAATGCCTATCGTTGTTATATAAACGTTCATCGATTTTCTGTTTGTTGCAGATTTTTCGATATTCCTTGTATACATAACAGGAGAAATTATAATTGAATTATCTCCCCTTGTGAAATACTGCACTCACAGAAAATTCATGTCGGCAATTTGTGCGATTTCTTGGCTTGAGATGGAATTGAAGCATAACTCATAAACATTAAGATTTTATCAAGTTTTAGAAAATGTCGTAGATCGATTGTTTTGTGCCATTGAAACAAATTGAAATGTGCTGTATAGCTCTATTATACGGAATATCCTTCAAAGTGAAGAATATTAATGTGCTTGATACTCTTATATTGAATGAGCAATGCTGATTTACCGCCCGCCTGTTTCCGTTATCTAAAATATTGGAAAAGAAAAAACTGAAAAGTGAAAAAAAAAAACGGAACAAAAGATTGAAGAGAACGACAGGAACCTTGGAAAATGATTACTTTGGCAAAGCGTTCGGTTTGCAAATATATGATTTTTTTGTGAATCTATAAAGACATGTATGGTTTGTTTTAGTTCAATATCTAGTTTACAAGGGTTATCTTACAATGGAATTTTTAGAGAGATTTTGAATATCTATCAAAATCTATAAAGCTGGCTTTCACTCGACACATTCATACGTTGTATTGTGGAATTCAATTCACTGTGTTTATCGGAAAACTGTACGCGTAGAAATGTGACGTTTCCCTTCCTAATATGAGGTCATCCCCTGACACAATGTACACTCAGTACAAAATAGTTAAATTGCAGTGACTGTTAATATTTGGTTTTAATTTTCTAGGACAACCCTTGTTTACCAAATCTATGTACGGATAATTCATTTTCTATGTCAACTTGTCGATTAATTGCAAAATAAAAAGATATTATTTCCTGTAATACGGCGTCCTTGGTAGCACATTGTCGACGTCTGAAGCTAATATTATTTCAATGTTTAATAATTAAAAAAAGGAGGAAACTCCTGTTTCATATGTCGGGGTGAAGGATGGGATTTTTCACCCTCGGGGACACTGTAGTAAAAACCCTCGGAAAATCGTCCTATTACACAGGCGCTTTGCATGTCGCCTCCGATCGATCGTCTGAATGCTTATGGTTCTCAGAAAGCCCTTCAAGTAAATAAACATATCGGGAGTAAAGGTTACATATAACAAAAACATCTGACAAAAGATATAATATGATGGAAATGTCGTCAGATTTTACGTCTTGTCGATGTGAATGCAAACTTTAAGACAGATAACGTCCCAGCTATTTGGCGTTATCTTATTTCTCTGTCATCCGGATTGCATTTCTGTTGGCAATATGTATAACTCACCACCGATTTACTGTAAATCACTTAAATAACGTGCGAAAGATGCATTCGCCAATACGCCCGAACAGGTCGCAAAATAAAGCATTCGCGAATACGTCTGAACAGTTCGCGAAATAAGGTATTCGCGAATATGTCTGAACAGTTCGCGAAATAAAGAGTTCGCGAATATGTCTGAACAGTTCGCGAAATAAAGAGTTCGCGAATACGTATGAACAATTCGCGAAATAAAGTATTCGCGAATACGTATGAACAGTTCGCGAAATAAAGTATTCGCGAATACGTGGTTTACAGTTGTTGCTCTGTATTCTTTTCTGATACAAAAATAAATTGAATATATTCTAGTCTAGATGTGGCAGATTTCAGAAAACGTGGTGTACTTTACAACAGGATAATCATATCTGTAAGTTTGCAATTACATGTATAAGTTACAAGAATTTATATCTTTTACTCAATTTGTTCTCAAGCCCTCTGCCTCCGTTATTATGTTAACTAGTTTGTGTTTATTTACCTAGCTGAGTTTCTTTGAGGATGAAAAACTACATTTTTATTATATAGAATGATCTGCCCTATCTTCATAGAGATATATTTGGTAAAGGAGAGATAGATTACGCGTTTTGATTTAATTATAACATTCCTAAAACATTCAAATATAAGATGTTGCTGTTTTCATCAACATTTAATAAGGACACCTATGCTACAGAGAACCTGCTGCTCGGTTCCATCTACACACGATCATCTTCAATAAAAGTTAGAATCAGTCATAAATAGCTCCACTTTGTGCAGAACATTTTTTCTCATTATTTTTAATAGATATTTTAATGAATCTATTTCTTTTAAATAGATAAGGAAACGAAGACGACTTTATTGAGTGTTACACGTGTGGATCAGTTTCGAGGTTAACGACCCAATGTGATATTTAATTGGCTTTATTTAGTGTAACACATGAGGATCAGTTTCGAGGTCAGTGACCCAGTGTGATATCTAATCGACTTTATTGGGTGTTACAGGTGTGGATCAGTTTCGAGGTCAGTGACCCAGTGTGATATTTAATTGGCTTTATTTAGTGTAACACAAGAGGATCAGTTTCGAGGTCAGTGACCCAGTGTGATATCTAATCGACTTTATTGGGTGTTACAGGTGTGCATCAGTTTCGAGGTTAACGACCCAGTGTGATATTTAATTGGCTTTATTTAGTATTACACGTGAGGATCAGTTAGGTTATCGACCCAATGTGATATTTAATTGGCTTTATTTAGTGTAACACAAGAGGATCAGTTTCGAGGTCAGTGACCCAATGTGATATTTAATTGGCTTTATTGAGTGTTACACGTGAGGATCAGTTAGGTTATCGACCCAATGTGATATTTAATTGGCTTTATTTAGTGTAACACAAGAGGATCAGTTTCGAGGTCAGTGACCCAATGTGATATTTAATTGGCTTTATTTAGTGTAACACAAGAGGATCAGTTTCGAGGTTAACGACCCAGTGTGATATTTAATCGACTTTATTGAGTGTTACACGTGAGGATCAGTTAGGTTATCGACCCAATGTGATATTTAATTGGCTTTATTTAGTGTAACACAAGAGGATCAGTTTCGAGGTCAGTGACCCAATGTGATATTTAATTGGCTTTATTTAGTGTAACACAAGAGGATCAGTTTCGAGGTCAGTGACCCAATGTGATATTTAATTGGCTTTATTTAGTGTAACACAAGAGGATCAGTTTCGAGGTCAGTGACCCAGTGTGATATTTAATTGACTTTATTTAGTGTAACACAAGAGGATCAGTTTCGAGGTTAACGACCCAGTGTGATATTTAATTGGCTTTATTGGGTGTTACACGTTGGTGATATTTACACAAGAGGTTAGGTCAGACCCAGTGTGATATTTAATTGGCTTTATTTAGTGTAACACAAGAGGATCAGTTTCGAGGTTAGTGACCCAATGTGATATTTAATTGGCTTTATTTAGTGTAACACTAGTGGATCAGTTTCGAGGTCAGTGACCCAGTGTGATATTTAATTGACTTTATTTAGTGTAACACAAGAGGATCAGTTTCGAGGTTAGCGACCCAGTGTGATATTTAATTGGCTTTATTTAGTGTAACACATGAGGATCAGTTTCGAGGTCAGTGACCCAGCCAGTGTGATATTTAATTGACTTTATTTAGTGTAACACAAGAGGATCAGTTTCGAGGTTAGCGACCCAGTGTGATATTTAATTTGCTTTATTTAGTGTAACACATGAGGATCAGTTTCGAGGTCAGTGACCCAGTGTGATATTTAATTGACTTTATTTAGTGTAACACAAGAGGATCAGTTTCGAGGTCAGTGACCCAGTGTGATATTTAATTGACTTTATTTAGTGTAACACAAGAGGATCAGTTTCGAGGTCAGTGACCCAGTGTGATATCTAATCGACTTTATTGGGTGTTACAGGTGTGCATCAGTTTCGAGGTTAACGACCCAGTGTGATATTTAATTGGCTTTATTTAGTATTACACGTGAGGATCAGTTAGGTTATCGACCCAATGTGATATTTAATTGGCTTTATTTAGTGTAACACAAGAGGATCAGTTTCGAGGTCAGTGACCCAATGTGATATTTAATTTGCTTTATTTAGTGTAACACATGAGGATCAGTTTCGAGGTCAGTGACCCAGTGTGATATTTAATTGGCTTTATTTAGTGTAACACAAGAGGATCAGTTTCGAGGTTAGTGACCCAGTGTGATATTTAATTGGCTTTATTGGGTGTTACACGTGTGGATCAGTTTCGAGGTTAGAGACCCAATGTGATATCTAATTGACTTTATTGAGTATTACACGTGAGGATCAGTTAGGTTATCGACCCAATGTGATATTTAATTGGCTTTATTTAGTGTAACACATGAGGATCAGTTTCGAGGTCAGTGACCCAATGTGATATTTAATTGACTTTATTTAGTGTAACACAAGAGGATCAGTTTCGAGGTTAGCGACCCAATGTGATATTTAATTGACTTTATTGGGTGCTACAGGTGTGGATCAGTTTCGAGGTTAGCGACCCAGTGTGATATTTAATTTGCTTTATTTAGTGTAACACAAGAGGATCAGTTTCGAGTTTAACGACCCAGTGTGATATTTAATTGACTTTATTGGGTGTTACACGTGTGGATCAGTTTCGAGGTCAGTGACCCAGTGTGATATTAAATCGACTTTATTGAGTGTTACACGTGAGGATCAGTTAGGTTAGCGACCCAATGTGATATTTAATTGGCTTTATTTAGTGTAACACAAGAGGATCAGTTTCGAGGTCAGTGACCCAGTGTGATATTTAATTGGCTTTATTTAGTGTAACACATGAGGATCAGTTTCGAGGTCAGTGACCCAGTGTGATATTTAATTGGCTTTATTTAGTGTAACACAAGAGGATCAGTTTCGAGGTCAGTGACCCAGTGTGATATTTAATTGACTTTATTGGGTGTTACACGTGTGGATCAGTTTCAAGGTTAGAGACCCAATGTGATATTTAATTGGCTTTATTTAGTATAACACATGAGGATCAGTTAGGTTAGCGACCCAATGTGATATTTAATTGGCTTTATTTAGTGTAACACATGAGGATCAGTTAGGTTAGCGACACAATGTGATATTTAATTGGCTTTATTGGGTGTAACACATGAGGATCAGTTAGGTTAGCGACACAGGACGTGTGAATGGTTATTATTTTAAGACTTATTAATTCAACTCTACATGAATTTAACTCTGTCTACTGGATTTGCATTGATATTGTGTTTGGGAAACTATTCTGTATTGTTTGACAAACTAAAACTATAATTGCCCTAAGGTTATGCTCTAAACACATGGATGTTTCCACTTGACGTTGCCAGATATACAAGAAACACAAATAACTACACAATAACACAAACATTTAGAATAAATCCCTTATTTTGTATTATATTTCGCGTTTGTGTTTAGGACTATAGTCTTATTTTTTCTAGCCTAGCTAACTTTTTTTGTTTTCACTTATTGTTATTTATTTTACTATTGTTTTGTTTTGATTGAGACCGTTGTTATTTTCTCGTGTGTTAAAGCTCCTGACTTAACTGTCTTTGTTACAATCTTTACAAGAAAAGTATTTCAATGACAGCAATACCGTAATACGAGCCTAAAATCAGTGAACGAGGACCAACCATTAACAAATGTAATGTTGTATGAGGACCTTTGTCAGAGTACAGGCTAAATTAATACCATGTGTTCTGTTATCTTTTTTCGCTTTATTGACACCAATGATCATGAATATCTAGGTCATAACGAAGTAATGTCACATTGTCAAAGACGAACAAACAGCGAGACTTACTAATGAGTTTGATACGTCGATATCGCACAAAGAAACGTAGACTTTTTCCCAATGAGATCACGATGTAACGATAAATCTAGTTACCGAGCTTCCATCAGTCGGCTGGAGGTTGTATCAATATTACTACTTACTTAAATATATTGAGGTAATTTATAGCGTTGTAGATGCCAGTAAAACCCAAACAGATATGACAGGATAATAAATGACTATTTACACTTAGTCTGAGTTCGGACCACAACACAAAATCTCCCAAGATAATCTCGGTGTGGTCAATATCATTTATCACAGAGAATGGACAACAGAGAAGACATAGTCTAAGGTTGTAAACAACAGTTAAACAAAAAATACAAACCAGCACGTTTACATACAAAGGTTGTAAACGAGACGAAAAAACAATACAAACCAGCACGTTTAGATACAAAGGTTGTACAACAGTTAGACAAGTAACACAAACCAGCACGTTTAGATACAAAGGTTGTACAATAGTTAGACAAGTAACACAAACCAGCACGTTTAGATACAAAGGTTGTACAACAGTTAAACAATTACACAAGCCAGCACGTTTAGATACAAAGGTTGTACGATAGTTAAACAAGTAACACAAACCAGCACGTTTAGATACAAAGGTTGTACAACAGTTAAACAATTACACAAACCAGCACGTTTAGATACAAAGGTTGTACAATAGTTAAACAAGTAACACAAACCAGCACGTTTAGATACAAAGGTTGTACAATAGTTAGACAAGTAACACAAACCAGCACGTTTAGATACAAAGGTTGTACAATAGGTAGACAAGTAACACAAACCAGCACGTTTAGATACAAAGGTTGTACAACAGTTAAACAATTACACAAACCAGCACGTTCAGATACAAAGGTTCTACAACAGTTAAACAATTACACAAACCAGCACGTTTAGATACAAAGGTTGTACAACAGTTAAACAAATAACACAAACCAGCACGTTTAGATACAAAGGTTGTACAATAGTTAAACAATTACACAAACCAGCACGTTTAGATACAAAGGTTGTACAACAGTTAAACAAATAACACAAACAGCACGTTTAGATACAAAGGTTGTACAATAGTTAGACAAGTAACACAAACCAGCACGTTTAGATACAAAGGTTGTACAACAGTTAAACAAATAACACAAACAGCACGTTTAGATACAAAGGTTGTACAATAGTTAGACAAGTAACACAAACCAGCACGTTTAGATACAAAGGTTGTACAACAGTTAAACAAATAACACAAACAGCACGTTTAGATACAAAGGTTGTACAATAGTTAGACAAGTAACACAAACCAGCACGTTTAGATACAAAGGTTGTACAACAGTTAAACAAATAACACAAACAGCACGTTTAGATACAAAGGTTGTACAATAGTTAAACAATTACACAAACCAGCACGTTTAGATACAAAGGTTGTACAATAGTGAAACAATTAGATATCATGTTTAAGCGTTAATTAAGTGAAAGAGCAGTTGTGATGTCGGCTAAAAGCGTGGTATCAAGACAGCGAGTGAGAGAAATCGTTCAAAATGACTAAAAAATTATAATTTTCAGTAAATTTTACATCAAGCAGTGGAAACCAGAAATGAAAACAAAACATACATTCATATATATGATACGATATAAACTCAAAATGTTGAAAACAAAGACTAACTTATCTCATTTCTGTCTGTATTTTGAATCAGCATATTATATATGTAATGCATACACGGATATTTATACATAACCGAAAGTTCATCGGGAAGCAGACGAAACTATGAGAGGCAGATTTATGTCATGTTCACTCTAATACCCGTTATAACATCAACTTAATCACGTACCATTTTCCGGCTCATGTAATACACGTAATTATATAACCTCGTGTTACATTGATAAGACGGTGCATTAATTTACATGACTCATACCGGAATATTTCATCTTTTAAAATATGGGTTCAGACAAGTTTACGTCGATATCGCTTTTGCTATGATTAAAACATCAAATGTGTATCATTAAGGTGAATACATTTTACAAAATAATCGCTGTTTTACGTAACAAAGTAGATTCGTTCACAATAGAAATTCCCCGATCGGACAGAATATCATCAGCGGAAAGGAAAGAATATATCAGCATAAACTAATTAAATTATCCTTATATAATTAGCAGTGTTTGTAAAAGCGGAAACAGCATCGTCAATAAATATGTCTACTTCCGGTGTTATCAAAGTACATGTAACGTGATGAAATGTCCTTTCGGTCTACCTGTGGAGATTAATATACCTAATAAGTATGTAATGAAAGTGACAACGGGGAGGTTTTCTGGTCAGGAGTATTAGGTGTCTATCGGTGGGTGACCTATGCCATTGACAATGTATACAGTTTGAAGAGAGCTATTACCTCCATCATCAATCGGACCATTATCTATTAGAACCGCTATCGTCGATGTTTCAAGGTTCTTGGCCTGGACAACATTTAAAATACGAGGAGAATTTTACATGGACAAAGAGGGTGAGGGTTGAGATATAACGCCCGCCATTGTTATACTAATGTACACATATATACATAACTATTCTTACACAAAACCAATACTGACTTCTTACATGTCCGTAAACAATTCTGGATAAAGTACTAGAAATGGAGGCTGGAACAGACCGGTTATTTGCGATATTTAAAACACTGCTAATAATTCTTAAAAGATAATGATTTTTGTGAACAATACTCTTGCTGTTACAATTAAAGATAGAATGTCCTTACTTTTGATATCTAAGGTCATGTGCCCTATATGCAAGCAGTTCTTGATCACAAAAAGACGTTTTTAGGCTAAACGTACTCAGTACGCATAGCCTATTGTTACGGCCTTTCAGACAAAATTTACCGATCCTGGCCTTCTCATTGGCTGAAATATCGAAAAGAGTTAGAGCCATCTAGCGGCAATTTTCTGCGTAAATAATGCCGCGATCTTTCAAATCGCTATTTTAAAAGCATCCAAAATTAGTTTATTTTTTAATAACAATACGATTACTATATATTTCAAAAAAGAAGCACAGTGTGGTTGAACTATTGATAAATTTTGAACAATATATTTTACGGAATTCTCGACATGACGTAAGCGTACAGAACACTGTACGTGCGAGTTGATAAGAAGCTAGTTTGGGGGTTTGGTTTGAATTATCAACTAACAGCACTTATAAACAAACAAAACTTACAAACAGAACATCAGTTTTGTTTTAATCCTTGTCGTTGTGGCAAGATCGTCTTAATATATAACATCACTTTACCTCATTAGACGTCACCGAATTGAACTGTTCGTCCCACGCGCACACCCGCCGATATGACACTTTTTTCATGGTTTTCACACCCACCGCCATGACACTTTTTCAAGTTTTTGAAGATAAAAAGTTTGCGCTTCGTAGGCAAGGTACATTTGGTGCTCATGATTTATGAATAATATATTTTTAATACTGTACTGATCATGATGTTGACTTTGTTTTTTAACTTATATTTTTTGTCTTTTAGTTTTATTTGATGAAGGTTGTTTGTGCTGATTTCTCAAGGTTTGTTAATGTGTATCAAAGTTCCTTGAATTGAAAATATTTCTTCAAACAAAGCGCGTATAAAAAAACCAAAATATTCATGTTTATAATTATCAATTAACTAGAACGAAATATTTCCATAACATATTTATTCATTTAGCGTGTCATGGTGACATTATCTAATGCATTGGAGATCAGAAATAGTAGTAACTATAGTGAAAATATTGTAAATTTTGTATATATACGGAAGTCTGGTTTAATCTCAAAGAACTACGTCTTTATAGACATAAATTTAATGTAATTACTTACACTTTAATCTATCTGAAATGCTGTGTACACCTTATTTACTTTCCTCAACTACAAATATAATTACAATAAGTAAGGTCTATTACTTTGCAATACATTCAAAATAAAGAAGTAGGTATGAAGTCCTTTCGATTTGTCTAAATCCTCATATTGATAGGATAGTAATTGCATCATCTTGGGATTTCAAAGGTTTTATAGTCTTCATCATAGAGCTATTTATCATTTGGCTTGTTGGCGATAAATATATGGTTGTGTGTATTTTGTTATTTTTTTACCTATTTTGTTCACATTAATGTCGTCAAATTTGAAATAAGAATTAAAGAAGATATAAAATCGTTTAAATCAAGAAAAATAGCCTCTGGTTCTCTTATTTTAGTAATTTTTGCATTCCAAAGTGTAGGAGTATGAGGAAAGTAATACAGCGTAGCGGTTATTTGTGAACATTTTTCAATACGTTTAGTCTTTCAGTACTTTCAGTACTTTGATTTATTATTATTATTATTACAAGCTAACCGGCTATCAGTATTGATGCATCGGTGCATTTACAAAATAGAAATCGCTAGCCGGAATGTTTAAGGTAACGTTAAATTACCGATACAAGATTATTGATATATATATACTGTTAAACACTAATTGCGGTGAAGTCGGTTGGAAACTACATCCAGATGAACAGTCTTCGTTATACTATTGCTTTTTGTTTTTTTGTTTTGTTTTTTTTTTTTTATTCCACGTCTTCCATTATACAGCCTACAGTTTTCATTGTTGGTGAGATGAAGTCATAAAATGATTCCGTATAAACTATAAAGCTGTGGTACCGTGAATTTATCGACTGTTTCCTCAACGATTCATAAATACATGTAGGCGACTATGCTATAAATAACCGGTATGTAGCTTGCTACTTAAGGAAAAAGTAGTCAATAAGTTTCTGGAAAACTTACGAGTCATTTAGAAACTTTGCCGTACTGACTCTTTCAAACGCACATATAAGTATTGTAAACAAAATGGCAAGACTAATCGATAAGAAGACAAGAGAGATTAGGATTTAATGGCGGTTGTCACCGTGTCACGGTATATATTTAGATCAGTTGCTGTTTAGGTGCTATAGTCATTAAATAGAATAGAAATTTAGATTATTTCATAAACATAAATAAATAAATTGTTGTTGTAAATAAAAAAATGGATTCTAATACGAATGAAAACCAGATCTGATAATTTTATTACCACAAAATTACTTTACGAGAAAGTACATTTAACACAAAATTACTTTACGAGAAAGTATATTTATCACAAAATTACTTTACGAGAAAGTATAGTTACCACAAAATTACTTTGAGAGAAAGTCTATTTACCACAAAATTACTTTACGAGAAAGTATATTTACCACAAAATTACTTTACGAGAAAGTATATTTAGTACAAAATTACTTTACGAGAAAGTATATTTAGTACAAAATTACTTTGAGAGAAAGTATATTTAGTACAAAATTACTTTGAGAGAAAGTATATGGAAAACCTTAATTTATAAGTAACCTTGAGACTACTTGACCATGCTGTGAAATCCGCCTGATTATAGCGGGATCACGTGAGTTACACATTACTTAAGCAAAGTGTTCATACAATTCTAGGACATCTAGGCCTATTCTCCTCGTTTACATACTTTACCCTGTTTATATAACATTTGAGTTAGAATTAAGATTCTGTCCAGATATTGGTATTTAGTTGTTGATATTGTTCTGTTTGTTACAGATCTCGTACATTCAGTATTAAACACACAACAAAAGCCTGTAATTTGGATACCACGTGACTGACTTGGAAACAGATCAGTGAGTATTCTTTAAACAAAATATTAACGTTAGAGTCTTATTGTTGATGAAAGGATAAGTTTCTTTTTTTATCTCATTAATATATATGTAAAGACAGCGAATGCACAGATACACTGAAACTTACCAACAAACAAATTACGTCATCATTTTTAACATAACAATTTCCTTTATGTTTTCGACTTTAAAACATACTACAATTCACCATGCACTGGAACTGAATAATGCCCTTCATAAAGAATTATCGCATCTTTAAATAAAGAAATGTTAAATGTTACAAGTGAATAACATTTTTAAACAAATTAGATTTATATACATAAGAACCAAACAATTGATTAAACTGCATCATACAGCTGTTTCGTCCTTCTAGGACTCGTCAGTGATACTACATCATACAGCTGTTTCGTCCTTCTAGGAATCGTCAGTGATGTTACATCATACAGCTGTGTCGTCCTTATAGGACTCCTCAGTGATGCTACATCATACAGCTGTGTCGTCCTTATAGGGCTCGTCAGTGATGCTACATCATACAGCTGTGTCGTCCTTCTAGGACTCGTCAGTGATGCTACATCATACAGCTGATTTGCCCTTCTAGGACTCCTCAGTCATGCTGCATCATACAGCAGTGTCGTCCTTATAGGGCTCGTCAGTGATGCTACATCATACAGCTGTGTCGTCCTTATAGGGCTCGTCAGTGATGCTACATCATACAGCTATCTGTCCTTGTAGGACTCGTCAGTGATGCTACATCATACAGCTGTTTCTTCCTTCTAGGACTCGTCAGTGATGCTACATCATACAGTTGTTTCGTCCTTCTAGGACTCGTCAGTGATGCTACATCATACAGCTGTTTTGTCGTTCTAGGACTCGTCAGTGATGCTACATCATACAGCTGTTTCGTCCTTCTAGGACTCGTCAGTGATGCTACATCATACAGCTGTTTCGTCCTTCTAGGACTCGTCAGTGATGCTACATCATACAGCTGTTTTGTCCTTCTAGGACTCGTCAGTGATGCTACATCATACAGCTGTTTCAGGACTCAGTATGCTACATCATACAGCTGTTTCGTCCTTCTAGGACTCCTCAGTCATGCTACATCATACAGCTGTTTCGTCCTTCTAGGACTCGTCAGTGATGCTACATCATACAGCTGTCTCGTCCTTCTAGGAATCGTCAGTGATGTTACATCATACAGCTGTGTCGTCCTTATAGGACTCCTCAGTGATGCTACATCATACAGCTGTGTCGTCCTTATAGGGCTCGTCAGTGATGCTACATCATACAGCTGTGTCGTCCTTCTAGGACTCGTCAGTGATGCTACATCATACAGCTGATTTGCCCTTCTAGGACTCCTCAGTCATGCTGCATCATACAGCAGTGTCGTCCTTATAGGGCTCGTCAGTGAGGCTACATCATACAGCTGTGTCGTCCTTATAGGGCTCGTCAGTGATGCTACATCATACAGCTATCTGTCCTTGTAGGACTCGTCAGTGATGCTACATCATACAGCTGTTTCTTCCTTCTAGGACTCGTCAGTGATGCTACATCATACAGCTGTTTCTTCCTTCTAGGACTCGTCAGTGATGCTACATCATACAGTTGTTTCGTCCTTCTAGGACTCGTCAGTGATGCTACATCATACAGCTGTTTTGTCGTTCTAGGACTCGTCAGTGATGCTACATCATACAGCTGTTTCGTCCTTCTAGGACTCGTCAGTGATGCTACATCATACAGCTGTTTTGTCCTTCTAGGACTCGTCAGTGATGCTACATCATACAGCTGTTTCGTCCTTCTAGGACTCCTCAGTCATGCTACATCATACAGCTGTTTCGTCCTTCTAGGACTCGTCAGTGATGCTACATCATACAGCTGTTTCGTCCTTCTAGGACTCGTCAGTGATGCTACATCATACAGCTGTTTCGTCCTTCTAGGACTCGTCAGTGATGCTACATCATACAGATGTTTAGTTCTCGTCAGTGACCCCAGATGTCAATTAATATCATAAATTGCAACATTGCATTACTTTAAAAAAGAACATCAAGTATACTGTGTGTATTCTGAACCGTATACCGCTACCCAAATGATTTAAACCTTCGCATGCAGGATACGGCAAAAATTGTAAGTAATTCAAGCTTTAAAAAGTATAAATATATTTCACCACGAAGTAAGAAAAACTGCACATGTTTAGAGGTTTGTCGAATCTCAATGAATCTTGAGTGGTCGACGATTAAATCGTTTGTCGCTCGTTCTCAACAAACCCCTTACAACTAACTTGTATGATTATCAATCAAAACCATTAATCATCTCATCGTGTTTGCCTCTCAGTCGACTTTACACAATTATTTCTTAATTCTGACTGTTTTCCCCATGAGACTTTTACTGAATCATCATGACTTTTCGTAGGGGCCTTATTTTCTTTAAATTCATGCGACTCTAAAACCACGAATTTATATGTTCATGAAATGGTGAACAGATCAACATTATCATGGTTCCTAGTATTAATGGGTTTCGTGGGGAAGATTTATCCACGAATTTAAGCCCAAACGAAAATGTTTACGAACAATGAAATTCGAGCAGAGCAATGATTTTTTTGCAGTATGGATATATATATATATATATATATATAAACACACATAAAAAACAAAAAAACAAAACAAAATAAATCCAACACGATTTGGGTAAGAAGAGTAGATTAGCAAAGAGAAACAAAAAATAAAAGCAGACATTGCTATATTGGAAAGTTACCTGTGGAGTAGTGGAGCTAACAAAGCTCAAACCTTGGCGTATCGCCTTTCCTCTACAACCAGTAATTAAATAGAGTCACTTCAGTTATCCGAAAGATGAAGACAAATTTATTACTTTGTAAGAACTTCCGGGACGTATTGATGTTTGGTCTCACTGCTGGTGAGTTAATAACGTGTATGTTAGACACTAATCAGTGACGATCGATGGTTCACTTAGACACTGTCAGGTCAATATTAATCATTCAAGGAGACGTCACTAAATCCGTGTCTGGCTGACGTCACCTTTATTGTCTGACGTCACTATCCAGACGCTACCTGGTGTTTAGGCTAATGTGAATCATTCCAACAAAATAACACACACGTATAATGTATTCCCCACTTAAGTACTTGAAGTCTCTTACGATTAAATACTTCAAAGTTCTTAATTACATATATATATATAACGTTTGTGGCATTATGACGTCACCAAACTTATGGCTTTGACGGTTGTTGTTATTTTACACAACTTATGAAAAAATATCAACCTATTCTAAATAGAATGATTACTCAATGACGTCACCAAACGTATTTTTTTGACAGTTGATGTTGAACACGTTCTATGAAAATATCAATTTATTTAAAACAACATCATGACAAAGTAACACATGTTCCAAGACAAGCATGGTTGCTCATTGTGTTTATGTGTTTCCATATCTGAAACCCTTTATCATATACATCAATTTATTTTGTACATACACGAAAACTGAGGCTATCCTATGGACATAAAGCACAATGTTATTTAATAAGGGACACATATGTTATTCAATAAGGAACATATATTATTCAATAAGGGACACATATATTATTCAATAAGGAACATATATTATTCAATAAGGAACATATATTATTCAATAAGGAACATACAATTCAATAAGGAACATATATTATTTAATAAGTGACACATATATTATTCAATAAGGAACATATATTATTCAATAAAGGACATATATTATTCATATGATATATTATTCAATAAAGGACACATATATTATTCAATAAAGGACACTTATGTTATTCAATAAAGGACACATATATTATTCAATAAGGGACACATATATTATTTAATAAGGGACACATATATTATTCAATAAGGGACGTATATTATTCAATAAGTGACACATATATCATTCAATAAGGAACATATATTATTCAATAAGGGACACATATATTATTCAATAAGTGACACATATATTATTCAATAAGGGACATATATTATTCAATAAGGAACATATATTATTCAATAAGGAACATATATTATTCAATAAGGAACATATATTATTCAATAAGGAACATACATTATTCAATAAGGAACATATATTATTTAATAAGTGACACATATATTATTAAATAAGGAACATATATTATTCAATAAAGGACATATATTATTCAATAAGTGACACATATATTATTCAATAAAGGACACATATATTATTCAATAAAGGACACATATGTTATTCAATAAAGGACACATATATTATTCAATAAGGGACACATATATTATTCAATAATGGACACATATATTATTCAATAAGGAACATATATTATTCAATAAAGGACATATATTATTCAATAAGTGACACATATATTATTCAATAAAGGACACATATGTTATTCAATAAAGGACACATATATTATTCAATAAGGGACACATATATTATTCAATAAGGAACATATATTATTCAATAAGGAACATATATTATTCAATAAGGGACACATATATTATTCAATAAGTGACACATATATTATTCAATAAGGGACACATATATTATTCAATAATGGAGACATATATTATAAAGTTTCTTCTCGTATACAAAGTCGACTACATAATGTTTATTATTGTTTCCCAGATTTAATTACTTGTGATAATCAATATACTTTAGAACCTCAGTCTGTAATGACGATTTTTTCTAAAGTCACGCCTTCTTTCTGTTATACTTGTGCATTGTAAATTACGTCAATTAGTGTGTTATTGAGATATGTAAAATAAACACACAGGTTAACCAATAAAAACACTCTTTTTCCCTCATATTGTTATAAAACGTACGCTGTCGTTATTTATTGAAGAGTTGCAATTAAAATCAAATTCTAACCCTTTTTTAAATTAATGGATCGGCCATTTAATCAAAAGTACGCATCGGTATCTATCAAGTACTTGAAATGTACAGACAAATGTGGTTTTATGGGTATTTCATTTAAAACAAAAGAGGAAAAATACATTCTTATCTTCATAGAAATCTGTAAATTCAACCAGCTGCAGATAATTGCCTCTTGTTTGTAGTAGAAATACTTCAACACGTTATTGAGTTGGGGACTAAAGGAAATATAAAATAAAGCCTCGTTTGCTTGATAAGATAGCTATAGTGTCACTTAAAGTTAATTCTGACATTAACCGACAATTATTAGAAAATTCCCTCGTCCTTTTTTTCATCAAATGCATATCAATTTGTCAATAAAGGTATCTAATTGGGCTGCTTATCAGCAACTTAGATTCGTACAAGTTCTTTGCCACCTTGAGTGTGGTGGAGGGGGTGAGGGGTGTGAGTGGGGTGGGGGGTAACGACTGACATCTGGTATTTTTCAAAACAATCACTGTTTTCTTCCTTTAATTTCTTTACCAAAAAATAACCAATCCTAAGATTTAACTTCACTGCAATGATGACAGATTCTGCCTGTTTACCAGATATATTCTGTCTCATACACTCTAAGATATACACAATTTGGGAGGAAGTTTTTTCCGTGACTTTGTGGTTTTTCGTGTGTGTATGAAAATACAAGATATAGTGAAATATAATGAATCTTACTGGAATTGCCATGACCGGTGATCTGTACTGTTAAAGTTTTATCTGAAAGAAACACATGAAGGTGTCAATACTTGTCGGAATCTTCAGTTTGAGGTTCGATAACAGCGAGTCTGAGAAGAAATGAGGACAATAACTGAGCGTGTTTTCCTAACAGTTCATCACACTGGGTAGGCCAAGCCAAACTGAAACCATATGGGCATAACTTTACTTCTATCAATGTTTAAAGTACAAACATGGCGTACACGGAATGGATGTCTTCTGATCTAAACGTTCTGATATAATTTATAACACATTCGCGAAAATTGTGTTCATTTATTGGAACATACATGACAATTATAAACATGTTTGTATAAATCCGTACACGTAGTTCAAGGCTGTTAAACATGTATTACACCTGTTCTAACCCACTATGTGGGGTCTAGCATAAATATTGTTCCTTTGTCATCTATTTGGGTAGAAACTAACACCCTAATTCGTTTTTATTTAGGTGATAGGCTTGTACAAAAGACACACAAGTAAATAACACCTTTTATTAATTCAGAGCTAGATACAGGAGAGCAACCAATTAATTAAACTGCCTGATTGTGAGTAACGAGCAGTGGAAGATTTACTAAAGACATACAAGTGAATAGCACCTTTTAATAAGTTAGAGAATTAAACTTCTAAGACTCGTCAATGATGTTACATCATACAGCTGTTTCGTCCTTCTAGGACGCGTCAGTGATGCTACATCATACAGCTGTTTCGTCCTTCTAAGACTCGTCAATGATGTTAAGAGTCTACATAGTGAAGATTAGCAGGCGATTGAGGAAAATTCAAAGTGGTCGAAAGAAAAGCTAAAATGTAGACGGGGAGGTGCATCAGGCCAATAGTTCGATTAAGTTGGTCATTTTTCTTTATCAGATGATTTTAGGACAGCGTCGAGTACATGTGTGTATTTTGAACAGTGCAAGCAGGTTACGGCAGTTTTATCACCTGCACCCTTAAAGGTAGAACAATAGACACACGTGAATAACACCTTTTCATAATTTAGAGAACGATACAGTGGGTCCTTCATCAATGAGTTTTGCCTGTTTTCATCACTTTTGTTTTAGCTTTGAGGTTTTTTTAAAATATATCATTCCTTCCTTTTCTAATCAGATATAATTTACTAGAGAGTGAACTCGCTATCTAAACAAAGAAGAAAAACGCTACCTCATCATTAAACCGACATCTCGGTACTGTCTTTTTTCTTACTGATTTTTGATTGCTGCCGCTGTGTATCAAGTGTATCACCTTATGAACATCGACATTTAGTTTTCGCTGAAAGATGAACATAAAGGTTAATCAATAATTTTTTTTCTTAATCCTTATCTGTTGATCATTCTTAATATATTTTTTGGCACATTTATGTTGACGCATGCGCAAAAAACCGTTGTCTGTAAATAAAAATTGCTTCCCGTCTGAATCAGTTTGCAATTAATGTCACTTATTTTATAATTTCGAATTCATTAAGAATTATCAAATAACATTTGCTACCCCCATAACAAAATCCAATTCTGAAAAACGGGACTTTACTGACTGTGCCCTACTGTCGCTCTCATTTCTGTCACGATCGTGCGTTTGTGTTAAAAAAAAAAACTGCCTCGTTTTCAAAACTATCGCGTGACGTTATATGAGAGGGTTTCCCGTACCAAAGAAGTGGTCAAACTGGATATTGGAAATCAACTGTGAATATAGCATAGGAACGTAACTGAAAGTATGTAAAACACAAACAATAACAAAATTAATGGTTTTACTGTGACGTCCCTTTCATAATTTGGTCTTAAAGGAAATAAAGGCAACACTGCCGTAATAGATTATGTCTACAAAAGTAGACTTTAGCAAATCGTTCGGGCAGAAAATGAGGTTTTAAAACAAAGGAACTCAGAACGTCTGTGGCAGGAAAAAGGAAAAAAGTCAACATCCCCAACGTCTTTTGATGAGGGTTTTAGTTAAAGGAAGGAAAATAATTCAATCAATCATGCGTTGGCTTCATGCTGGTGATGTTACTGATCGATCTAGTAACATGTTTCTTCAACATTTTAAAACTAATCATCCACTTGACAAAATAATTGATTAATTAAAAACTAATTGCTATATATGGTTTACACGATGACGATATTCGTGTTCAGTTAAGTGTGAGGCCAGATCAATCAGGAGAGATTATGTTAAAACCTTTCCTTTTCCTTCCTGATTACCAAAGTCAGCCTTACGTGAACGAACCTCGAGCATTTGTCTTCTTTTTTGATTCTATTGCGTTTCATCGACAAAATATTGAAGTACCGTATAATTTTCTGAATGCTCTTTGTTACGCTTCTCGATCTTTGTAATTGATATGTAGATGTAGGGCTGACTTAACACAAAGGCAGCACCTGAGTCCCTGATTAATTGAGGTGGAGAACTCTCAGATGGGAATTTCTGTGTAATTAAGAATAATGTACCTTTTAAGTGTTTCGTTATCAATATGAAAAAGGAGCGTATATGTACAGCGTAGTTGAATTAACAGCTGCTTGTCTTTGAATACTTGCTTTATTGAGTCAGATTGTATTGTTATCTTAGTTTGAACTATATTACAAAAGAATGATCGGTGGAAATGTGGTGAAGTTTTCTTTTGTCTACTTGAGCTCAGGGAGACAAATTTTCTGAAACGGAACTAAGAACAGACTTCAGGCTTCCTAGTGTTTGAGACATGCTGTGTTCGGTTTGTTCCATGATAGCTCATTTGCTTTGTGTTTTAGTTCCTATTAACACCGTTATCATATTGAGAACATGACATTGATTACATTAGACAAGATGTACATGGCAGGTGACCTAAATGAACGTGTGACAGATGACCTAGATGAAATATTACATGAGGCCTAGATGCACGAGACGGGTAACCTATATTTACGTGACGGGTGACCTAGATGTACGTGATGGGTGACCTAGATGTACGTGATGGGTGACCTAGATGTACGTGATGAGTGTTGACGTAGATGAATGTTATCTGTATTGTTCCCGAGCACATTGTCTTTGAGTCCTTACTTATTTCCCTGTTTATATTTTTGTCATTTTTGTTGTGTTCATTAGTTTATAAATATTTGCTTTAAATCTGCCTTAAATCGTGGACATTTTTCTCAGTAAGCGTAGATTACTATCCTACAATTGATCATCAAACTGAAATCAGATGTAACAGAAGACACTGTCTAGCCAATGTTTCATCCAAATCATACTAACCAGGATTAATTAATCCCTTACATTTAAAAGACACTAGAAGATCCTAATTTTATGATGCACCGAATGCTACCGATTTGGCTCGGAAAGTCTCTGATTCTATATATACATTAACAAATTAGGTCCTAGTAGGAATGACGAGTCTTGAAAGATTGTACAAAAGACACACAAGTGAATAGCACATTTTGATAACTTTTAAGAATTTAACTGCATCATACAACTGTGGGCCAAAATTTTGAAGCAAATAGGCGACAGAAGAAAATTCAAAGTGATCGAAACAAAAGTTAAAATCCAGACGGGGAGATGCAGCGGTCGCCAAATAGGACGAAACAACTGCATGACCCCCTCTCCCCCCTTTCCCGCCCCCCCCCCCCCCCCTTCCACCCTACCCTTTTTGGGGATGGGGTAGGGGAGGTGGGTACATTGTTCCAAATTATAACATTAAATTTTTTAGTTATAAGCTTTTATCTCCTTTTCCTATTTTTATTTTAAGTCACTCGTGCAATGTACCTGCTGCGCCAGTCGAAAATCGGTTGTAATGTTATAACATGGACAATGAGGTTACGTCTTACATTAGAAGTTGCGCCACTAACTGGTTGACTCCGATTTATTTATACTTAAATACATGTAAAATACAGTTTTATTCAAAATACATTTTCGCTAGTTTAATTGCTCCGCAAACCGATCCATTTTATGGTACGGTCAAGTCAAGTATGCCCAATGCTTGTAAGTGCACGATCACCCTTTATTTCCCCCTTGCGGAGATTAAGATACAACAAAAGACAAGAATTCGACAAAATTCAAGCGAAAAGTAGAGATTTGAATATATATAATTTAGCTCAATCATTTAAAGCAAAACCTCCTATTGGAGGGTGTGACCTGTGTCACGACATCAAGTGGGATGATTGTCGTAGGTATATCACACACTCTCGGAGAAATTCCTTAGAATTGCGATTGTCCTCCAGGAGATCTGCGCCAAGCACAGTTTTAAGGAAGTGTTCATTGTCCATGCTGTCTAGGGCAAAGCAATAGCCAGGACCAAAACTCTCCAGAATTTCAAACATGAAGCGCTATCTTAAATCAGCCGTGTGTTCACAACATGTAAACACATGCACAATGACGTCCTCGATTTCGCGCTGACATCTGTGACACAATGACGGCGTGCTGTCTGGCACGGTCGTGATAAGTTTGCAGACATAATAAACGTCTCCAGTTTCATGAACTTTTGCCGGGACCTTGAACAACTGTAAAGCGTTGTACGTATTATGAATACCCTTAAATCCCCGGAAGTCTTGATCAATATCAAGTCGGATCCGGAGTAACGCGTTTTCGCGAGAGAGAACTGCACGGTTCACAACCCTCTTCCATTCATTTTGGGATGGGAAATTACGAGTTTGGAGGTAGATATAAATAAACTTCATGAGGCCATAGTGAGAAAGTATGGCAACAATATCGGGAATGGAACCTTTCTGTTTTACACTAGTGTCGAGAAGATATTGGAATAGCCTGTTTGAGAACATGACATTAATATTTACGTCACTTCCTGTTTAGTGCTAGCAATGTAAGCTGATCTACCCGCAGTTTATTATCTGATGGCCTTCGTCTCAGGAAGGTTTATAAACTGCCTGATGACATTGAGTTAATGAGGGTTTGAGTTATCTGATTTTCAGCTATCAAACAATAACTGTATATCCGCTGTCTCCCAGATACTTATCAGCTTATCAAGTAAAACACAAATCCGGGTTTGTGAATATCGATCATTTGATTACGAATTTAACTGATCCTAATCCGTCGATCACTTTTTTTTCAGTTATCCTACGATCTGTCAAATATTATGTTTGACATATTTTTCTTTCTCCCAACAAATAGCCTTAGGAATCTTTAGTGATCCGGTTATAGATAAGTATTATCAGGTCAGTAAGTCTCTTCACAACAAGCATCACTGTCAATGTAAGCAACCAAATCGTTTGACAATAGACATGAAGCTGACTTGTAGCACAGGTTAGCTACTTACTTAATCCGAACAACTTACGAATAAAATCTACCTTTCACGATCACGCTCTATGAACGTTCTCTTTGAATTGAAAAAAAGTTTCAGGGTATGATTCCGGATAGCAGACCTGATTCATTAATGTATCTCGTGTTAAGACACGATTCTATTCAACATACCGAATGGCTAGTGACTTGTGTGTTTGTCTACACGACGACATGTCAATATCTGCTGGATGTTTGTAATCAGTCTCTGTGACTGTTCTCATAGTGACATGTGTTATGTAATCATCATACACAGTTTTATCCCTGACAATAAAAGTCCTTTGTCTTCAGTGTTATCCTGAAAGTTATTTACAGAGATTCTACAACGTGTCATAAACGTAGACATTACGCCTACTGATATACCTACTTATTGATAGGAAACGCTCGGAGACCTAACATCAGGTAACATCAATTGAAAGTAAGAAACATCAAACAACCCGCCATCTTTTGATGCGGTTATTGTTTCAGATGACAAGTATTATGAGAACGAGGTTCTAACTGTTGTACCATGTGTAATGGTGTTAGAAATTCAAAGACACGGTATTTGACACCCATGATAATAAACCGGAAGACGGGTACGGGTAGGGGAGATAATTCTAAGTTCATTTGCGTTTCATCGGTAAGTTAATTAAATGCATACCCTTTTGAAACTAATGTGATTTGATTAATGCATGTTGTCCATACATATATATTATTTTGTTGGTGTATATTGAAATCCCGCCGTCACTAATGTGTTTAAGCTGAAGATGAGCTGTTTAAGTACAACAAGTCAAATAACACGTGACACATTTAATCAGATAAATGAATTGTAACGTATGGTGCCAAATACATATAGATATTTCTTACGTCACGTCATTGTGTCGGTCTTTAGCACTGATGGTGTTGGTTGCTTGCTGGGTTTATTGATAACAGCAAGGGTCATTATTAGACACGAAGAACCTGGCAGCTACCTTCCCGAATATCATGCGAAAGGCACGTCGAATATTATCCGAAGCGATACAGCAACAGCGACACATCGAAAGGCCAGTGATATCTACTTCTACAAAGCGGGGTCGACTTAAACACGTCTCACAATGAAGCTGAATCTCCGCCATTCTAGTGACAGCTAATCGTGTTCCTATTGTAAAGTGACTTCGTGTACAGATTTTTTATATAATATTATCACGGGGCTTTCAATGATATTGAATTGTGCTTGAAAAATAATCAGCACTTGCAAACATCTCCCAGTGCTTTCACTGACAAATCGCGTCCAACTCATTATACTCCAGAGATCGGTGACTTCAGCTCGCCATTTTTATACGAATATAACTTAATTAACGTATACTCACAACAAACCACGCAGCGAAACTACACCAACAAACAAATCAATCAACAATTTATGAAGAGCTCTTGGAATGTTTTTTATGATTTTTGTTTAAAATTCTAGAATTGGTTTTTAGATTCAGCTAATGAAGTCGTGCCTGACAGATCATTAAAATTTACTTTTAAAGATTCTGTCATCACAAGTATGTCATCGTGCCAACAAAGGAACACTTCTAGGATTATAAAAGAATGACAGGCATAAAAATGCCGACAGAGACTATAAATAACATATAGAACCTGAACATGCGTCAGATGGACTTGTTACTTGCCCCAGCCACTCTTTCCTCCCTCCCTTCCGCTCTCCCAGCCGCCCACTCCCCCTCAACCTTTTATTTAAAGCTCCGTTTTACTTATTGCTATTTTTCACTCCATCTCAATTTTCCTACCCATTGTACTCACATTCGTTCCCTTCCTAGCTCAACGAGACATCACGATAAAAACTTGGTTTTGTGACATTAACCAGGTGCTTGACAATAGTTTTACACATGAATAAGATCACGTACGTATGCAATGAAATAGGAAAACAAGAACATTACTTGTACAAGCCATCAAAGAGCGCTCGAAACATCCCTGTAATGTATTGTCTGTGAAGTACGTGTTCATGCGGACAGCTTTCTTTACCTCCAACAACAAAAGAGTTACTCTATTTATGTTTCTCCTTCAGTAGCACGCCGTAATTAGTATGTGCTGACAGTACTTAACGTGTTTTGTGTTTGTGGACAAACGGTTGTATTAATATCTGGTAGGTTAAACACACGTGTGTTTAAAAGTATCAAATGGAATGGCGATACAAAGTTTCTCTGGTATCACACATGTTGAATGTTACGCCTCTGTTGATACTGAAATTTTTAAGCACGTTCAGTGGAGGCAGAAGAACCTTTAATACATTGGTCAGAAATGGTGTTAGATAAAATGTCAATAAATTAAACTGTAGCGTGATTGAGAACTCTTAAATAACGCCAAAATTGTCGCAAATTGTCGAAAACTTTATGTAAAGGTCAAAATCTGGTCATCGGGATAAACCAAAAACTGCTGGTAACACTTCAAGTAAAGGAAAAAACTTTGTCCATTACCTACCGATCAAGATATGGCAGTGAAGTCGATGTCCAGTATCACAATTACTGTGATAGATAGCAAACTGGAAAAATAACAAAAATCATTAGCACCAATAGATTCAAGATGTGCAGTTTGGAGACAATGGAAAAGTTGTTTGGTCGTTACCATGGTAATGTTTTTCAAGTACGCCAACACTTCCTAAGTATTCGATTGATTTTTAAGCAGAATGCCTGATTGTTGTTTTATTGTCGTTTCAATTCTGATTTCAAGAACGTTACACTAGGTGTATTAAACATACACCGTGTACATCAGCATGCTAGACATTTTACGGATGTCCATAACTTTGTTGATGTTATTAACGAAAGTTACCCTGATATAAGTGTGTTTCGGCCGAGGTTTGAATATCAATAACAATATGTAGACAGGAATTTGGAGATACCCTATATACCCTTTAACAAGACGAAGACTTGTATCATCCCACATGTATACATTCTGACGTGTTATGCACGTGCCTGAGCGCACGATTCTCCGAACCTGTTTAAGACGCCTAACGAGGGAAGATGAATGAAAACTCCGCGTTTATTTTGTCTCCTTGTGATACTCTATCGTAGTGCAATATTTATCGCGCTATGCACACGTATTGTTGTTATTTTAAGACCAGCTTTCATACTCGGTCACGTGCATGTATCAGCTGAAGTATTTCGGAGTGTGCGATAATAAACACACTGTCACCCACATGATATATACATAGTTAGGGTGTTCCTGTAATTATCTCTGTTACAACAAGCGATAGCCTTACAGTACAGATATATATATTACATTATATAAGATAGAAAATTGAGCAGGTCTGTAATGTAAGGGACAAAGAGTGAGGATATCTAGAAGAATAATGATCAGCCGACAAGGTGTTTAAACACGAAGTAATAACTTCTCTCCCAAAATTCAATACTTTCTCATTCTTATAGGGTTTTTAAAGTACGCAACGTTATGTTTGTTTAGTATAAGCCGGACCATCGACAGTATACATTTTAAAGTGCAGTGTGGGGTTATAGTATATAATTCCTTAAGTAATTAATCAAAACTCTAATGTATCAGTATGGTGTTAATTGAATTAAGATCGAGCTAAATAAGATGACATTGATAATGAGATTTCATCAAGTCAATCGTAAAATTAACGCGACATGAGTGTACCATTGTTAGATTGTGATCCACTTCATCGCTATCTCAGCTACAATTTGTGTATAATAGACAGACATCTCTCCTTTACCTCAACATGTAGTTACAAGTACTTTGTTTATATCTAAAGCTGATTTTGATTGAGTTCAAACCTCTCCACAGCGAGTGCAATTAAATTATTCTACAAGGTTTAAACAGGTATTATCTTATCTTAACCATCGTGACGTCTTGAACGTACAATCTCTATCAGATTGCTGACGTTTGAAATCAGTTCTAAAGATGAAGGAGATTTGGCGGAGCAATTGATGCAAATATACTTAAGGCAAACCGTTGCGTTGTCACTTTAGCTGTCAACTAAAGCACCATTCAACCCACCCTTCCGGTGTCGGAACAAGTAAAGCTATGTTGTTAGTTTCGTATTTCTAACATTTAACTATCAAGAAGCTTGCATCATCTATCACTGTTTTCACTCGATAAAATATATTTATCTCGCCTATGCTTTTTTGTTTTTGTTTTTTGTTTTCGAAAGATTGGGATCAGAGAAATTTCAAAATCTCAGTTTTTGCCATAAAAAATTCTAAAGTAACGCCTATATGTCTTTCAGAACTAAAGTTCACACGATATAGTTGCTACTGAAAGTTTTCTACAGATAACTTTACCCTTCAAGTTTCAATGTGTGAAATTTTTACAAAAACAACTTCTGTGACAAGTATTCAGAAAATACAACATACTAAGGGTTTGGTACTCCTCGGATTTTATTAAGGAAAATGATAAATGATCGAAGAAAAGTCAAAACCTAGATAAGGAGGTACATTACACCAATAGTTAAATAAATTTCGTAATTTTAATGCCTCAGATAATTTGAGAAGAACGTCAAGTACATGTGAATATTCTGAACCGTGTCGCTATTCTAATGTATTACGTTGCATCATTTTTTTTATTGAACAATCTTATCCCAGATATGTTCATGAATTGCTATCGTTGCCATGACATCCAATCTGACGCTTGGCCAAATATGGCGGTCATCTTTCCCGTTGAGACAGATGACTCCCCTTGGAGAAATTTACGATAACAGCACGCCCAAATGTCATTGAAACGTGAGGTTAATAGAACGACAATGATAATCTTTGTGATATATTCCAATTCACATTTCTCCGCTTCCAATCGAGTTTGTTATGTATAAATGTTGTGTATCAATCGAAATCCAGACGTGCTGTGTTTACATGTCTTGTATCATATTGATTGTTTGCATAAAAACATGTTTATGAAAATGAGAAAGATTGGGACAAGGGTCTGCGCATGTCGTTATTTGCTATTAACGAATCTGTTCAAGAAACTCTTTGGTTTAGTCCATTTGAACTAGTTTTTGAACATAGTGTCCGTGACCTTTTGACGGTTTTTAAAAAGAAATTGTTTGATGACCATCCTGAGATTAATCTATTGGATTATGTGTAGAAGTTTAAACAAAGATTGACCAGGGCTCGTGAACTTGCTAAAGATGAAAACTTGGTATGATAAAGATGCTAGAGAAAGAAATTTTCAGTCTGGTGACAAAGTTTTGACCTTGCTGCCTATACCTGGTCAGCCTTTGCAAGCAAGATTTTTGGGTCATATGTTGTTGAGAAAATGATTGACAGTGAGTGGAGTTCTCAATGCATTCTTGTACCGAAACCGGACAGGTCATACAGATTTTGTACGGACTTCAAAAAGAGAAACCGCTGACCAAAAATGACTCTTACCCGATAACAAGAATCGATGACTATCGATAAAGTGGGCAAAGCAAAGTATGTCAGCAAATTTGAAAGGGTATTATCAAGTTCAACTCACAGAGAGAGCGAAAGAAGTTTCATCATTTGTCACTCCAAAGGGGTTGTTTCAGTACAAAGTCATGGTTTTCGGCATGAAAACTACCCCAGCAACGTTTCAGCGACTTTTGGACAATGTCATCAGAAATCTGGATGGATGTGATGGGTACATCGACGATGTGATCATATACAGCGATACCTGGGAAGAACATGTTCAACGCATTCGGGATTTCTTCGACAGACTCACAAGTATGAAACTGACTTGATAAAGTGTGAATTTTGTCATGCAACTGTTGATTTTTTAGGTCACACTGTAGGTCAGGGACAAATAAGACCTGTCAAGGCCAAAGTATGAACAATCTTAGATTTTCCTATTTCGGCAACAGGAGAGAACTGATGAGATTGCTTGGTATGGCTGGGTATTACCACAAATTTTGTCAAAATTTCTCTGTTATCACTGAACCTTTCACTGGGTTGTTGAAGAAAAACAAAAAGTTTATTTAGACTGCCAAACTCGCCAGTTCTTAGTGCACCCGGTTTCAGAAAACAGTTCAAACTGTATGTAGATGCTAGTGATGTCAGGGTTGGTGCTGTATTCATGCAGGATGATGATTCACAAGTTAATCACCTTTTTTTCAATTTGACAAAACACCAAAAGAACTACTCTACTATTGAAAAAGAATGTTTGGCGTTGATCTTGGCTCTGAAGCAATTTGAAGTGGATTTGTCAACTACTGCTTCTCCTGTGTTAGTATACACAGACCCCAATTCATTGACATTCTTCGGCAAAATGAAAAACAAAAACCAGAGAATTCTGAGATGGAGTTTAACTATCCAAGGGTAAAACCTTGACATCCGGCATATCAAAGGTAAAGACAATGTTATCGCAGATGCTTTATCTAGAGTTTAGGAATTTCACGTCAAACGAAAATTTTCCTCAAAAAAACAACTTTCTTTTTCTTTAAGGAGAGGTGTGTTATGTATGAATGTTGTGTATTAATCCAAATTCAGATGTGCTGTGTCTACATGCATTCTATTATATTGATTGTTTACAAAAACAACCTGTTTATGATTATTTGTCACAGTATGTGTGGATAGTGCAAGGCAGAGTTTTCTAGAAAGCTCGGTTATTAGAATTACGTTGGTGTTTCCGGAAGTTTCTAGAGACACATGTAAACAAGCTAGGTACCTGCTAGTCTAGAATCATCTAGAAAAGAACTTTCTAGAAACTTTTTGCGTATACAAACATGTTGGAACTTTTAAGTATTAAAGCCCCAATATACGTAAAAATCACTATAAAAAAAAACTTTATCTTATTTTCCCCGTAATATATGTAACAAAACATATACTTTCCTTTAATTAAAGAAAATAAAACTGACTGTTTTCAATTTGAATAAAAATTGAAAAAATCGGAAAATAAACAATGTGGGACCCACAATAATTCATACATTACTGATCGTAGCGATGACATTGCGCATGCGCAAATTCCGCGTGTGTAAACATGGCAGACACAGTACAGACGTTCACCAGTCGCTTCCTTTTTTTCCAATCATACATCAGGCCAATTTTGAATTCTTACGTTATAATTGTGCGTCGTATCGTTTCTAAACTAATTATTCCTTCTAATAATTTCCCAAAAAACTGAATGTTTATCACAGGAATACCTCAAGACTTCGCTAACAATGTTTGTAAACAAAAACTTCCCGTAGACATATCTGCATGTGCTTCCTCTATAAGTAGAAACCTCAACTCTCGCGAGATCAGGTCATGAACTTTCCGACGTGGTTCGGCGACAATCGTAATTTCGATGGCGGCGAGTTTAAAATGGAGGTGTGTTT
Source organism: Ylistrum balloti (assembly GCF_031769215.1). Classification (NCBI taxonomy): domain Eukaryota; kingdom Metazoa; phylum Mollusca; class Bivalvia; order Pectinida; family Pectinidae; genus Ylistrum; species Ylistrum balloti. Next base: position 486,990 of record NW_026782154.1, on the reverse strand, counting down.
ACAAATAGCGAGTTTCAACTGCTCATATATCAATACTTTATGCACAAAGTCATGGTAACTATTGTTTGAATAACTTAATTTTAACTACATCTTAGAGAATATCTCAATAATTATGTATGATTCTACACTGAATTTTTGGTAAATGTTACGTATATTGGGGCTTTAAAGCTTTGAGTGAGCTTACTTAGAGACTTCGGTCTGTGAAGTGTGGATTTTTACAGTGAGTTAGTGATTGTTCAATTGTTGAATTTTAATCTAGCTGTTGGGTTTTATTTGATGTACGTTAATTCCGTAACATAACAGATGGTAATGTCTGAATGTTGAGACATACCAGTTACACTGAGTAATCTTTTCAATACAGGGATCAACTTGATATGTAATATTACAACTTACAACTACAGAATGATTCACAACAGAATCATCTATATCCCAATCTCAGTAAGAAACTTGCTGACAAGCTAGGATGATACCCACGTCATGATCTCTTGTCGAATCCTGATCTACTTCAGTGAACACTTTGCCATTCAGAGATGGCGAGTCTCGAGTTGTTGGCGAAGAACATGTGAGGAACTGTTTCAAACAAAAATGGGCAGATCTTCGGTTTTTTTGTTTTGTTTTTTTGTTTTTTTTTATTTATTTATTTTCAATTTCGTTTACATAGCGGTAATTGCGCCATTTTTTACTCAAATAATTGTCATAATTGGTATAGTACATGTATGCTTGTTTAATACATATACTGGTTATTGGATAATGAAGTTTGTCGTTTTAACGCTCGACTTCGTCTCGTGTGTAAACCGAAATTCATTATATAATCTTCAGTATATCTACAAAAACAAGCATTCAGTTCCTTGAATGAATAAAAAGAATACCATGCTTATATTTCCGGACGATTATATTTAAGAAGACGAAATGCTTCAGCCGTCGATTTGATTAGGTCAATATTGTATTGTTAAAGACATAATATATCCAAATTGTCTGTTACGATCTCTCGTTAACTGAGAATGTTTCACGTGGCATGACTAATTAATCTGACCATATCAACCACGTTAAAAAGGAGCAAGGATGTAGAGCAGACAAGCTATTTGGAAAAACAAAAATGTTTTGAAGTAAAAACATAGGACTGTGAGAGAAGCAATGTAGGCGTATTTTTACTAATTGAATGGAACGGAATGTATTTTGTGATTGAAATTTTCCCTTTGAAGACCAAACTCGAAAATTTAATCACGTCGATCCGTACCATCACGAACTTGGCGCAGATGATTGGTGCATATGTCTATATATAAAGGTTCTATACGTTTAGCTTTCTATTTCAGGATACCTATATTTATCACGTTATATGATCCTATGTATAAAAAAATCCACGTCATTTATGTAATGATCATTATGACGTCAGAAACAAAATAACTCCAACGTGTCAATATAATCATAATCCCAACTCAGATTCAGTAAAACAGGAAAATATCATCAAAAGAAAGATTTACACGGAGACTCCTGAAAACGACAAGGAGAATAAGACCAGGTGTTCTATAGAGTAAGCTTCTTCTGTTTCATCGTAACCTGTCATATAAATCTAGGTCAGTTCTAGCAAGTCATCTGACATTCTCAAAAACGTCATCTAAACGCTTGACGTTAACTTATAAGTAGTGTTACCGTAGGCGATATGCGAAGCGTTGACACAACGCAGGTGAACGTTGCGACAAAATAACGTCATGTCACTATTATGTGATCCGGGATACATTGACACTTAAGTTGATAAAACGTGATAAGTCTGCTGTGCTTTGAAATTTGCGGCGATATATCTTGGAATTACTTTTTAAAATTAAGGTTTACTGCGACGCGTAGACAATAAAATAGATATAAGCAACAATATAAGCACGATATCTCGCAACAATTTTCACAAAGCGGTATTCCGCTTCATGTAGATTTTAACAAGAGAAAGCACGATGATTTAGTGACGGGCTAGATATCCAACTGAGAAATCAGTAGACGGAATATAGTCACAAATTATTTTTATTGGCCAATCAAATGTCGTTATAAATCTTTCGTGAATTATAATCTAGATTACATAGAGAATTGTCAGCAATAATACAGATGTTAATGTTATGTTGTGGCGTTCTCCCAGCCTAACATAACCTCGTTAGGTTTTGTGTGCTGCCATCAGGTTTTCAGGAGTTTTTATCACCAGGTTTGCTGTCGCCAGTTGTGCTAAACTTACAACGTAGAGAGCATGAACTGAGGAATTTATCATTAGGTGGCATGACTTTCCTCCCATCGTCACAACGCTTGTGGTGAATAGTATATCATAAAATTTCTAGATGCCCGCGTTTCAGGTACAGCCTTGTTTGCTGTTAGTTTGGCTGGAATAGCTCTTGAGGATACAGGATAGGAAAAATTACAAGACTATATATGATTATATACTACCCTCCCACATGAACAATAATAATATTTCTTCATATCTCAAATCTGCCAGTGTTTGCTACAGTTGTAGCTTTAACGACCTTAGGTGTTTGGTATAGTACATCGTCACGTGGTCAATGTCCCTTGGTGACAATGGGCTTCACTCAACACGATTACGCCGTTTTCTGGTTTCAACTCCTCAGAACAACTGAAGCCGTAAGAAGACAATACCCACAGATGACAAGTTTCTGTGATATAGTGACATCAGTTCTTACTGTCGTTATGTCGACTCACGAGGAGTACGTACATGTGGAACTTGGTAGAATCTCACAATCACACCATCGATAACACTACCAGTTAATGACACTAATGGCACTAATTGTTTAATAATATCACTAGGAACTTAGCTATATAGGGTTCTCCGAGTCAGGTCGTGTTATCGATAAATTCAGGCAAAAAGAAGTTGAAATCGACATAAAGACTAGCATGCTCGACTTTCTTCTCCGACATCACACAGACTTCTGTTACATATCTTTCTATGGCGTGGTAAAACGATCTCTAAATTGGAAATCTCCTTGACTGCTGAAAACAAAATCATACATGGTTTTCCGAGTCACTTTTTATAAACCAATACCAGGTTCAATTCTGACCTATCATAAATCAGTTTTCAAACTGGAAATAAAACTTTAATACGATTGTATCTGTTAGCGTCGGTTTAATATTCTTTAAGTACGCAATGGTTAATTAATTGACTAAGTTATACATCTCATTAATTATGACAACTACTGCTTTGAAATGATTTTTGTTTTTATTATTTTACATTACCATGAAAACCTGTGATGTTGGCTTAAATATCAACCATATTTCAAATTCACTTACAAGGTTACGGTAAACTGCTATTGCCTGACGAATACATGAGATCTAGGCAGATTTGAGACAAGGAAAACATGAAAATGGCTTAAGAACGACCTTCTAGATACACTCGGAAATCTCGGATAACATCTTTTAGATGTTCTATCAGCCAGCTCGTGCAGATCTAAATGCCAGACTCAGGAACAACAATAAGGCGTAAGAGATTAACTTCCAAACTACCGTATGTTTTCCTAACCTTTGATTATTAGTAGCGTGCGTATTGCCAAAGCCACGTCTTCAGATTCTTCTCCGATTCCTACAAAACATAACGATAGTGTTCGTCATCTTTGAAATCTACATCCTCCTGGGTTGTTTTATCTAAACGGTACCTCACGATTCAAAACAATAGGTAGAAACCTTGAACGAAAGATATATAATGCAATCCATTATATTCTGTAAATTCCATCCGATACATCAAAGTGAAAATCTTTTAATTTGTCATCTCCTGGCGAAACATTGCCAGAATCTGTTTTATTACATATCATCTACATATCATCCATGGTTACGATCCTAGATCCGGCTAAGGCTTCAGGGATCCTTTCTGAACAACCTTGATTGTGAATAATTTGCATCAAGCTATTTGAGGAATGCCAAAACCAAGCTTCTTTTTACTGCTGTATACAAGATTCCGTGGATTTTTTGTAATTTTAATGGAGTGGAATGTCTATAAAAGCAATAGATTTTTTATTGTTTACTTCGAATGACATATTGAATTGTGCATGTTACCAGCTGTTTCTCTATCTATCGCATCAGTATCTGATCTAGGAGATTCTTAAATGAATGAGACAGATCTGTCTCCCCGGGGGTCGGGCGTGACGGAGTTAAACAAAGATATCGTTTATATATTAATATTGGGCAACCAATGATGTAATTATTCACGTCTTAAATAAAAATGGCAGCTCTCGTTATACTCTTATTACATCGCCAGACATATTGTTTTGACTACACGGGGCTCTATTGATTTTTCGCCATGTGGATGTGCTGCATGTTTTGTCAGTAGATTACATCACGTAAGTTTTACGGTCGGGGTTAAAATTTTACAAAACACACACAAGTGAATATCACCTTTCAATGATTCAGAGTTAGATACAAGTCAACCAAAGAATGAATCTTACTGTTATCATACAGCTGTTTCAATCTTCTAGGTACAGCTCTTTCGTCCTTCCAGGACTCGGCAGTCATGTTACATCATACAGCTGTTTCGTCATTCTAGGATTCGCCAGTGATATTACATCATACAGCTGTTTCATTCCTCTAGGACTCGTCATTGACTGGGAGGTGATTGTAGAAAATCCAAATTGATCAAAAACAAAGTAAAAATCTAGACGGGAGTTGCATCAGTCCTTTAACTAATATTGGAGTGAATTAAAACGTGGCAAGCAGGTTACGACAAACCCCGAGGACTTAAAGTCCACCACCTGCTATCTTAAAGATTGTACGAAAGACGAACACGTGAAAAACAACTTTTCATAGTTTAGAGTGAGATAGAGTAGAGCCAAATAATGAGGTAAACTATATCATACAGCTGTTTCGTCCTTCTAGGACACGTCAGTGATGCTGAATCATACAGCTGTTTAATCCTTCTAGGACACGTCATTGATGCTACATCATACAGCTGTTTCGTCCTTCTAGGACACGTCAGTGATGCTACATCATACGACTGTTTCGTCCTTCTAGGACACGTCATTGATGCTACATCATACAGCTGTTTCGTCCTTCTAGGACACGTCAGTGATGCTGCATCATACAGCTGTTTAATCCTTCTAGGACACGTCATTGATGCTATATCATACAGCTGTGTCGTCCTTCTAGGACTCGTCAGTGATGCTACATCATACAGTTTTTTCGTCCTTCTAGGACTCGTCAGTGATGCGACATCATACAGCTGTTTCGTCCTTCTAGGACACGTCAGTGATGCTACATCATACATCTGTTTCGTCCTTCTAGGACTCGTTAGTGATGCTACATCATACAGCTGTTTCGTCCTTCTAGGACACGTCAGTGATGCTACATCATACAGCTGTTTCGTCCTTCTAGGACTCGTCAGTGATGCTACATCAAACAGCTGTTTCGTCCTTTTAGGACACGTCAGTGATGCTACATCATACAGCTGTTTCGTCCTTTTAGGACACGTCAGTGATGCTACATCATACAGCTGTTTCGTCCTTCTAGGACTCGTCAGTGATGCTATATCATACAGCTGTTTCGTCCTTTCAGGACACGTCAGTGATGCTACATCATACAGCTGTTTCGTCCTTCTAGGACACGTCAGTGATGCTACATCATACAGCTGTTTCGTCCTTCTAGGACACGTCAGTGGTCGAAAGAAAAGTCAAAATCAGACAGGGAGGTGCAGTAGCTCAATAATTAGATATATTCATACATCAGACCATTCCAGAACAGCGTCAAATACATGTGCATATGCTGAACCGTGTCACTACTCGATTGAATTAAAACGTAGTATGTAAGTTACTGTTAGGGTTAAACTTACTGGCGATCGAACCTTACAGAAACAATCATTTACTGCACAGTAAGTAATATTCGCGAAGGATTAAAATAACATGTACATTTACAATCGCGGTTATGAAGGTAATTCGAAAATAAGTATCAAACGAACATTTCTACAGGTAATGAAAATCTCGGGAAATGTATTATGTCTGTATACATTGTCACATGTTTATATCCCTGTGAGAAACTTAAACACGGACAAACACGTAATCAAACAATACTATATGTAATGACAGCTGTATCCATTTTACAATAATTGAAAAGCAATTAATATCAACTTATATTACTTGTTGTCCTTGATGGAAGAAAATGATGGGTTTAACTATACGAGGAAATCCTATTTCCTTTGGGAAACCTAGGTCTTTTCAGACAGGGGACTCTTTACATTTAAGACACATCAAGGAATTGAACCCTGATGTAAGATGAAAGACGAACACTTTACCGTCCAGGTTGTGCAGTATGGTGAGAGCGCAATTCTTATTCATATACTTTATCTACTTTGTTTCTCTAATTTACAGCTTGTTTATTTTGTGTTTATTTCGTGATTTGTCTTTGTTTTTTTATGTTTCATGTGTCAATTTGTTTAGTAATCATCACGTTTCTTTCAATCAATATTGATCTTCATTGGGTTTATACTACATCTAATACGTCAGTATAATATTTGTACATGTGTTACATCTCCCACAGCACCATCTTAAATCAGTGTCAGTTAAACATGGTTTCAAATGTAGAAGAATAGACAGGACACTAAACAGGACAGACATTATAACACAGGGTTAAAAGTCTTCTCTACAATATTACTGCCAGCTATATTTTACATTGACTTGCCAATGAATTACGTAATCTCCGTTTTAAAGCAAATGTAAGGGTTCTCACCAACACAAGAAGAGATTTTGATCATTTAAATCCAAAAGCTGAACAAACAAATTTGGGTCGGTATAGAAATCTGGCTTTGTAAATGTTGCGCGTGATCACGTCGGCACCGTGCTAATTGCGTCGAAACACGCAGTGTAAAACGTGCATTACGTAAAGCACGTGTCAATGTTACTTAGAGCCTATCAGGTTATATAAAACAGTAGAATTATGGGAATTAGGAACAGCCAATGGTTTTACCGAGAACAAACACCGAGCTATACCTGATTATGGCGCTAATGTTGCCTATCAGATCTTAACGCTGAATCACGAATTTCTATTTGCTTTTTAAATCCATGCCGTAGAACATTGTCTATTTTAATAATTGCCTTCTAGGTTTTGACGCTTGATTGAATAAAGTTGTATCAACCGAAGTCTTATACAATGCGTTATATTTCTTGGTGTACGACGTGGAACTGTGGAATGTGAGATAATCAATAATGACGAAAATGTAATTCTAGGAGACAACTTATACTTCTATCATATTTTTCATTTTCGAAATAGTTATATATACCAATGTTCAGAGATTCATAGTATGACATAGACTGCTCATGCATTTAGAGATATAGACTTTAAATATCCCTTACACATATATTTAATGAATCTCGGAACACTGGTTTATCTTAACATTATGTTGTAAATAATAATAATATAAAGGTCATTTCAAGGCGGGATTTCCTTGTGGTAGCTGGTGGCTACTTCGCTGAACAACATACGGGTGGTCCGACGCATGCCATCCAGACAATGGTTACTGAGTTTGGAGCTACCTGTCGCTCTACTGGTGTCCTTGTTAATTGTTTCTGCATTAGGTTTATCGAACAAATCGCCATCAATTCAGTTTCTTGTGAACAAATCGTTTTTTAATCCACGCCCCATGAACTTTTACATATTGAGTCTCATCCTGGTATCACGAATTTCTTTAGACAACTGTTTGATTATACGAAATTTTCGTTCTTTCAACTTTTTGTGAGCTAATCGGTTATGTTGTTCTTGTTTGTCACATTGTTTTTTTTTTAAATCGTGTTTCGTCTGTATGCCTGCTTCAACACCAACTCGATAAACACGTTCTTTATAGATCTCTCCGAAGTTTGTTTTTCTTTTACATGCACAACCTTATTACCATGATATACTGTAGGTATGCCTGTGTCGTCTACCACTCCCATTACCATCCGACTCGACCGTACCGGAAGTACGGACAGTGTCTGTCCTTGAACTACAGATCTACATTGTATTATGTCACAGACCTTTAAATCTCGTTCTAGTGACATACTGTATCATATGGCAACGAATTCCTATAAACGACTGTCCTATTTACAAGTCGCCCATCCTGGTATTTAACTCAGTCACATCTTCCACATTTTTCAATAGTGTTAAATTTTACCAATTTACAGGTAAGAGTTTCAACTTCTGGAATTGATGAGTCGGCCGATTCCAAGATGGTTTCGTTAGATTGTGTTTTGAGGGCTGGTCAGGGTATATCAACGTTATTGCCGTGTGAGGATTAGATGAATCAATGCTCGTAAATTGAGGGCAGTTGTTGTACAATCGTTGTTTTATAAAACTAACCAGCTGTCATAGTCTGAACAGATTGTAACTGTACATGTCGTTTTACCTTATGGCTCACCTGTAATTGACTGTCCCTTTGATCAGATAGCTCTCTCGTCTTTTCACCATCCTCCATTCATTCAACAGAGCGGTACTCGGTGCGTGTGTCAGTCGTCATGTTTCTTGGCCGTTTGATCATTACGATACGCTGTTTTACAGCTAGGCAGTGTCAGAGTCTCTACAATGTTAGATAGAATTAGAACCTCTCTTGGCCACAGTTCGGAAAGTCTTCTAAAAGCATTTTTTTTCTTTTGACGTTAATGTTTGACCACTGATGATAATTCTGGTCTGACATATTTCTTCATGCGAAATGTTCCCGGACGTCTTACATCGGTTGTTTGCATAAGCGAAAAAATGACTAAAAATTAAAAAGAATAATTAAAAGTTTCGGGTCATTTTCCCAAAGCCGTCGTAGTGACGTAACTCAAGATAGAACCATCTGCTTCAATCAAATGCATATGCCCTGTCCTTGCTTGTCAAATTCAGTGAAAAAATCAAGTTAATTAGATTTTATATTTCAGTCCATGACAATGAAAAAAACAAATCGGTTGGGTTTGAACTTTGTGCACCGAATTCTGTCAGTGACAAAGTGATGAAATAAGCTCCAGGAGTGAGAGCGAACCTCCATTAGGAGATGGAGCTTGATGGATGGACTTTTCCCTACGACCGTGAACATCATGTTAAGCGAGTGTTTACATAATCTTACCAGTGCTTAAGATAACTAGATAACTTAGATACTTACACCAGACACATCAGAAGATCTTATGTAACGAAAAGTATCTCAAGTCTGATATGTTTATGTGTAAGGGGACATCACTGTAAAAACATTAATTATGTTATTGATTGTTTTAGGCTAAACATACTCAGTACGCATAGCCTATTGCGACGGCCTTTCAGACAAAATTTACCGATCCTGGCCTTCTCATTGGCTGAAATATCGAAAAGAGTTAGAGCCCTCTAGCGGCAATTTTTTGCGTAAATAATGCCGCGATCTTTCAAATCGCTATTTTAAAAGTATCCAAAATTAATTTATTTTTTAATAACAATACGATTACTATATATTTCAAAAAAGAAGCACAGTGTGGTTGAACTATTGATAATTTTTTATCAATATGTTTAACGGAATTCTCGACATGACGTAAGCGTACAGAACACTGTACGTGCGAGTTGATAAGAAGCTAGTCTGGGGGTTTGGTTTGAATTATCAACTAACAGCACTTATAAACAAACAAAACTTACAAACAGAACATCAGTTTTGTTTTAATCCTTGTCGTTGTGGCAAGATCGTCTTAATATATAACATCACTTTACCTCATTAGACGGCACCGAATTGGACTGTTCGTCCTACACGCACACCCGCCGATATGACACTTTTTCAGGTTTTTCACACCCACCGCCATGACACTTTTTCAAGTTTTTGAAGATAAAAAGTTTGCGCTTCGTAGGCAAGTTACGCATGATTTATGAATAATATATTTTTGATACTGTACTGATCATGATGTTGACTCTGTTATAACTTATATTTTTTTTGTCTTTTAGTTTTATTTGATGAAAGTTGATTGTGCTGATTTCTCAAGGTTTGTTAATGTGTATCAAAGTTCCTTGAAATGAAAATATTTCTTCAAACAAAGCGCGTATAAAAAAACCCCAAAATATTCATGTCTATAATTATCAATTAACTAGAACGAAATATTTCCATAACATATTTATTCATTTAGCGTGTCATGGTGACATTATCTAATGCATTGGAGATGAGAAATAGTAGTAGCTATAGTCTAAATATTGTAAATTTTGTATATATATGGAAGTCTGGTTTAATATCAAAGAACTATGTCTTTATAGACATAATTACTGGAAGAAAAGTCTAACCATGATACTTCAAGGAAGATAGGCATGTAAATATATTTAATGTAATTACTTACACTTTAATCTATCTGAAATGCTGTGTACACTTATTTACTTTCCTCAACTACAAATATAATTATAATAAGTAAGGACTATTACTTTGCAATACATTCAAAATAAAGAAGTAGGTATAAAGTCCTTCCGATTTGTCTAAATCCTCATATTGATAGGATAGTAATTGCAACATCTTGGGTATTTCAAAAGTTCTATTTAGTCAATTTCATCATAGAGCTATTTATCATTTGGCTTGTTGGCGATAAATATATGGTTGTGTGTATTTTGTTTGTTTGTTTTTTTGTTTTTTTTTCACCTATTTTGATTTGTTCACATTATTGTCGTCAAATTTGAAATAAGAATTAAAGAAGATATAAAATCGCTTAACATTAAGAAAAATAGCCTCTGGTTCTCTTATTTTAGTTATTTTTGCATCCCAAAGTGTAGGAGTATGGGGAAAGTAATATAGCTTAGCGGTTATGTGTGAACATTTTTCAAAACGTTTAGCCTCTCAGTACTTTCAGTACTTTGATTATACTTCCAGTTACGTATCTATGCTATATCAATATTCACACTCGATTTCCAATGTCCAGTGTGACCACTAATTTAGTGATAACGTCACGTGATAGTTTTAAAAACGAGGCAATTAAATTTGTAAACAACACGTGATAGCGGGCGTAATGACAGCGACAATTGTGACAAAGTCAAATCCCATTTGTCGGCACCGGATCTTGGTGTGGTGAATGCTATTTGAACTTTAGCCGTTACCAACTAAAACTTTGAAGTAAAAGAGGTCTTCGAGTTATGCAGGTTCGATTGCAGATCTATTGTGTTCAAACGATAGAAACTTATGTTGCATGAATATTTTTAAAGATATTATGTCTTATAGCTTTACCTCACACCTCTCATATTATTTCATATTTTGCCCTTGTAGAATCGAATGGAGGTGTAAAACGATGATGTGAGAGGACGTCGTAACACTTTTTAAGAAAGCCCATGTAATGGCCCAGATGACCCCGTATATCTCACGTCCGATCCGGGAGTCGAGCCCCAGTCGCCTCGATGGGAGGTGACTGGGTACCATTCGAACACCCTGCTGTGAGGATTATGCAGTACAGTTATCCAGGATTGTTTTTTTCTGATCAGGAGGTCAAATTCTATAACACAACGTCGTTAGTTTCCTTACTATATTGAAACATGTCGACCAAATCCTATGACATGACTTGTTACAATTTCTCGGAAAACCAGTGACTTGCGATATCTCAAACCTTTACTTGAACTTGGTCGCGAAGGAAAACAGAGAAATTTGTTATATTACTAGCCCGTACTTGAACTTTGATGAACTAGGTTTAAAATAATATTCTTATTTTGTAAAAGTGTGTATGTGTGTGTGTGTGTGTGTGTGTGTGTGTGTGTGTGTGTGTGTGTGTGTGTGTGTGTAGGGGAGGGGTGGGTGGGTCTAAATTCTATATTGTTGGGGACTGGGGACATAAATGCTCGCTTCTTCCGACAGTTAGAATGGATGAGCAAATTACTTTGTACATTATGCTGATAGTAATCTAAGACGAATTGTCCAGTTGATATTTCGAAAACCTCCAGCCAGGAGATTGCCACTCATCACTCACCTGGCGTGCTCTGTATATTGATTTAATGCATAAATATAAATATAGCCATTACGCTTGCGCACGACGTGTCTACAGACGGGAACGTGACTATGGTGACATGGACAAAGATATATTAGACGAGTTCGTGTCAACATTTCGTCTTATCTGAAGCCGAAACTGACGGTTATACAAATCCCGCACAGAATACGATGAATGTTTGTCTGGGCCAGGCGATCGCCATCTTTATTAACTTCCGGTTAGTGCGCCCCCTACGATCCACTTTAAAACCTATCAAACGGACAGAGGATCTCGAGACCGTCGGCGTCTGTCCACAAGAGACGCTCGTAATAGGTACTAACGTAAATAATTATTTACCATCAAAGCTAACTTTCAGAGAATCGATAGGTTATTTGTACCGAGAGACTTGTTTAATGGTCAGAGAACAAACAAGACTGTATAATCACAAAGGGAAACGACTCGTTTTTCATGCGAGAACACAAAGAGCTTGCGTTCTCTTCTTAAAAGGAAGATGTTTAACGGGTTTTATACATCAGAAAAATTGCAAGCGTCACGAAATTCACGCGAAATACATACACGTCTTAAGTGCCGATAAGTTTAGCCCAATCAAATGCTAGGTTTTAGTTACAACAGTTATCCATATTACATGAGTTTCTCATTTGTTTTATTGTATAACGTTTAGAATGTGAGCTGTGAGTCCTGATAAAGCGTGGATTTGTATAGTTCGTCTCCTTTGTTCTTTTACCAGTCAATCCTGATATTTATCTTTCCTCAGCTTTACATTTCCTTTCCCGCTTTCATTTTTATCTCTTTATTTTATTTTCTATATTTCTATCCTAAATCTCCAACAGCTCTAAAATATCTCTCACTATTTAGTCCTCAAGGGCTCCTTAAATTCTGCCTCTATATATGTGGTATTTATAAATTCACCTTATTTCCCGAAGTAGTTTTGAATGTTTCGTTGAACTTAAAACAGAGGACCATTGGTATGCCACTTAAAATAGGTTTTTCTGAAATGGATTCTTAAAATTCAAATCTAAAGCAGACTCCCTTGTATACTGATGAGTAATTGCTAGTAAAGAGAGATCTACATAAAGGGAGGCAGTCGAGCAGTCTAGAATTCCAGGAGGAATTGATGTTCTGACATCCAGAAACGCCTTACTTATACGTTTGGGAGGAACCAGTAATACTTAAGACATATTTTTGAGAGTAGGGCAGGGCGTAATGGAGCCGATGACCTACATCTATACAGTTTTGATTCCGGGACTTATTACGTAGGATTACTTCCATATATGTCGCTGGTTATTTCTGCAGCTGGTTAGATATATATATAAGTTCTTCTTTTGTTTCATGTTTAGGGAACTTTACAACCGGTAGGTCAGATAGCGCAATGGATATTAAAAGGCCACGTGCCCGACAACGTGGGGTTTCCCCGGATACTTCAGTATCTTGAATAGGAACGATCTTCCATATGTGAAAACTCTACTGATTAACATTTATTAATTATGGGCTCGATCGATTCCAATATTTTTCAACCAGGTTGATATAACACAATATTGACCGAAATAAATGGTCCATGTTGAATTATTGCCGTGTTTGTATTCCTGAAATAGTCCTTAATAAAGATTGAACATTTAGACACCTAAATAACAATCAACAAGTGTGTGTAATTTCTTAACAGGATACAAACATTTAAAAGGAGAGTTTAACAAATAAAAAGCCAGGAATTAGAATGTCACAAATTATTCTCTCGTCATATTCCGGGTTATTTATGGCCTGACTAAATTTCGAATCATGGAGTCGTTATGCTACATATCGACCTGCACGTCCAATTATAACCCGGGAACATGTCGTATGTAGCCCTTTGTAGTTTGATTTGTTTCGTCTTTGTTTCTCCTTATACTTTGTACTACCAGTATTAGTATCTTAATGTTTTCAGTAATTACCCTCAACAACAACGTGCAGGACCGTAATATCAAGAGATCATCTTCATCTGATAACGGAGCATTCCGTAAGTTTTCCAACAGTCACGAATCCTAACTTCTGTACACTTACACCAATCACACTTGTTGGCTTGACCCGGGGTCTCACTGTCAGGATCACAGTCTCATAATCACGACAAACCGCACCTGTGGTGAACTCATAACTCCAATCAAAAATCAAACCCGATATCGTTTTGAGTTGGACCTTACTACCCAGGACTGTACCTGTTGGGCAATCTGATCACCTTTGTATCTCTTCTAATCTAGTGAGAAATAGGACTTACATATATGTTATCTTATCTATTACATAGATTAATGCGGCATTCTGCAAAGGCTACATACTGTAAAAATCATCTTCATATCTTCTCATGGAAATTGTACATATCAGTTTACTATATAAACAAACAGGTTATATTTGAATTGTTTAGATATCTATACCTAGATCGATTTACAAACGTCACACGGCCCTGATATTGCCTTTAATATTATCGTATTTATTACCTCCAAAATGAAGAGCATGACATCACAATATCATTACAATATTACATGTAGTAAGAGAACAACATATCAAGTATTACAACGGTTGCAGAAGTGAAAACATATTTATGTAAACCAAGGAACAGAAATAAGGGATAAATTGAACGAGTTTTATAATTGTTATGTTTTTTTTTTTTTATTTTTTTATAATTCTATAATGAAGGGACAGCAATAATAAATGATTATTAACCAAGTGAACGGATTAGCATGTAATAATCTATATATACTCATACAATTCAATCATCCTTTTTACAGGATTATTAACCAAGTGAACGGATTAGCATGTAATAATCTATATATACTCATACAATTCAATCATCCTTTTTACAGGATGCACTGAAATTTATTTTAATTCTTCAGCATCATGTTTGTTGTCTTGATAGGCCATAGGGCCTCCCAGCAAAATGTTAGTTATATCATCATCTGACAATGACTGTAAATATGAAGAAAATTGATCTCCACAGATTGACACACTAACACACCATAGGTCGTCACGCATAGCTTCTGTTAGAGAACAATGTATCATAACATGGTTCAGAATATCTGTGTAAAACTTTCCACAAACAGGACACAATAAATGAGTACGTACATTTTGTATGGGAACGATAACAATATTACTTACATTGTAAAGACAACTTGGACAATGTAAAGCTAGTTTCCATAAACAGTGTGGTTCTAATTGATTGTGTGGTAATACAAATCTTGAACAATCGGTATCATTGGTTAGTCGATGTAACAAAACACTTGTTTCAGAATCTGAAACCAATTTATACACAATTTTTTTCTAATATGTTATATTTATGATCCAGCTACCTCTCAGTTTCCTGTCAGTATCGGATTTCCCCGTGCGCTATATATAGACGGTTTGGCCGGGAGCAACAATTTTGCCTGTCCAAACTGACCACACGAGAGATATTTTGACGCTTACAATAGATTTAAAAGTCATTAGAATGAGTTCTTAAAGGAAACAGAACAGCCAGGAGTGTTGCAGCTTTGCCGGAATATCCCTTTAACACAAAGTTGTATATAATGTATCTTGGTGTTTGTATAAACCTATACCGATATTTAACACTATCATGATTTAACGCCACTAATTCTACGTTTTATCTACTCAAGTTTACAAATATGTTTTGGTTTTATATTTTATTGACCGTAACACGGGCTATAAGTAGAGATGATAAAATCTAGCAAACAAGATGTTTATTCAATGGAATAACTTTGTTGACGGGTCTATAGTTTGTTTACTTGTATCAGAATAACGTTGGATATGTAAACAGTAACGATAAGATTCCTAAACATCTGATTAAATTTGCCAAATCGTGATAACAACACAGAAAATAATATGATGTGTGTTTATAAAGCTCGTTTGCTTATAACTTCTGAATGTTAACCTCTGCTTTGACTTCTAAAACGTTTCAATCAGGAAGGGTCCATTTCCCCAGGGGCAGAAAGTACGGAATTGTATCCTCCATCCACGCTCTGTACTTAGATCACTAATATAGGGGTTAATTAAAAAGATAACTAAATTTTAGAAAAAAATCCCAAGACCGACTGTACCATAGATACGATTTTACAAATACACATCAGGCAATAGTAGTATCATTTAATCATAAAAACACACTTTTCTCATTAACGAAAAGTGCATGTAATATGATGATAATTGTAAACAAAAATAAATGTGCGCGTCAAGTTCTTTAAAGAAAAAAAAACCCTCATCTTTTTATATATAATTACTTACATCATGTTCACGTTATCATCATGAATCATTGAGGGACAGTTTGTGTACACAAGGTGAAGCTTATTAAAGTCTGTACATGGAATTCTCTCTGGAGCTAAAAAACCGATGCAATCTCTCACATAGCCCTTATACTGGAAGTATAAACCCGTCAAGTGCCGTGTGTAAATCAACAGAGTGTTTCCTAACTTTATCGTTTAGCGACTTTACACCAGGACCGAGTATACTGTTAACGTGTTTATAGTGGTCTATCGACTTTTTTTTTTATCTATTTCTGCGCTAAGATCGTAATATGCATTCTATACTATCGTGTATTATTCGGTCAGTCCTGCTAACCCTGTGACGATATGTTGTTCCCCAAAAAATTGTCATCATGGTATGTAAAAAAAATACTTAAATTGTTGCAGCGCCCCCTAGTGTCATATTGTGTTAAAAGTCCTCTCTTTACGTTTCAAACGTACTTATTACCGGTTAATTGATGTCCAATCAAATGTTAATACTCTGTAAACACAGGTTGTATTGGATCTAAGAGTTTTCTTTACTTCGTCAAATATCCTGAAATTATCAACAAAGTTTAATGTCGGCACCGTGTGGTTACCAACCTTCATTTGGTGATGGTGATACATACCGAAATCAGGCCCTAGAGTTTCTTGGTAATATTGCAGAGACATTCATTCAATTGTTATTTTTCTGGAGGAAATTAAAGTCCTGGATAAAGTATGCCTTTTCGAGTGTCAGCCGTTCACATCAAGATGGGATGATTGATAGTCAAGATAGAAAAAAATATCAATTGCTTCTGAATTTAAATATTAGATTGGAGATTTTGCGAATAATCAAGAGAAGATGTGAGAAAGATTGATGAAGAACACATTCAAGCATCGTTGTAACATAGATGAATAATTGAAAAGAGTTTCAACGATCTAGAATTCATCACTACCGTTCTTAAAAACAAGAATAAATGTATTTCCAATGCAAACGTGAAATTTTAATCCTGATAAATTGCAATGTTGTGACTTGAGGGTGATGTTAAGGTACAAACATATTCCCTAGGATGACCACGATGTAATCTTTGCATCTAGAGAAAGCTATAAGGTGAAAACTCCGATATGTGTGGACATGAATAAGTTCTTCTTAAATATGGACGTTTGATTAATTAATGGGGGATTTGAGGTTTGTAATCTCCTTCTGTCAGCACCTCGTCCAAGTTAAGAGCTGTTACCATGGACGTCGTCGACAAAATCATCTTTGTAAGTATTCCATTCCACTTAACATATCTGTTCTTATCTATATATAGAACCGAAACGACAATTCACGTGCTACATCGACGGATTACATTGTCAACGCGGATTGTTGTAGCTGGCGTGAAAAGGTCAAGTGTAAGATGGGATATATTCATCCATCATCTACCTGAGTAAACACACATTTTATGTCTTTCCAAAGTCGTTTGGTTTTTACAGTTATGTAAGAATGTAACTAACATTAGACGTTTTAACAGTCACATGGTATATATTTTTAATGGACACTATTGATTAATTTAAGGCTTCTCTCAGGTTGGTAGTTCCAGAATAACGTTCAAGCATTTTTAAGCTAAATCACAAAAAATATCGTCTCCTGTGCGTCCATTTGCCTTCTAATGATAAACGGAAAACCACCCCAGTCTAGATTACCCTGATACACGTGTGTTTTATCTTACGCTGGTACACGTGTGGTGTTTCTTACCCTATTACACGTGTGGTGAATCTTACCATGATACATGTTACTTACCCAACTACACGTGTGGTGTTATTTACCCTACTACACGTGTGGTGAATCTTACCCTACTACACGTGCGGTGCATCTAATGATGATACAAGTATGGTGTTACTTACCCTACTAAACGTGTGGTGTTACTTACCCTACTACACGTGTGATGTTACTTACCCAACTACACGTGTGGTGTTACTTACCCTACTACACGTGCGGTGTTACTTTCCCTACTACACGTGTGGTGTTACTTACCCTACTACACCTGTGGTGTTACTTACCCTACTACACGTGCGGTGTTACTTACCCTACTACACGTGTGGTGTTACTTACCCTACTACACGTGTGATGTTACTTACCCAACTACACGTGTGGTATTACTTACCCTACTACACGTGTGATGTTACTTACCCTACTACACGTGTGGTGTTACTTACTCTACTACACGTGTGATGTTACTTACCCTATTACACGTGTGGTGTTACTTAAACTACTACACGTGTGATGTTACTTAAACTACTACACGTGTGATGTTACTTACCCTATTACACGCGTGTAGTTACTTACCCTACTACACGTGTGATGTTACTTACCCTACTACACGTGTGGTGTTACTTACTCTACTACACGTGTGATGTTACTTACCCTATTACACGTGTGGTGTTACTTAAACTACTACACGTGTGATGTTACTTACCCTACTACACGTGTGATGTTACTTACCCTAATACACGCGTGTAGTTACTTACCCTATTACACGTGTGATGTTACTTACCCTATTACATGTGTGGTGTTACTTACCCTACTACACGTGTGGTGTTACTTACCCTACTACACGTGTGGTGTTACTTACCCTACTACACGTGTGGTGTTACTTACCCTACTACACGTGTGATGTTACTTACCCTACTACACGTGTGATGTTACTTACCCTACTACACGTGTGGTAATTCTTACCCTACTACACGTGTGGTGTTACTTACCCTATTACACGTGTGATGTTACTTACCCTATTACACGTGTGATGTTACTTACCCTATTACACGCTTGTAGTTTCTTACCCTATTACACGTGTGATGTTACTTACCCTACTACACGTGTGGTGCTACTTACCCTATTACACGCGTGTAGTTACTTACCCTATTACACGTGTGATATTACTTACCCTATTACACGTGTGATGTTAATTACCCTATTACACGTGTGATGTTACTTACCCTACTACACGTGTGGTGGTCCTTACCCTGATACACGTGTGGTCATTCTGACCCGGATACACGTGTGTTCTATCCTACCCTGATACACGTATGATCATTCTGACCCTGATACACGTGTGTTCTATCCTACCCTGATACACGTGTTGTCATTCTGACCCTGATACACGTGTGTTCTATTCTACCCTTATACACGTGTGGTCATTCTGACCCTGATACACGTCTGGTCATTCTGACCCTGATACACGTGTGTTCATTCTGACCCTGATACACGTGTTGTCATTCTGACCCTGATAGACGTGTTGTCATTCTGACCCTGATACACGTGTGGTCATTCTGACCCTGATACACATGTGGTCATTCTGACCCTGATACACGTGTGTTCTATCCTACCCTGATACACGTGTGTTCTATCCTACCCTGATACACGTGTGTTCATTCTGACCCTGATACACGTGTGGTCATTCTGACCCTGATACACGTGTGTTCTATCCTACCCTGATACACGTGTGTTCTATCCGACCCTGATACACGTGTGTTCATTCTGACCCTGATACACGTGTGTTAATTCTGACCCTGATACACGTGTGTTCATTCTGACCCTGATACACGTGTGGTCATTCTGACCCTGATACACGTGTGTTCATTCTGACCCTGATACACGTGTTGTCATTCTGACCCTGATACACGTGTTGTCATTCTGACCCTGATACACGTGTGGTCATTCTGACCCTGATACACATGTGGTCATTCTGACCCTGATACACGTGTGTTCTATCCTACCCTGATACACGTGTGTTCTATCCTACCCTGATACACGTGTGTTCATTCTGACCCTGATACACGTGTGGTCATTCTGACCCTGATACACGTGTGTTCTATCCTACCCTGATACACGTGTGATCTATCCTACCCTGATACACGTGTGTTCATTCTGACCCTGATACACGTGTGTTAATTCTGACCCTGATACACGTGTGTTCATTCTGACCCTGATACACGTGTGGTCATTCTGACCCTGATACACGTGTGGTCATACTTACCCTTATACACATGTGGTCATTCTGACCCCTGGTACACTTGTGAACTATCTGTTGAATGAAGTGACCTGGACCATAGCGATTTGGCACCAATTCCCGACCCACAGTCCACATATATATATATATATATATATATATATATATATATATATATATATATTATCATAGTGACTATGATACACACTTATGGACCGTGGATCGAGAATTCGTTCCAAATTCCTGTCGTCAGGTTAGAACCCAGAAAACTATCAAATCACAACTAAGGTTATAACAGACGTTTATGTGTTGGGGGGAGCAAACATCAGCGAATGATACAAGCTGCCTTCCTCATTCTGATTTTCTTATCAACAACTTATTCGATTAACCTATCTTTTTTACATTTACACGGTGTCACAAAAGACATTTCCTATATATATTTCGAAACAACACATTACATCTGTCAGTTTGTTTTTTTTCGAATGAAGACAGATGTAGCTAATTGAATCCACGGTAACGTAGAAGTGATATTTTTAACACGACATAGAGGATTAATTAGCTCGCATTATCTAACACAGTATTAGCATGTTAGTGGGATTATCTCCCATTTGTTTACACCAGTCGGTAGGGGGCTTGGCGTACTAGGGGAGAGGTTATCTCCCCTTGTTCTGACACTTCCCATTAGTCTGGTACAAACGATCTCTGACTTTTCCGGGGTGATTCAGTGTAAAACTATAGAAACAGAACTTGCTGATATCAGATGATCATTGCTGGGAAACAATGAACAATTCATTCTTTTCTCCATTTTGTCGTGATTAATGTGATTTAATTCATTAACTGTTAGCTCTCTTATTTATCATTCGTTCATTAATACATTTTGGTTCTGGTTGAATCATTCTAGGTTATTTTATCTTTCAATCCGTGGATCTGTTGTATAAGGACATTTCGTGATAAGTCAGTTTAGAGATACAGAATCTTGATAGCCTCAACCTGAGTTCACACAAATGTTGATTCATCTCTCGCATCATTACATACGTGCTATTTTGACGTATGCTATAGGTATGACGAAGTTTCAGCTGATTGGAGGCTACAAAGCATAATATACATCCCTATAATGTTAATAACATGACGAGAAATTCAGGCATGAGACGCATATGATTAAATGTACAATATGTATGCAAATATGAAAAGACGTGATCAGTGTCATCTTCTGGATTTATTTACTTGACCGGGACAGATACAGATATTACGGTGAATGATATGTAAAATATTATTATCTTACGCAGTCTATGACGTCACAGCGTCTGTGTTAACTTTATTACGTGATAATGTTTGGTGCCGTTCGCCACAATAATTTTATAAGGCTTTGCGATCAATCGCTATGAATCTTTCTATATATACACGAACAAAACAGGTTGTTAGTGGGACCCGACAAACTAAAACATGTAATTGTGGGGTCCCGTAAAGGGTTCCACGCTCATTAACATATATTCTTTAAAGCATATTTTCACAACAAAATGTTCAAACTTTAATAATCTGGGTGTTTTTATAAATGTATCATCTGAATCCTAGAAAACAAGGCTGTCATGAGAATTACGAAATCACGGCTACATAATCCTCGATTAAATATGAATTCGGATATTATCATGAGAACTAAGATATCGTGGTTGTACCGTCTTATATTAAATACGAGTTCGGCTATTATCACGAGAGCTTCGATATCGCGGTTGTACCATCCGATTTTAGATATGAGTTCGGATATTATCATGGCAGCTTCGAACGTCATAGCAGTACAATTCTGCATTAATAATAGTTCTGCTATTATCATGAGACCTACAATATTAGTTCCAAATGTTTGTTGTCTCCGGGTTCTGTAATGATGTGTTTGTATATTGTTATAAATGCATTGTTACATTTATGTACCTGATTAGTCAGGTGACTTAAGGTATTAAAGAAACGTGAAATTCAACGGTAGAAATATATTTCCCCTTTCTGGCTTACAGCGATAGAGTATGTCGTTTATCTGTAAACCTGTCTAATCGGGACCAAAGTCAGGATAGTGTGTTGTGGTTTTGGCAGCTGTAAACAGGTCATAATATTCACTTTACATCTACTGTATATCTGTTGTTGACAAAGCCCCTTAACAGTAAACAAACAAGAATTTGTGTTGTCACAAAACAGACTGTAATAAGTTGTACATATGAGTTCATTCACTGTAACTCTATAGTTCTCTCATTTAAACGTTTAGACAGCAAGTAATATTAAACCTCCACTGCCATAATATTCACTCAAATTAATGACATTTGTTCAGATTTCACCAATATATCCAGATAAATAAGTGAAAAAAAGTTTAGGGAGAAGAAATTGCGTACTTTGAAATATTGATATGATAATATCTTATAAATCCATATATGCACTGAGCACAAATATGTATATGGTGGAAAGTAACGATGGGAGATTATATACCAATCAAACGTGCAATACCTATCAGAAATCTACACTGATTTGTCCCGAAGCTCTTGATGAAGAAAGGAAAAGCGATACAACTAGAAGAGAATCCCCCTGAGTTTCCTCAATTCTACTTCGTCTTGTCAGTGTGCAGTGGTAACAAGGAAATCACGGCGCTATACACCGACTAATTATATTTCGTTCCCTATCCATCCATTAATCGATTCTATTACAGGTCCATAACGATCTGAAAATTTCATTTCCATCCACCTTTACCACCAGCCCATCAATGAGGCCCCGAGGGGAATTTTATAATGAAATTGAAAACAGTCTGATATCACTCCTAACACTATTTTCTTTCATTTTCCTTATAGAATTGAAGTTTGAGAAAATTCATTATAATTGTATATTTCAATCGTGGAAATTGTTTATTTTGCTCTTTATCTAGGATTTTGGTCGGTAACACATTTCATTCAGTTTGTTTATTTTGATAAAATTTGTACTCTTCGTACACAAATTTCCCTTTTATTGCCTCAAGAAAGGAATTAAGGAACTAGAAAATACATAAATGGTCTATTTACCTCTCTCAACGATATCTTTCAAAATCATTACAAATATCCCGAGACCGTAGAGTATGTTTATTTCTCTTGTCAGGGGAACAAAAACGCCATCATCTCCTTCATTTGACATGGATATGACGACATACATCACCCCCTATCGTCAATTACTGAACCGTCGAATGTCACAAAAACAGAAACACACCAATCAAACACACTGATGTTTTATTTCATTGCATATTAAAAACCGGAAGCTTTGACGTGTCTGATTGAAAGAGACAAAAGTACACAATTGATCGAAATTTAACATTCCTTTTATTGTCACTGTAATGGAACAAACGTCCGATTGACATAGATAAAAGAGCGATGTTACAAACATGTTTCTGATCCTGATGACATGTATGATGGCGTTTGTCGCTTTCTTCAATGTCTAGATTCCTTGATGTCCACCCATTCCGTTATTTCATGAAAAAGTCCAATTACATATTAACACTCCTACTTTATTCTACACATTCTTTTTTTGTTTTGTTTTTTTAGATTTCAGGAAATTGGTGTTTAGCTGCAATCTTAAATGGCATCGAAACACAAAATGACAATTTCCGACGGAACTTAGCCATGACAAACACATCTTTTGTGTTCGGGACCGATTTATTTTATTGTAGTTCTAAAATGTTGCGAATGTTCGACAGCATGCGGCTTTCACGGCAATTCAGTCAAATGATTTAGCAATTTCAAAAGAATATATTGTTTAACATTCTTTCCTTTTCCTATGGTGAGTAATATTTTTCGGTCTAAAATCTGATTTTTATGGAAATATTTTTAGAAAAAGATTACAAGAAGTAAAAGCGCAGCTTCCAACGTAATGGTTTGACGATTGTTTGAAGGGGATGGGATGGGGTTGGTTGTGGGGTGGGGGTGGAGGGAGATTCCGTAATGGACAATATTCTTATTCAATATTCCGTTATGATAGGAGTAGCAGATTTAGTGAAAGCGTCCTTATTTGGTAGAAGCGGGAAATTTAGTGATGGGTATCTGTTATGATAGGAGTAGCAGATTTAGTGAAAGCGTCCTTATTTGGTAGAAGCGGGAAATTTAGTGATGGGTATCTGTTATGATAGGAGTAGCAGATTTAGTGAAAGCGTCAGATTTAGTGAAAGCGTCCTTATTTGGTAGAAGCGGGAAATTTAGTGATGGGTATCTGTTATGATAGGAGTAGCAGATTTAGTGAAAGCGTCTTTTTTTGGTAGAAGCGGAAATTTATCGATAGACGTAATCTTCTGTAGAAAGCGACAGATTTAGTGACTGGCGTCGCTTTTGGCAAATTTGACTTTTGGCTGATATATATGCGATGAGACATAGTTATCGTTATCTCTAGCAACATGACAAGTTTACGGTGTCCATCATTTTAAGAAGGAGAGGCAGGTTGATGGCGTTAATAGAATATCAGAATCAGACTTGTCTGGTCGCAAAGGTCTCAATCCACCAGGGTACACGAGTACATCTGTGATCGGCTTAATGGCTGACAGGGACTTGACAAAGGGATCTCGGAAAGGACAAACTGTTCACCCAAAGGACATGTAAAATTTATTTATAGCCTTAAAGATTGACATTCATCTCTGCCTTAGGAGAAAACGCTGTTTTATCCTGACAGTCAACGTGTGCCCTGTGTTATCAGGAGTGCTAAAACAAACCTTAGCAGTCACGGTATTATAGCAACGTGAGAGACTCTGTGTTCATTGTGGGCTTAACCAGGCATCGAATACTGGTCACACATCTAGATATTAGAATTGGTTGACAAAACGGTTGTTAAAATGGACAGAAAAAAACATGCGGATTAACACTAAAAAGCGACCCTCGGTCCCCGAAAGTAGTAACGACATTACTAAACTGCTGCTTGTTCGTCAATTACTAGAAAAAACCTGTTCCGTATAACCTGGGATCATTATTTATTTCAATGCCTCCTCAAGGATTCTAACCCCGAACCTCCGGATTACTAGTATGACGCTCAACCAATCGAACTACAGAAAATGTCTTTCTATAATGTCGTGTGTATGTGCTTTAAAACTGTAAAAAAAAATATTAAAAAATATTTTTAAAAAATAAGAAAAGGTTCTCTCTAGCCGAGCGTTATATTGCGGCTAGTAATTATCATGGTTACACTTTGAGACAAAATTTCAATGATCCATCACTGATACAATTGAAATCGATGTAACAGTACTATCTCACGTGTTAATGCTACAATGGTCCACACTGATAAACACCTACTTTATACTGTAAACGTGAACGTTCTTCAGTAAATGAAGAGAGTGGTTAATGTGATGCCGTTTTCTTCTTAACTGTTGTATGATCACGTGACACTAAACGTATATGTCGTTCTAATCTAACTCCCACCAAGAATACCAATAAACGAACACTGTATGTATATATCTGTACATGTCTACATCGTTATACTAAGCAGCGCGGATTAAAGCCTTACTATTAATAAGTAAAGATCCATTATAGAAAGCGATATTGCATTATATGAAACAATTGATCATTTTGTACCGAGATACCCCGGATGTGAACACGAAAATCGCATATTCTTTATAATTCCAAGTTCCGATCTTCATAACACACTGCCATGTAAGAGTAGGATATATTAAATCGAATGACCAGTTCATAATGTTCAAATACTGTTAAGGTCTATTGTAACCAAGATCAATGTGTGCATGACGTCAGACCTAAATTATTTCCGGTGTTTGCACTGTTGTCTTTCTATTCAGAGTAATCCTCGCCATACTTTAATTCGACATGGTCGATTGGTTAAAACATTTGGTTGCATCATGCTTCTGAATCGAAACAAATTTCTGAAATTACTAGATCACTACACTGGGGAAATTATGATGTAGTGGAAGATGCAAAAGACGATTGTAAAGAGGGCCATTCTGCATTTTTTTTTTCAAAGAAAGGTGAACGGCGATTAGAACAATATGACTGAGACATATATTGAAACGTATTTCACGAAATTTAAGTCCAAGTCAAATAAGTTTTCCACCAAACAGTTCGATAAGTGTAAGCATTTCTTTTCCCTATTGTGATTTTTCCGTTTCTGGGTGGTAACCACCGGACGCCCCGACTTATACTGTTTATATGTCGCAGCTGATTTTGTATTAAATCCCATGTGCCCAATATTATAACTTCAATGCATGATATTTTCACATGTCAGATAAGAACACAACACAGGGTCTCCTGAGATACAAATTGATGGAAATTAATGAGACGTTTTTCTAGTCGTCATAACGATTTCTCCTTAAGCAATAAGTTCTCGGACGTGTTTCATGCTCATTGGTGTGACTAATTGCTCCATTGTTGTTTAGCCTATCCTCGTTTTGGAATGTGACATATACTTAACATCCCTTCCGGAACTCCATATTTTTCTTGCATCTTTTATGGTTTTACTCGAAAATCTTTCATTTCTGCAAAGTTTCGTTGATATATGGGTATTTCATATGACATTTCCGTGCCATTGGAAACACTTTCAAATTATCTTCAGATTGCCCCGTTATCCTGGACTCAATCTTCACATCACCTTAGCTATCGAGACAAACAAACATACACACACAAAACCATTTGTCAACAGCTAGACAGTAAACATCATGTCTGCAGTACACGTGTACTCGTAATTTCTCAGGTTTTAATATGACGGAAGACTATCTCAGCAGGATAATCTTGTAAATTTGAAGATTTTATTTTTTAGACAAGCAATCAGTACCACATACCTCTAAATTGTGCTGTTTGCATGTCGAATTTGTTCTTTATTTAATAAACGACGCCTCCATTGTAACTTTCACGCAGAGCTCGCAGCTTGCGCGCGATATACAAGCTTAAAGCCACGAGTCTTAAGGCCAAGTGTTGTTATATACCTGTGGATATTAGGTATGAGTGTAGCCTCTCACAGTTAGTTCTACCCTGTCATAATTATGTCAGAACTGTGTCTTATCGTCTTCGTCTGTGATAAAACATATACTTTTACAACATCAAGTTAATTGGTCGAAACATTTAAACACTTAGCGAAAGAATGTTTATTTTATTGAGGAAATGGGAACAATCTTCTGTGTTTTACATTGTAGGGATTCTTTATCGCGAATACCCTGTGGTGTTGACAAGAAAACTACTTTCCTGCGTGTCAAATGCTTCAAAATTTATTTTAATTTTGGTTTCTTATTCCCGAGAATCGCCACGCCAAAGATTCGGATTTGATGTCCGCCCGTCTGAATAGCTCTTGTTTATTTGAGAACAAACCAATACGTGTTTACTTTATCACCAATAAGAAATGACACGTCACACATTAGATTTTCTCGGCAGAACAATATGTACATTTGATCCTCGACAGACCAGCATGTAAATTTGATCCTCGGTAGGCTAGCATGATCAAATCTCGGCAGACCAACATGTATATTTGATCCTCGGCAGACCAACATGTATATTTGATCCTCGGCAGACCAACATGTAAATTTGATCCTCGGCAGACTAGCATGATCAAATCTCGCCAGACCAACATGATTAAATCTCGGCAGACCAACATGTAAAGTTGATCCTCGGCAGACCGACATGTAAATTTGATCCTCGGCAGACTAGCATGATCAAATCTCGTCAGACCAACATGATTAAATCTCGACAGACCAGCATGTTAATTTGATCCTCGGCAGACTAGCATGATCAAATCTCGGCAGAACAACATGTATATTTGATCCTCGGCAGACCAACATGTATATTTGATCCTCGGCAGACCAACATGTAAATTTGATCCTCGGCAGACTAGCATGATCAAATCTCGGCAGACCAACATGTAAAGTTGATCCTCGGCATACCAACATGTAAGTTGATCCTCGGCAGACCAACATGTAAAGTTGATCCTCGGCAGAACAACATGTTAAGTTGATCCTCGGCATACCAACATGTAAAGTTGATCCTCGGCAGAACAACATGTAAAGTTGATCCTCGGCAGAACAACATGTAAATTTGATCCTCGGCAGACCAACATGTATATTTGATCCTCGGCAGAACAACATGTAAAGTTGATCCACGGCATACCAACATGTAAAGTTGATCCTCGGCAGAATAACATGTAAATTTGATCCTCGGCAGACTAACATGATCAAATCTCGGCAGACCAACATGAAAAGTTGATCCTCGGCAGAACAACATGTAAATTTGACCATCGGCAGACTAGCATGATCAAATCTCGGCAGACCAACATGATTAAATCTCGGCAGACCAACATGTATATTTGATCCTCGGCAGAACAACCTGTAAATTTGATCCTCGGCAGAACAACATGTAAATTTGATCCTCGGCAGAACAACATGTAAAGTTGATCCTTAGCAGGCCAACTTGTACATTGTATATACTGTATACGTATATTTGCACGTTCATGTTTCTTAAGTACCGGACACACACTTAACTCATGTAAACTCCGGACACACACTTTACTCATGTAAACTCCGGACACACACTTAACTCATGTAAACTCCGGACACACACTTAACTCATGTAAACTCCGGACACACACTTAACTCATGTTAACTCCGGACACACACTTAACTCATGTAAACTCCGGACATACATTTAACTCATGTAAACTCCGGACACACACTTTACTCATGTAAACTCCGGACACACACTTAACTCATGTAAACTCCGGACACACACTTAACTCATGTAAACTCCGGACACACACTTAACTCATGTAAACTCCGGACACACACTTAACTCATGTTAACTCCGGACACACACTTCACTCACGTAAACTCGCATATCTGGTCTTAAAAAATAAATCGGAAATATTCGTCATTAAAATAAGATAACGACAAATGGCATTCTTATGAGATGACAATTGGGCACTCACACGCGTAGATTACGTATGTGTACCATGTAAATTTGTAGACGTATCAGCCGTTACACAAGATTTCCCACTGCCATTAATACTTATACATGTTGTCTGTGCCTACCAACCCATACAACACCAGTATTATTACTCTCCGCGGGTGTCTTGATTAGACTTCCAGAAAATGTTTCTTCTGTCTCAGGAATTGACATAACATCAAACCTTTTAGATCATTGCTGGCTTCTATTTATATCAGTCAGATTCAATTCTAAAACGAATTGAACATGGAAAATAAAAAAGCGAAATGAAATGTCAGCAAAATATAGACTGCAGAGTAAAACTGACATATCCAGTGAC
The DNA here is from genome assembly GCF_031769215.1 of Ylistrum balloti. Taxonomy (NCBI): domain Eukaryota; kingdom Metazoa; phylum Mollusca; class Bivalvia; order Pectinida; family Pectinidae; genus Ylistrum; species Ylistrum balloti. The sequence goes on along the minus strand of NW_026782154.1, from coordinate 457,680 downwards.
TACTTTCACTACTGTCTTGTAAGGAAAACGTTAATTTTTATTCTTGTCTGCTTTTCTAATATCCATTTGCAGCTTTTATCATGAGAAGGTTCCCGGCCTGTCTTTTGTGTTATCCAGTCTGTTTATTTAAAGAATGTATGTCGTCAACATGACTACGTCTATATATAAGTAGCAGTGTCGTCTTCGTGACGAGTCTCAACATATTTCCCCTTCTCGACTTAAATGCATTTATAAAATAATTCATGTAGGAAAATAATAAATCTGCAATACCGTTGAATCTCGTTATCTCGAACTCGAAGACTCCGTTTACTTCGAAACATTTCGTTAGTGAAACTTCACACAAAAACATTAGAACTCACTTACATCGAATATTCGGTTATCTCGAATTTTCTCAATGGCCCACCGACTTCGAGATAACGAGGTTCGACTCTATTGAAAATTGATTGTATATGTGATCATTTTACATCTAATAAATGTCGCTATGCTACAATAAGGAAGTTTTATGTTTGGTTTTAGTCTTGTTTTTTTGTCCATTTAGTGTGCCGATCATCATGGTGTAAGAATACACATGGGGAGAAACTAACAAGGTATAAAGGCATATTATCTCGTTTTTCTAAGTGTATATATTTCAATTTGTAATTTACATAAGAAACAATACTACTAAAATGTTACCAGAAAATATGGCTTTCAAAGCCGAATGAAGATTATCACCATGTTTACTATTTAGCTGCTACCATTTAATGCCATCAATCACCCGCTTTCGTTTTGTTTTCACACATGACTATAAATTAATTCCATGTATAGGATTGCCGAAACTTTGGTTTTAACTTCAATCGGTCAAAGAATACTGTTTTTTTAACGACCGCGTTATCGTACGGCCATCTTGGCATCGTGTTCTGTCGGTGGCGATTCACTTATTGAAATTAAATATGGGTGAGTTTAGTTCGATCAAATACTTTTATCTTTCAGTTGAGTGACGATACAAACACATGACACCATCAAAATGAAGCGTCTCACCAAGCACGATCTCATATAAAAACTTCACGGAGACCTGGATTCTCTTTTTGATATCCATCTTTCAATACTCTCCCTTGTATCGCATCAGATGCAGCCATGACAACCAAAGACCCTGGCAACCACAGATCGTTGCATCCTTGGTAATGAAAAATAAATTCATGGACATGTTTCCATGAAAAGTATGGACAGCGTTAGTTAATGTTATATAAGATAAAATCGCTTGACGTACGAGACTGTTCAAACGAAGCCATCTTGAATTTTTATGGGGATAGAAATAACGGACACATACTTGCGTGCTCGTCTTTACGATATTAACTAGACCAAGTATGTTTTCGGTCATAATTTGGAGTTTTAAAGTTTTAGTCGATTTCAATTGTTGCAGTGGAGTCCGCTTGCAGGAAAGTCCCAATCGCTTGTACCCGAAAGTAAGGAGTATAGTAACACCAACCGTACTTCATACTCTTGTTCGCATGGGGTTTTTTTATATGAAATAGGACATGGATGTAGAAACAAAGAAGCCACGTCTCAATATATAATGTACTTGTTCCATTAACTCATAATTACGTCACAGAGTTCGTCTACAAGTCAAAGGACCATCAGAATGTGAACTTACCTTAGGTTCATATAACATTGCCTTCGTACGTGTTTTCTTCGTGTAAATCAAAGTGGATTATGGTGAGGAAGTTTACACTGATTTAGGTACCAGGAGGCTAAATCCGTCTTATTTTCTAATGACGGATAAAACACGCTTAAATATTTACACATCAATGCACGTCCGAACATAACGTGTAAACGCACATGCTTTTGCTATCCTAACGTAAACTTGACCTTTCAGTTCCTTCGCCCCGACACGGAGCAAAAAGTCGGCAGCAAATTGAGTACACATTGGAGAGCGATCGGATCTGTTGTATTGGCTTCGTCAAACATCACCGTGACCTACTCTACCAACACAAAATCAGTTTTAAATTTAATTGGTGATGAACAATTACGGTCAATGTTTGTGAAACTGCTAATTGAACCCATTAAAGCACGTGCAGCCTATCGTGCCTGCTCGCATGTATTATGCAGACATTTCACAGAGCTCGTTAAAATAGCAATCAGGGCTATTTCTTTTAACATTTTCTTTCCTTGGAGTGGGTACTTGGAAATCTTTAAAATTATTTATGATACTTAAGTTAACACGTGTCGTAGTTTAGCAGAATTAGCATTCTTTCCAATCAACACTCTATGTTTTGCATTCACTTAAATTATAAAGATTTTTAATTTCACAATACGTTCTAAGAATATTTCTTGTGCCTTTGAAGTTAGTGAGTGATGTTTTCAACACAAGCACGCCGGTTTCCTTCATCAAAAGTAATTGTTTACTTAACAATCATTAAAAGGTTAGTATCGGCGGCAGTTATGTAAAAAGGTCAATGAGGGGTCAGATGATGCTGGAGCAGAATTAGACGGTCTCCACAAAGGGATAACTCGCATTGCGATGAACTAGAAGATGCTAATAGCCCTTTGTTTCTCCTCTTTCGGCTGACGCGACACGGCGTTAATCTCTACAAGTTTAGATTAAATGATGATTCTTCAAGAGACAAAGAAGGATTTGAAATAGTTAATAAATCGTTTTATGAAATTCAACTGAACAAATATCGAATAAGGTGAAGGATTTTGTTGGTTTTATCTTTGAATTTCAAACTGATTTATTTCAAGTGAAACGTTGACAACTGATCCCACAAAACGAAAATACTTAGAAACATGTATAGACCACAGCATAATTCAAAGCTCAATGATGATATATACTCAGACATGCTGCAGATTTCAGCATTGGACACACACAAATATCTGAACGAAGTTATAAGAGGCCGCGATAAGTCGTACAAACTTAACAAATGTACATATCTAACTGAACTCGTACTATATCTGATTTAGATAAAATGGTTTGTTTTGGTTGTTCTGTTGGAATGGAAATGTTTATGAGTGCACGTGCAAAGATGAACGAAAAATGACTCATATCTAATAAGAAATTAAAGACTTCCAAGAACAAGAGCAAGATAGCACTTGGCGAAGTAGTGAACCCTGTGCTGTAGGCCTGGCTACATTTCTCTGATGTTAAACATTTGTGGATCATTTCTGTAATTTAGATCAGGGGATTATGGGAGAGAAATGCAGCGGGAGGGTCGAGGGAGTCCCTTATTACGGCGCACTTTGATGTGTTCCGGGTAAATATTGCAGCTACTTCGCTAACTGTTTGATAAATAACGTCGCACAGATATGAAGTCGAGAAATTGTTATAAGTATTACCACTAAATGGCAATGATTACTAAGTATTGTCTGTGAAGGAAGATGTTGCTTTCGCAATCTCACCAATTGTTTGTATCGCATGTGAATATACTTTAATACATCACAGAAAGGTGACCAAGTAAGAGAATGGCTTTCGTCATTATCTCATAAATCAAAAGAGGAAATATTTCAAAATACCCGCATGGGAGAATGTTGGTAAGCAGTATGCGGAGTTTGTCCAATTTATTACAATAAGCGGAGTTGATGTTATACTTAATGAATATTTCCTGTCCTGTTTATTTCAATAAGCGGAGTTTGTGTTACTCAATGAATATTCCCTGTCCTGTTTATTACAATAAGCGGAGTTTGTGTTATACTTAATGAATATTTCCTGTCCTGTTTATTACAATAAGCGGAGTTTGTGTTACTTAATGAATATTTCCTGTCCTATTTATTACAATAAGCTCAGTTTGTGTTATTCAATGAATATTCCCTGTCCTGTATATTACAATAAGCGGAGTTTGTGTTACTCTATGAATATTCCCTGTTCTATATATTACAATAAGCGGAGTTTGTGTTACTTAATTAATATTCCCTTTCCTGTTTATTACTATAAGCGGAGTTTGTGTTACTCAATGAATATTCCATGTCCTGTTTATTACAATAAGCGGAATTTGTGTTACTCACTGAATATTCGCTGTTCTGTTTATTACTATAAGCGGAGTTTGTGTTACTTAATGAATATTTGTCCTGTTTATTACAATCTGTCCTGTTTATTACAATAAGCGGAGTTTGTGTTATACTTAATTAATATTCCCTGTCCTGTTTATTACAATAAGCGGAATTTGTGTTACTCAATGAATATTCCCTGTCCTGTTTATTACTATAAGCGGAGTTTGTGTTACTCAATGAATATTCCATGTCCTGTTTATTACAATAAGCGGAATTTGTGTTACTCACTGAATATTCGCTGTTCTGTTTATTACTATAAACGGAGTTTGTGTTACTTAATGAATATTTCCTGTCCTGTATATTACAATAAGCGGAGTTTGTGTTACTTAATGAATATTTCCTGTCCTGTATATTACAATAAGCGGAGTTTATGTTACTTAATTAATATTCCATGTCCTGTTTATTACAATAAGCGGAATTTGTGTTACTCACTGAATATTCGCTGTTCTGTTTATTACTATAAGCGGAGTTTGTGTTACTTAATTAATATTCCCTGTCCTGTTTATTACTATAAGCGGAGTTTGTGTTACTCAACGAATATTCCCTGTCCTGTTTATTACAATAAGCGGAATATGTGTTACTCAATGAATATTCGCTGTTCTGTTTATTACTATAAGCGGAGTTTGTGTTACTTAATGAATATTTCCTGTCCTGTATATTACAATAAGCGGAGTTTATGTTACTTAATTAATATTCCCTGTCCTGTTTATTACAATAAGCGGAGTTTGTGTTACTCAATGAATATTCCCTGTCCTGTTTATTACAATAAGCGGAGTTTGTGTTACTCAATGAATATTCCCTGTTCTGTTTATTACAATAAGCGGAATTTGTGTTACTCAATGAATATTCCCTGTTCTTTTTATTACTATAAGCGGAGTTTGTGTTACTCAATGAATATTCCATGTCCTGTTTATTACAATAAGCGGAATTTGTGTTACTCACTGAATATTCGCTGTTCTGTTTATTACTATAAGCGGAGTTTGTGTTACTTAATGAATATTTCCTGTCCTGTATATTACAATAAGCGGAGTTTATGTTACTTAATTAATATTCCCTGTCCTGTTTACTACTATAAGCGGAGTTTGTGTTACTTAATGAATATTTCCTGTCCTGTATATTACAATAAGCGGAGTTTATGTTACTTAATTAATATTCCCTGTCCTGTTTATTACAATAAGTTTAATTTGTGTTACTCACTGAATATTCTCTGTCCTGTTTATTACAATAAGCGGAGTTTATTACCCTGTTGTATATTACAATGCGGAGTTTGTGTTACTTAAATGAATATTCCCTGTCCTGTTTATTACTATAAGCGGAGTGTGTGTTACTCAATGAATATTTCCTGTCCTGTTTATTACAATAAGCGGAGTTTGTGTTACTTAATGAATATTCGTGTCCTGTTTATTACTATAAGCGGAGTGTTGTGTTCTGTTTATTACTTAATTTGTGTTAATATTTCCTGTCCTGTATATTACAATAAGCGGAGTTTGTGTTACTTAATGAATATTTCCTGTCCTGTATATTACAATAAGCGGAGTTTATGTTACTTAATTAATATTCCCTGTCCTGTTTATTACAATAAGCGGAGTTTGTGTTACTCTATGAATATTCCCTGTTGTATTTATTACAATGAGCGGAGTTTGTGTTACTTAAATGATATTCCCTGTCCTGTTTATTACTATAAGCGGAGTGTGTGTTACTCAATGAATATTTCCTGTCCTGTTTATTACAATAAGCGGGATTTGTGTTACTCAATGAATATTCGCTGTTCTGTTTATTACTATAAGCGGAGTTTGTGTTACTTAATGAATATTTCCTGTCCTGTATATTACAATAAGCGGAGTTTATGTTACTTAATTAATATTCTCTGTCCTGTTTATTACAATAAGCGGAATTTGTGTTACTCAATGAATATTCCCTGTCCTGTTTATTACTATAAGCGGAGTTTGTGTTACTTAATGAATATTTCCTGTCCTGTATATTACAATAAGCGGAGTTTATGTTACTTAATTAATATTCCCTGTCCTGTTTATTACAATAAGCGGAATTTGTGTTACTCAATGAATATTCCCTGTCCTGTTTATTACAATAAGCGGAGTTTGTGTTACTCAATGAATATTCCCTGTCCTGTTTATTACAATAAGCGGAGTTTGTGTTACTTAATTAATATTCATTACAATATGAATATTCCCTGTTCTGTTTATTACAATAAGCGGAATTTGTGTTACTCAATGAATATTCCCTGTCCTGTTTATTACAATAAGCGGAGTTTGTGTTATACTTAATGAATATTTCCTGTCCTGTTTATTACAATAAGCGGAGTTTGTGTTACTTAATGAATATTTCCTGTCCTATTTATTACAATAAGCTCAGTTTGTGTTACTCAATGAATATTCCCTGTCCTGTTTATTACAATAAGCGGAGTTTGTGTTACTCTATGAATATTCCCTGTTCTATTTATTACAATAAGCGGAGTTTGTGTTACTTAATTAATATTCCCTTTCCTGTTTATTACTATAAGCGGAGTTTGTGTTACTCAATGAATATTCCCTGTTCTGTTTATTACAATAAGCGGAATTTGTGTTACTCAATGAATATTCCCTGTTCTTTTTATTACTATAAGCGGAGTTTGTGTTACTCAATGAATATTCCATGTCCTGTTTATTACAATAAGCGGAATTTGTGTTACTCACTGAATATTCGCTGTTCTGTTTATTACTATAAGCGGAGTTTGTGTTACTTAATGAATATTTCCTGTCCTGTATATTACAATAAGCGGAGTTTATGTTACTTAATTAATATTCCCTGTCCTGTTTATTACTATAAGCGGAGTTTGTGTTACTTAATGAATATTCCCTGTCCTGTTTATTATAAGCGGAGTTTGTGTTACAATATTCCCTGTTGTATTTATTACAATAAGCGGAGTTTGTGTTACTTAATTAATATTCCCTGTCCTGTTTATTACTATAAGCGGAGTTTGTGTTACTCAATGAATATTCCCTGTCCTGTTTATTACAATAAGCGGAATTTGTGTTACTCAATGAATATTCGCTGTTCTGTTTATTACTATAAGCGGAGTTTGTGTTACTTAATGAATATTTCCTGTCCTGTATATTACAATAAGCGGAGTTTATGTTACTTAATTAATATTCTCTGTCCTGTTTATTACAATAAGCGGAATTTATGATAATTAATTATTTTTCCTGTTCTTTGTATTACAATAAGCAGAGTTTATGCTATTTAACGAATATTACCAGTCTACTACAAAGAGGATCTTATAGGGTTTTAATGCATGTTCTATTTATCAGTGTCCCTTTAGGTAGCCTCTGTTGAGGTTTAACTAATTACACATGAAAATGGAAACGAATTAAAAGTCTTTTTTTTGGTAAATATTGATAAAAACGTCATCTCGGCTTTATATATTAAGTTTTCAAAGTGAGGTTCAAACGAGATAATTATTTGATTCAACGTCACAACTGATACTGCAACACGCAGAAATATTGCATGGATATGTTAACTTAATACCTTGTAACATGGCAATCTTGTAAATAAAAATCACATGAAATAAAAACAAATATAAAATACGTTTTACCACATAATCTAGAAAAATAACGTTTTGAGAAGATTTGAAGTACAAAAATCAGGACAAAATCAAAAGGAGGAAGCCATTTCTGCGCAATTTTCAATTCAAGACGAAACCTTATTACTCATATTAGAACAACACAGTTGATTTTTGGCAGCCAATGAAAACACTCCAGGGTATATCACACTAGTGAGATATGCATGAGAAATATGATATCGGCGAATTTAATTGGTAGCAGGCATATTTTGTGACATACAAAAATAATTGTTATAAAAATATGAGGTCAATTAGACACCGTGACCTCGTCATCTTCTATTTTCACATTCTCGTATTAGGAACTTCAGTGCGAGAGGAGATGAATAAAAATATCAAAGAATTGTCAACAATTATTTTTCAATTTGTTTTTTTTTCTTTTTTTAACTGCCTTATTAAGTGTGATAATTCAGTTTCAAAAGAATAATTTTATATCAAGGTTGGAGAAAAATGGAAAATTAAATTGTCTTGGAATCCCCTGAAGCAACACCACCGAGAGCTCCACACTCAACAAACCAGCTTCCTCTTTGGTCAGAAATACGTGATTGGGACTTGAATCAATTTGCAGGTTTACAGTAAAATAAACATGCATTGGTTTCTATGATCTATCCTCGATGTGCGGGGAAATATACTCACTATGTATAATCTAATTGCCTTGTCTGTTTAAGATATCAAAGTCCCGATACTGGTGTCAAACAAGGTCCTATAAACGTGAACACAAGTGTAACAGAACGAAGAGTAAAAGAAAAACGCGCCGTGTGTTTCTTACATTACGGGAATATAGATCACAAAGATACGAAATATCGTGTAATCAGATCACTTTATCAACATTCCGTCATAGAAGTGACAGAGAAGTGAACAGAAGTCGTGGTTTGTGGCGATGCAAGTAGAGAAAAGGGTGGGATGGTACATAATGCATTAGACAGATCTGGTCTGGAGCAACTTCACAGTGAAACGAAGAAAGAAATAACTTGTCTGTAGTTTTCTGGTGTCTTGCTTAGAAATGCCGTTAGGAAGTATTTTTGGTACAGTAAAACTTGTAAAGAGTTAAAAAAAAGGGTCATCTTTCTTGTTTATGTTTTTATCTATGCTCGTTAGTTTGCCTTTAGTTCCGTTGTTGTATGCCTTGTTCTCATTTGAGAACGCGTCATTACTTACTTGGATTTGACAAGGTTTACATGGATGAAGCAGAAGACGCTTTCTCTTCCAGAACATGTATGCCTTGTTCTCATTTGAGAACACGTCATTACTTACTTGGATTTGACAAGGTTTAAATTGTTGAAGCAGAAGACGCTTTCTCTTCCGGAACACCTAGTCTTATCCTTTTTGTACTTTTTAAGGAGTCTCCGTGTAAAATTCCTTTTGTTCATGATTTCCCCTAGTTTTAATGAATGTGAGTGAGGATTATGATTATGTTGACTTGTCGGTATTTTGTTGTTTCTGCCATAGTTTTAATTAATCTGAGTGAGGACTATGATTATATTGACATGTCGGTATTTTGTCGTTTCTGTCCTAGTTTAATTGAATTAGAGTTTGGATTATGATTATATTGACATGATGGTATTTTGTTGTTTCTGTCCTAGTTTTATTGAATTAGAGTTTGGATTATGATTATATTGACATGATGGTATTTTGTTGTTTCTGTCCTAGTTTTATTGAATTAGAGTTTGGATTATGATTATATTGACATGATGGTATTTTGTTGTTTCTGTCCTAGTTTTATTGAATTAGAGTTTGGATTATGATTATATTGACATGATGGTATTTTGTTGTTTCTGTCCTAGTTTTATTGAATTAGAGTTTGGATTATGATTATATTGACATGATGGTATTTTGTTGTTTCTGTCCTAGTTTTATTGAATTAGAGTTTGGATTATGATTATATTGACATGATGGTATTTTGTTGTTTCTGTATGATTATTAGACATGACTGTGATTATATTCACATGTTGGTATTTCCTAGTTTTAATGAATCTGAGTTAGGACTATGATTATGTAGACATGTCGGTATTTTGTTGTTTCTGCCCTAGTTTTAATGAATCTGAGTTAGGACTATGATTATGTTGACATGTTGTTATTTTGTTGTTTCTGCCCTAGTTTTATTAACTCTGAGTGAAGACTATGATTATGTAGACATGTCGGTATTTTGTTGTTTCTGCCCTAGTTTTATTAAATCTGAGTGAAGACTATGATTATGTAGACATGTCGGTATTTTGTTGTTTCTGCCCTAGTTTTAATGAATCTGAGTTTGGATTATGATTATATTGACATGTTGTTATTTTGTTGTTTCTGCCCTAGTTTTATTAAATCTGAGTGAAGACTATGATTATATTGACATGTTGTTATTTTGTTGTTTCTGCCCTAGTTTTAATGAATCTGAGTTAGGACTATGATTATATTGACATGTTGTTATTTTGTTGTTTCTGTCCTAGTTTTATTAAATCTGAGTGAGGACTATGATTATGTTGACGTGTTGGTATTTTGTTGTTTCTGTCCTAGTTTTATTAAATCTGAGTGAGGACTATGATTATGTTGACGTGTTGGTATTTTGTTGTTTCTTTCCTAGTTTTATTAAATCTGAGTGAAGACTATGATTATGTTGACGTGTTGGTATTTTGTTGTTTCTTTCCTAGTTTTATTAAATCTGAGTGAAGACTATGATTATGTTGACGTGTTGGTATTTTCTTTGTCGTCAACCCGATTAGACCCATTAATTAAATCTTACTTGATATAGAAATAATTTTTGCAGCTTTTTTTCATTATTAAAATTTTGAAATGATCACTTGTTGATCATCAATTTTCATCAATTACATTTCAACAATAACCAATCATTATTTTTGAGAATGAAAATATCGACGGGTATACTTATCGGTGCCAGTGCCATGGGATCTCTGTAGACAAACCCAATACTTACTCATCATATACAACACATTTACTATAACCAACTGATCGTTTGTAAACGGAGAATATATATTGATTTGTTAAGAGGAAGTAGGAACAAATACATTTGACGTGGTAAGTTTGTTCATTGAATCCCTGTTATAGGCAAATTTTATAATTTATGTAAAGAATACGCGATGATACATACACGTTATTCCTTGGACTGGTTGTCTCATTGCAGTCACTGCTGTCGCATAAAAAGGGAGGACATTAGGTGAAAGGTGTGTTTGTGGGGAAGGGGGGGATAGAGATGTCGAAGACATTCGGAATGCTTCGGACGACTATTAAGATCACACATATTCGGAATGTTTGGGACGACTATGAGGATCACGCATTCGGAATGCTTCGGACGACAACTAGAATCACACATATTCGGGATGTTTCGGACGACCATGATGATCACATACATTCGGATTGCTGCTTCTGACGGCTACGAGGATCACACATATTCAGAATGTTTGGGACGACTATGAGGATCACGCATTCGGAATGCTTCGGACGACAACTAGAATCACACATATTCGGAATGTTTCGGACGACCATGATGATCACATACATTCAGAATGCTTCTGACGGCTACGAGGATCACACATATTCAGAATGTTTGGGACGACTATGAGGATCACGCATTCGGAATGCTTCGGACGATTACTAGAATCACACATATTCGGAATGTTTGGGACGACCATGATGATCACATACATTCGGAATGCTTCGGACGACTACTAGAATCACACATATTCGGAATGTTTCGGACGACCATGATGATCACATACATTCGGAATGCTTCGGACGACTACTAGGATCACACATATTCAGAATGTTTTGAACGACTACGAGGATCACACATTCGGAATGCTTCGGACGACTATTAGGATCATGCATATTCGGAATGTCTGGGACGACAATGAGGAAAGCATAAATTCGGAATGTTTCGGACGACTACACGAAGTTTTAAATCCATTGCAGTATTATGTGAAGTCATTTTCAGACATCCATCAAATCTGATAAGCTCCAATTGACGGGAAACAAGTTGAATGTATATTAATATCCTTCGTAAACCGTAATGGAGTGGTTTTGTAATTTAATAATTAACGTTTATGCCAGATAATGGCGAACGTGTTATTGTTTAGAATATGTTTTATTTACATTGGAGGATTCTTAGTTTTGATTTATAAGAAGAGAAAAAAATCCATTACACTTCTCCGTAAAAGATTGCACCCTTGTCGATATAAATAAATCGCTTTCATCTGACAGCCTTTTATGTGTTTTCAGACTGTCTGGAACTGTGCAGCATCTCACTGATTTACAGAAATATATTGTATTTACCAAATATATGTATCTTTTACGGACGAAGCGTTTTCCCGAACCTAATAAGCTTCGATCATTTTAAGGCTTGTAAAAGAACACGGGATCCGGTCACCGGAAACTGAATGGTTGCTTCCATCATCTGTACGTACATTCGTGAGTACAAGTGTACTTACATATCTGACTCGAAAGTTTGTAATCGTATCAGTTATTTTTAAATATGATCTGTTTTACTCGATATTGTCATTTTAATAGATAAATGAATTGGTAGCTTAATATCTCGGAACCCAATTGTTTCCTACATTTTAAAACCGAAATTGGTTCATAATGGTTTAATGATTGGTAAAATTGTTCATAAAAATGTTATGTTATAAAACTCGATACAATCAGTGCAAGTTCGTTATCATCTTGTTCTTGTATGTAGTGAGTACACTTATTCCTCCAACCTTCGATGCCGTTCGTGGAACACACGTCTTTAATAGTTTGATAAAACGATTAATGGTCTATGGCAGTATCAACTCAATAAATCCATATGAACTATGTCTGTCAGTACTGTCTCTACTGAGGAGTAGTGGTGGCGGTTCATTGAGACACGGGATTTTACTATCATCTTTAAGTTTGTTCACACGAAAGTCACGTGACCTGCGACTTTTGAGCTTTCGGCGGATTCATTTAATCTAAATTTTCACGGCCGATATGGAGAGACAAACAAGTGTTAAGTAGGACAACAATCGTCTGCGCTCAGAGGAGTCCCACAATTCCATTAAAATGATATGCGTTGGTGTGAAACTTGTTACCTTTTCTGTTATGTACTTAAACAACCAATCTGCGTTTAGATATCTTTTTACCTTCATAAAAACATCGAGCATTAAAGACAAGAAATGTTGACTACCTCCCGATACTGTTTGTCAATTCTTCAACGTCTGATTACATAACGGATTTCTAAAGGCAGCAAAACCGCCCGGAATCCTGCGTCTATATCCGCTCGATTAATCAAATTTTACATCAACTTTTATTTTCCTTTGGAGAACCAGGCCATTTATAGGATTCCTGGAATTTCGTTCCGTTTACTTAAACCAGTGTGTATTTTATATCAACCCGTATGTTTGTTTTTATTTCTGTAACTGGAGGGAGTGATTGATGCAGGTCTTCTTTTTCAATGACGTCACTTATGATTAATTTTGATGAATGGAAAACGGTTGGTAAAGTACTCTGACTTGGAAAGACGACGTAATTACCAAGGGAATTTGGCACTTTACCGATTCCAGATGAATAGATTGAAAGCATTCGAGTGCCTCAGGCAATACTGCCATGCCGAGAGAGAATTTCTTGGACGCCGTGTATTTCAAACCATAACTAGCATTTTTAATGTCACTTATCAGTTATCATCGCATCCAATGGTTTTAATTAACAAGTTCTGATGATCAGCTAATATCGACAATTTGTCGGTTTTCTTGTAAAATCAAAATAACGGCATTCCGCACTAAACTGTCATGTTTACCTCCCTTTGGCATCATCTTAATTAAACACTTTTTATACATGTAACTAGGTCATGAAAAATTGTTGTACTGTTGTAGCGAATATTATGAATACTTCAGGTTTAATGTCGTACTTAATGGGATATTTTTACATTTATTTTTAGCTTAAATGCACTTAAATCGATGCATCTTGAAAAACACGAGCCATAGTTTCAGTTTTTTTTCCCACTGTGACGAAATGAGAGTCGTTCCGTGGTGGAATTAACACATTGAAAAATACATTTCTGGTGTTTAAAACAGTTGTTTGAAATGACAAGGGACAGGGAACAGGCAATTTGTGTTTCAAGATGGTCTTTTATTGTCGAACATTAGTTGAAAGAAACATATCTTAATTTTTAGTACTGGAGAAAAAACTGACGATACATGAGTTAAGTAGCTTGGTGACCAAATGAGGAAAGTGTTCGCAGTTTCCCATTCAATAATAATGGCTCTAATTTGAAAGAACTGTATAAGGAGCTTTCTGGTTTGACTCGAACATGACGGAGCGAACATTTTAGTTCGGATGAATTACAATGAACTTTTTTGTTTTGTTTGTTTGTTTTTTTTAAGAAAATACCGTTAACGTTAGAATTTAGTTTTAGTAACAAAAACAGATCAATATTTGTCGCATTAGTATTATATGTGTTCCCTGTAAAACAAAGAAAATACCGTTAACGTTAGAATTTAGTTTTAGTAACAAAAACAGATCAATATTTGTCGCATTAGTATTATATGTGTTCCCTGTAAAACAAAGAAAATCCTGTTTTGATCATAGCGCCTTATTGCTTTTTAGAAGAGTATTATAAAATGAGTTACTATATCCGAAACAAATCATCTCGTAAACATTTGTGTTCTTTTGGAAAACCGTTTCCATACAATATGTGTATAAAATAGCCTGTTTTGCATGTTCTTATAGAAAGTCAGGACTTAATTGGGCTTAAATATTAACTGTTTGATACCACAAATCTCAGAGCGACTCCAAAATTGTCAATATATTCATGTATTTGGAAACTTTCTGTGCTTGTCTTTTAAATTAACTATCTCTGGAGTAGAATTTTTCATTAATAACTACCTCCGTTGCTTTCCTTCCTTCTGATTCCAGATTTTTAAAGGAAAAAACAAACGAAATAACTTTTTTCTCATCACAATTGTATGATTTTATTAGAAATAAAATTTGCAGGCTTAGTTGTTTTTATTTTAAAGTTTTCCCGAATATCAATAGTTTGTCCGTGATTTAAGAAATGTGGCGTTCTGCTAACGAGAACATTGATATCACAACGAATCCAGTTATATGAACTGGCATTCTCACGAGTATCGTACACTTCCCTAACTTTGCCATGGTCTTCATCTAACTCATTTTGAATCCGTTTTACATTTTGTTGACGTGATCTGTATTTTTCATCTTGATCTTTTTGCTATTTTTCCTCTTTTGCTTTTATAAAGTAGAATACTCCAGATTAATCAGATTACATAATTATAACCTGAGTAGGAATTTCCAAACTTACTTTGCATTGAAGAATGTATTTTCACCGCAAACACAATAAGAATACCATTAAATGAGGGTGTAAAAAAGGAAGGGAGGAAGAAATGAAGGAAGGAAGGAGAAGAAGGAAGGAAAAAAGGAGAAGAAGGAAGGAAGGAAGGAAAGAGAAGAAGGAATGTGGAAAGGAAGGTAGGTAGGAAGGAAGGAAGGAAGAAAAGAGAAGAAGGAATGTGGAAAGGAAGGTAGGTAGGAAGGAAGGAAGGAAGGAAGGGAGGAAAGGAGGAAGGAAGGAAGGAGAAGAAGGAAGGTGAAAAGGAAGGTAGGTAGGAAAGAAGAAAGGCAGGAAGGAAGGAATGTAGGGAGGAATGAGGGAAGGAAGGAAATATTCTTCTGATTTAAGAAATTGCATGTAGAATTTTACAATTTGTGTGCCGAGGAAAAAATACGAATTCTTGGACGCCATTCTTCAATACCACATACCTCATAATTTTGCAAAGAGGCTCCACAAAAGGTCACCAGATTTGTTAAGTTATGTTTTATTATGGTCACTTTGTTGTTGTCTTCAGAATGTCCCTAAACAATATTAATATATGCTAGGATTATTCTCTCTCCAACCCGAAGAAAAATAAAGTAAATAGTAAAACCTAACGATGATAGTGTTCCAGTGGCAGGTACTGTAACGAGATCGAAAAAAAAATAAAATTTATTAAAACTCAAGTTCTGGTTGATCAAAGTTCCGATGAATGGGACTCTGGTTTATAAATATTCTTAAAGATAGTAGAGACATTGGAATCAGAATTATATGACAATATGTCCCGACTGATATCGACTACTAAGATTGAGTACAAACTGATTCTTCGCCCCTGTAGTCCGGAATATGATAGACCATGTTACACCGGCTTCCGAAGTGTGTACTTGCAAGTTTGCGTTGCTTTAGAAACATGTGACCCTATACACCAGATCTACTTTTGTACATGTCCGCAAACCTTTGGCCTTTTTACATGAAGTTTAATCTTAGCGAGGAGCGAAATTGTCCGTAGTGTTAAATAATAAATGGTAGCTGAGACTATTACATCGCATATGTCAATAAATGTTCTCAATGTTTTCTTCTCCGAGGCCCAACAGTTACATATGCAGGGAAAACAATCAATCGACTGCAAGACACACTTTCCGGATCCAAAAGTCCGGCATACCAATCGATTCTTACTTACGCCATTCTTGTCACTCTTCAGGAAACAAAAGCGAAAAAATGATCACGTTTACTTTGCACTGCGGGACAAACGGCGTAAAAGCTCATCGATGTATGGTATTCTATCAGAAACAAAGTGAAAAATGAATACTATTTGGGAAGGTTAATAATGTTGATGTGGTTGATATATCACTTACAGTCAGGCGCGAGCATCTTACGCCAACAGCCATACAAAGCGACAGTTCTAACACTCAACTACCGAAACAATCGGGCCATTCCGGTCGTCTTGTATTCGTCCGCCCGCTAACCATGGTATTACAAGATTTAATTAAAGAGGGCACTGTGTGTTCTATAGAGGGCGCCACTCTTGTTGGCACTGACGCAATCCTGACCAAATGAAACTGGGAAGATGCCGAAAGCTACAAATTTGAACACCATCCAGCAGAAAAACTCATCACCTCCCCCTCTCGGCTATTTACCCTCCCATGTAAATATGTGGTGGATTTGGAGGCCAAGGACACTTCAGATTCATGGCGACAGGAAACGATGACATTCTTCTTAAACTGATGAACTCTTGTACATATGCGGCTTTTTGACGCTGAACTGGTCAGTGCTCTCTACTATAAACAGAAAGGTGTATCATATTATCTCCGGACAATCTATTACCGACATAGAACTTAGCGTTGTAAATAATGTATTTACTAAACCCAGACACTAGTTTAGACTAATAATCAAATGTAGCTTCATGACATTTTGGTAAAACTCGATATTGCCCTTGGGCACAATACATTATATATCGTTTAGCGTCTGTATCACACACATATATATCTTTATAGCGTTTCTAAGCGTGTCTTGAACTGTGCGTTTAAACTTTCATTATTCCATAGAACGCTAACACAATCTTCTTTCTTTCTTTCTTCTTCTCTTGATAAGTCCGACCACTTATCGGTATTTTCTTTCTTTCACAGAATGCTGAATAGAATATTGGTATTAGATGGTCCATCGTCGAGCTTCTTACCTTCTGTTGGGACATGGTTTTCGAGATTACCATTTGACGATAATTGTTTAAATGGCAATGACATCTAATATGCATTGACTTGAGTATTTGTGGAGAAAAGGAATTTTCTATTTTTGAGAGAAACCTTATCTTACTCTAAAATGTCTTTAAGGATGTATTTCAAACTATTTACACGTTTATACGTATTGGCGAGCGCGTCCCTTTGTGTACTGTATATGTATGTACTTGTGTAGGTGAGTAGTGTTCACTGACCGACTGGACACAAGACATTTGACGGACTTGGACGAAGGTGTTTGATTGGTTGAAAGTTTCTCCAGGGTATAAGTCTTCTGTCTTTTACTATATCGGGGTACATTTGAATCCTGGCTTGCGGGTTAGACGGGTGTTCAAATGTCAGGTTCCTCGGGGTTTGTCTTTATGGTAAGTTTTCTCTGACTTTATTTCTTTCTAGTTAAAGTATTTCTTCTAATATATTCTCCCTGTGAGTGATGAGAGTTTGTATGAACGATATAATGTTCAATGATATGTTTTAACGGTAACTGAACGTTCAGGGTAATATTTGGAATCCACAATATATATGTATTATAATATTCGTAACTCCTATACTTTACCAATGTATAAGCGTTATGCATTTCTTGCTTGAAGTATTCTGTAAATTGAATAAGAGGTTATTTCTTATTTGTAGTTGTACTATAAATGACAGATGAGGTGATATTGTGGAGTGTTGCAAACTTAAACATGACTTGTACGTTAGCATACGATACGTGTTAAGTGTGACTTTACTTTATTACTATTGGAATGGTCATGTTATAAAGTATTTTATTGGTTCTGATATTTTATATCTTATATTCTTAATGTAGAAGTATTAATATTGTTTCACTCGTCGAAATATAATGTGTTCATGAAAGAAGAGTATGAATTGTTGAATATGTAACGAGAGATGTGTAAGTTGTGAGAGTATTTGATTATGTTTTATTGTATATTCCAGAATGTCTATTTTACATCGATTAAACATTGAACGAACCCAGCGGTTTTGGGGTTTTTTTTTTGGCACAATACCACCCGCTACATAAGGCCTCATTGTCCGCAAGGTATATTCATTTATAAATGTAAATTATAAACTTTGTTTTATTAAACGTGTGAATATTGACCTACTAAAGAATATAAAAAGTGCAACAATTGATAACAGTCAAGAAATGGATGATATTCCTAAAACAAGGGCATTAACTCTGACATATCTTGTAGACTTCTGTTCCTGAGAACATCTTATTATCTGTAGATAGCTGTAGATAAAACAAAATAATTTCCTGATAACATCAGAGTTAGGGAACTTGTAAGGAATCGATATCGACTGTAACCATGGTAACATAACATGTAGCTTCCGTAATCATGACACATCCCGGATTGCATTTATCATATCGTTCTGAAATTGTTGCCGAACGTGTTGTTTGTGATGTTGGTCTAGCGGCATACGGTGTCATTGTTCGCTCTAAGTTAGATACTTAAGAAACCCTTGTGGGAGAGCTCTGCTATTCAGGCGGTGTCACTTATCATCTGTACCTAACAATCTCACCGTGACAATTTTTTTTATCAACAGAAGTTCCTGAAAGTTATCAATACGACAAAGCCCTCTTTTCTTCAGAAGATCGCGTAAATATGGAAACTTCAAATCTCTTTTCTACAGAAGATCTTTGAAACTATGGGTACAACTAAACTCTATTGTTTTTACAGGTGATCTTGGGAACTATGGGTAGGACAGATCTTTTCCACAGAAGATCTTGGTAACTATGGGTACAACTAAACCCTATTGTTTTACAGATGACCTAGGGAACTATGTGTAGGATAGATCTTTTCCACAGAAGATCTTGGTAACTATTGTACGACAAAACTTTCTTTCTTCAGAAGATCTTCAAAAGTATGGATAGAACAAATATCTGTTCTGCCAAAAAATCGCGGAAACTATGGAATGCCGGGCAGAAGTCGTTTTTGTAGGCGATCTTCAAAAGTATGGATACGAAAAAACACTTTTTTTCCACAGAGGATCTTGGTAACTATTGTACGACATATATGTCAGTATGGAAAATCTTCAAAAGTATGGATAACCAAAATTTTGTTTCCCACAAAATATCTTGGAAATTGTATATGACCAAACAAAAGTTTCTCTCGAATAACTTATCAACTATGTATATTACAAGGCTTCTGTGAGACATACAGGAAATGATATATAACACTACATTACACTTACTACTTCACTGATGGTACATTTGTAGGACAAGTACATACAGCGCACTCCGAGGTCTTCAAGTGCCTTTCAAACTTCTGGCGCCAGTGGCTCTACGTCACAGTGACGTCATAATGATAACAGACTCGTTAAACAAATGAATTTACATGTACAAAACAATTATTATGGGAGAATGGATTGGATGTCGAACTATGATATGAGATGGAGATGGACTTTCTTAATGTGTTTCTGTTGTGAATTGCACAGAACAATAAAAATCTATTACAAGCATTGTGCATGTCTGGTCGAGCGTTTTAAATGAAGAAAAACAATTCTTTAAATACATGCAAGTGCAACTGTATCTCGTTTAAATCACCATGGAAATGAAATTCTAGCAAGAACGAAGATTTATCGCATTTTAACTCCGGCACAAAAGATTAAAGAAGGGAAATAAGTTATCGCTATTATTTCTATTAGTGCGCGGTACCGACAGGCATTGTGTTAAATTGTATTGTTGATTCCAAGCAGACTTCACAAATATAAGCTGTCAATTGTGTTTTAATTTTGTGACACAACAACAAGAGTTCTACAACTTTTTTGTGATATCAATTTCAATTTCTTAACCAAAATACTTCCTTTTCATGCAAATCGAAACACAACGTACGCATGGTGCTTTGCCCTTAGAAAAGAAAGTATTAATTTATTTTCAATCCTACAACTTGTATGTTTTAAAATTTGTATTCAAGCCGAGTCACATTGGATACTGTGACAACAATTTGTGCCAGAGTTAACTTTCTTCAGATAAAGGAGAAAGCTCCGACATGAAATATGTTTATTTACCACGTTTTTGCATGTTAAAGTGTTATTAGCAATAAATTCACAGAGTCCTATTCGATATTGAAATGGGTCATACAGTTATATGATCGATCGGAGTTATACAGCATACGTTGCCCTCAACTAATATCATTTCTGTCAACGATGTTGCCAAAGAAAAAAAAACAGGTCGACAATATCTGCATGAAAACGAACGGTCGCAGTGATTGATAAAGACTTATGACTTGTGCTAACAGATTTTATATCAATCTAACGATGGAGACGGGCTTGTTACTGCGGTATTGAATTGTAGGCTAGCTGTAATACTGATTGTAATTTCATATTTCTCATCGTTAATAGAAATCTCGCAAGTTCGTAAAATAATCTTCATCAAATACTTCTATTTTGTCGATGACATATTCAAAGTGTTGTGGCTATTAAAAGAAACTAATTCAATATTCAAATTGTCAACCAATCAGAAACGCGCCTGTGGTATGGTTAGCGACTGAGACAGCAGCAGTGCTGTGTGGTATAATGACCGAGCTTAATATCTGTTACGCGTCCTTGTTTCCAGATTTCCGTATGTACAACGGACAGTCGAAGAAGACTTCTGAGGTATGTTCACCTGACCTAACTTACGACCAAAATAAATTTAGTAAAGTTATTGACCAAATCATTTAATTTGATTCTTTAATGATTTAATAACAAACACTAATTGATAAATGCCGTGTAAAGTTTACATATAAAACATTTTTATAGAATTAAGGAGATTGCCAATCGAACTGAGAACGCTAAAAAGGAATTTCCACGTGCTTGACTAGCGTCACGCCCTCAACAGCTTAGTTAAAAAGAAATTTATCTTGTGATATGGAAGTAATTAACGAAAGCATCAATTTAAAATCCAGTGTATTACAGAAACAGAAAGAGATGGAATCTTATTTCCTTTAAAAAGTCCTTATCTATTAACAAAAACTCATGGTATTAAGCAATATACGTGACTTTCGGAAGACCTGTAATAGGTGACAAATCAAAATGTGAGGCCAATTTCAAATAGCGACAGAAACTTCCGAAATTTTTCTGTCGATATTTAAAACTAAGGAAAACATGTTTGAATTATTTAATCTTAACTTTCATTGAATACGTCTTATTTCTTCCTCTTTCGCACCGAAATGACGATATTTCATTCAAGATGATTATCCGCCCTTTCCAACAGGAAGGACGGAATTAAGTCCTTGTAACGAATATATATGTATATATCGTTATGTCACCAAGCACAAACAACGAAACGACAAAGCAATCTTAAATACCAGATACTTAGGGGGGAAGGCAAAAGGATTAAACTGTATCAGATATCGTCTTTTTGAGCGAAATTACGAAAGGACGTATACTGTATTTTACATGTATTTTAGCGGAGCGCAAATTTCGTGGTTTTCAAAAATTATGCATTTTCGTTGACACTTGATTTCATGAAAAAATGTTGGTCCCAAAATCCATCAGTACTAAAATCCATATGAACTTTTATCCTTATATAGTTACATGATACGTAAATTTGTGAATTAAGAATCAACGAAAATAAATCCAACACGAAAATTTATGATTTTACAGTATGGAGCGGTGTAAAGGATGGCACAAATTAGCCTCCCTGATATCCTCCACAAATTTTACATCCACAGACTAACAAAACAGCAGAGAAAAATACTTCACATGATTAATGACAATTTTTTCTAGTTTCCATGTAGCTTCCTCGTACTTGCCATTTTCTATGTCCAGGAATTACGGAGCCGATGCCATATTGTATATTTGATGAATGAACTCTTATGGGAATCTTTGCACTCTATATACAAAAGCCAACTTGATATAACGGAAACTTATATATCATTGACGCAAAACAAAGGTCAGAATTGCCAAAATAAATGTTGGCAGTCGGCTGTGTGCCCTCATTATATACACAGAGTGTAGGCAGGTCAAACATGAATGTCAAAACGACTCTCGAACATATTCAGACCAAAGCAATTAATTTCTCAGTTTTAAGCAATCATCGTGATGAAACAATGACAAACATTTGAAATGATATCTTAGGAAAATATAATCTCCCCTCAAATTTTAATCTCGTCCCTCGATTATTTAGGAATAAGGCAAAACTGTTTTTATTGACAGTTTTAACGGACATTTAAATCGAATGCCGATAATAATTATATTGATATATGTGGCACATTACTATTATTCCTTAACGGTCTCAATAACAAGGAAGAAAACCGATAACCATATTGTAACAGAATCATAATCCAAACGCAAATCAGAGGAAACGGCAGTAAACTATGGACAATAGAATTATTCACATCGAAACTCATGAAAGAGTAAGCGTCTACTGCTTCATCTACAACAACCGCCGTGTAAACTTCGGTCAATCGAAGTAATAACAACGGTATCAAATATATACCAAATGGTGGAGCAAGATTTAAAAGTATCTAAGGCGAAATTTAAATATAACGGGAAGACGAATCAGGTCAATAAATGAATGAAAAACACTAATGTATTTTATTTGGCCTAAATGTTATGAGGATGCAGATGCAGTTCGCAGCTCATAAATATCTTGACATTACACATGGACACTGTTTAAAATAGTGTACCATAGAACGCGGCACTGGTGATTTCCTCCGAGAATGGTTATCAATGACCTCTGGTCAGTATAGACTGGCAGGGTATTTCGCGATATTATGTTCGTCACGATGGCCACTTAAGTGACTCGAATGTTCCTGAATGGAGAGTTTCGACGGAGACTTTTTGTTACAAATCTGGTTTTTCTTTCTCCGCCTGCGAGATTTGCCGGTATAACATATATGGTATAGGTTGGTGGATTGTAATATCCTCAAGTAACAGACGTCTATTTATCATCATAATGATATCTAACCACCTGTCAAAGTCAAACTGTTACAGCCATACAACCGTAATCCTAATTAATGATAAAGAGTATATTGAGTGGTTTGTCTAGTGGTTATTAATCAATATTGGAGATCATTCTATAAGGCATGTGATGACGACTCTCCATTAATTGTTATACAGCTGGATTGTACAGCCACTTATTTGTGACCTTCACGTTGTCATTGAACATCTTTATACGAAGGAGGAAAACCGACAATAAAGAAAAAAGTAATTAACACAATACTAATTAAACAAAGGTCAATTACAAACAAAAAGATTTATATCGAAACTCATGGACAAAAATACAACCAGGTAACAAGGTGTTTTGGAAGGTCAGGGACGCCTTCTGTATCACTGGCATCCTTCATGTAAATCTTAAATTAAGAATTAATGTCACGCTCCAAAATAAGAACAAGGTTCACAACAACAACAACAACGGAACTCACAGGCAGACTAACGAGCATGTCGAACTGCTTACTATATGAAGAAATACAATATTTTTCAGGTCGCTATAAACGACCTCTAGAATTTCCCAAACTCTGAATCAATCTGTATATCTCGATATCATGTGTAATGAGTTTGTCTAAAAGTTAGAGATATTTTAAACAAAATTCGTGATATTGGGAATAAACCTGAGTATATCGCATTTACTACATGTAATCAATAAATGATGGCATGTTGCCAAATGGAATAGAACATGGTGTGTTTATGAAACACCATGTCCCCGCCAAATACAAAAGCGCTTCCTCTTACGGTGCAAAAGTTATGGGCAAGGTTAAAGTTGACAACAGACAAACAGACAGACAGACAGACAAACACAAAAACAATATCCCCACTTTTTACTACCCGGGAGCATAACAATACAAAAAGGGAACTAGATATCATCATGCTTACAACATACAGCTGGATGGGTCTGTCCCTGTTGGTTTGATTGTAGGAAAAATCAAGGCGACTAAAATGGAACAGTGTGTCGTATCCTTTAATACAATTTTTTGTGGGTGTTTATGACATGATCGACACACTTCCTGTTATCTAAAATATCAAGAAATCAAATGTATTACTAAGTACATGTCAAAGTCTCTGGGAGATATCATGATTTGATAAACTCTTCGATAAATTCAGTCTCCACTGAACACAAGTCAGCCAACAGAAATCTAAAGTTAGTTCACGCAGATATATGTACTGATAGTCTGATGGAAGGTCTTACCACCGAACTCGACGAAGATATATTGCCCACCAGAATTTTGATCAATTTTACAGTCTGTCACTCAGTATATTTCGTCTTCGATTAGATGTACTTTTCTGTACGTTTTAATTCATCCGAATAGTGGCACGATACAGTATATACACATGTACTTAATAACGTAGTGTGAGCTGAATAACACGAGCATACACCATATCTCCTTGATGACGTCGATAGTCACGTGATGAAAGTCGATAAGAATTGTCTGTTCTGTTCTCAGATGTTATTACTTCATGACGTCACATTCATTGTCCTGTATGACGTTCCAACCGTATCTGCTGTCACCATCAAATGTTTCGTTAGAGGCAGTTGAATTTGGTACCCGATTTTTTCTGATCTTTCCAAACAACAGCTTTCTTCCTAATGTACCCCTGTCATAACTCAGCAGTTTCCCCGGGTAGACTTTAAGTCACATGGTCGAGACATTAAATAGTCTTTAAAATGGTAGTTACAACCTCCTGCTTCATGTTCAGCATCGTGTTAAAGTAAGCTGGTTTTGTCAGTATAATGTGACTGGATAGGGTGTCCTGCTGGGTGATTTCAGCAGTATACGTCAGTGTGGTAGCACATATAAAGTCGGTTACAGTTTCGAACGACATGTATTACACGGAGGGTTCAATGAGCGCAGTTGTTGAACTATACACTGTGACGTTATCAAAAACTCGACCTAACGTAAAACTGGCCATTCAGATTACATCCCAGTCTAATATAATGAGACTGAGAAAATGGCACAAAATGGAAAGACATATACGTTTAATATCCTTTATTTCTTAGAAATCGAATGTATTCAGCAAAGAAGAGGAAATGAACGAACGGTAGGACGGACGAACCACACGACGAACAAACAAGTACAAATGTTATAAAACAATAGATGCGATTAAATGCATGAAAAACAGGATGTTGAAACAAACTTTTGAAGTACTTTGATGTTATTTCTGTGAAGTTTACACGTCTTTTTAAATATCTTAATGAACCTTAATCATGTCGATGAATCTATTACAATTAAATAGGAAATGAAGGTTATAATAGTTTTGATCTGACAGGACAGTTAACACATCAACATCAAAGATGTCCTATGTAGACGTGTAAACAGATAGCTTTGTACCCGGATATACCCACTTAATATTTAATGTTTTTTGTTCTTTTAACTGACTTGATGAAATCAGGACGAGTGAATGTTTAGGATAGATAAATACTATACCATGATACTATATCAGCTGGTCACTTCGTGGGGGGCACTGACGTACATCGATCATTTCAATCTTCCAGTTTTGAACGAAATATTCTGATACTGAAGTGAGTTGATGTTGATGAAATGAAACATCAACTGATTTTAAACTTACGAAGATGAGACGCATTTCACATAGATATTTGGAATTAGGGTTGAACTTGTATCGTTTAAAATGTGTTTCTGGACAATTATGAATCAAATCCATCATGTTAATAATAACTTAGCTGTCGACAAATTCAATATCGGAGACCTCGCGGGAGTTACAATAACAATTAGCCGATTAATATTGATGACTGTAATTTTATGTTTCAATCCCAACAATAAAAGTCAACCCACCACAACCACGAACACCACAAACATTGATTATAGATTTAACAAAGACCCTGCCACAACTCAAATATCCATGGTTTTGTAAACATCGTATTTGCCGACTGAACTGTCAGATAGGGTTATGACACGTATGTGAATGAGTTGTGCCGAAAGGCAGGCGGGACAATGTTGACTTTAAAACAATTGTCTGATTATGTTTTTTTCTACACAGCACATCAAATACCAAAACGTACTGCTTGTTAATGATATCATCAATCTTAGTTTGACTCCTATGGAAGGTGTCTAGATGTGCCATCGCTTGTGACAATGGTTTGTAACATTGTTCCATAGCAGGGAAACATATACATATTGTAAAAGATATATATATATATATCGTTTTATATGTGCCAGTCAGCATCTCAACATGTACCCTTCATCAAATACACCATATCGCCTACGATAGAGTCATTCTTTAAAAGTAGCACTCTGGTAGTCCCACTATCCAGTCACCACTAATCTGATTGTCCCACTATCCAATCACCACTAATCTGATTGTCCCACTATCCAGTCGCCACTTATCTGGTTGTCCCACTACCCAGTCACCACTAATCTGGTTGTCCCACTATCCAGTCGCCACTTATCTGGTTGTCCCACTACCCAGTCGCCACTTATCTGGTTGTCCCACTACCCAGTCACCACTAATCTGGTTGTCCCAATATTCAGTCACCACTAATCTGGTTATCCCAATATCCAGTCACCACTAAACTGATTGTCCCACTATCCAGTCACCACTAATCTGATTGTCCCACTATCCAGTCGCCACTTATCTGGTTGTCCCACTACCCAGTCACCACTAATCTGGTTGTCCCACTATCCAGTCGCCACTTATCTGGTTGTCCCACTACCCAGTCGCCACTTATCTGGTTGTCCCACTATCCAGCCACCACTAATCTGGTTGTCACACTTCAACCACCACTAATCTGGTTGTCCCACTATCCAGACACCACTAATCTGGTTGTCACACTTTCCAGTCACCACTAATCTGGTTGTCCCACTATCCAGTCACCACTAATCTGATTATCCCAATATCCAGTCACCACTCGTCGGATTGTCCCACTATCCAGTCACTACTAATCTGGTTGTCCTACTATCCAGTCACCACTAATCTGGTTGTCCCACTATCTAGTCACCACTAATCGGATTGTCCCACTATCCAGACACCACTAGTCTGGTTGTCCCACTATCCAGTCACCACTAATCTGGTTGTCCCACTATCCAGTCACCACTAATCTGGTCGCCCCACTATCCAGTCACCAAAAATCTGGTTGCCCCAATATCCAGTCACCACTAATCTGGTTGTCCCACTATCCAGTAACCACTAATCTGGTTGTCCCACTATCCAGTTACCACTAATCTGGTTGTCCCAATATTCAGTCACCACTAATCTGATTATCCCACTATCCAATCACCACTAATCTGGTTGTCCCACTATCCAGTCGCCACTAATCTGGTTATCCCACTATCCAGTCACCACTAATCTGGTTGTCCACTATTCAATCACCACTAATCTGGTTGTCCCACTATCCAGTCACCACTAATCTGATTATCCCAATATCCAGTCACCACTCATCGGATTGTCCCACTTTCCAGACACCACTAATTTGGTTGCCCCACTATCCAGTCACCACTAATCGGATTGTCCCACTATCCAGACACCACTAATCTGGTTGTCCCACTATCCAGTCACCACTAATCTGGTTGTCCCACTATCCAGTCACCACTAATCTGGTTGTCCCACTATCCAGTCACCACTAATCTGGTTGTCCCACTATCCAGTAACCACTAATCTGGTTGTCCCACTATCCAGTCACCACTAATCTGGTTGTTCCACTATCCAGCCACCACTAATCGGATTGTCCCACTATCCAGTCACCACTAATCTGGTTGTCCCACTATCCAGCCACCACTAATCTGGTTGTCACACTTTCCAGTCACCACTAATCTGGTTGTCCCACTATCCAGTCACCACTAATCTGGTTGTCCCACTATCCAGTCACCACTAATCGGATTGTCCCACTATCCAGACACCACTAATCTGATTGTCCCACTATCCAGTCTTCACTAATCTGGTTGTCCCACTATCCAGTCACCACTAATCTGGTTGTCCACTATCCAGTCACTACTAATCTGGTTGTCCACTATCCAGTCACCACTAGTCGGATTGTCCCACTATCCAGCCACCACTAATCTGGTTGTCACACTTCAACCACCACTAATCTGGTTGTCCCACTATCCAGACACCACTAATCTGGTTGTCACACTTTCCAGTCACCACTAATCTGGTTGTCCCACTATCCAGTCACCACTAATCTGGTTGTCCCACTATCCAGCCACCACTAATCTGGTTGTCACACTTTCCAGTCACCACTAATCTGGTTGTCCCACTATCCAGTCACCACTAATCGGATTGTCCCACTATCCAGACACCACTAATCTGATTGTCCCACTATCCAGTCTTCACTAATCTGGTTGTCCCACTATCCAGTCACCACTAATCTGGTTGTCCACTATCCAGTCACCACTAATCTGGTTGTCCACTATCCAGTCACCACTAGTCGGATTGTCCCAATATCCAGACACCACTAATCGTGTTGTCACACTTCAACCACCACTAATCTCACTTTCCCACTTCTCACCCACACCTAACTACAATGGTAACTCTACTTCTCTTTTGGGGCCATCGTATAGTGTATATTATCAAATGAAAAAAATTAAAATATCTACCCAAATTTCAATAGCGTTATTATGTGCTTCACTTGAACGAGCTGTCAAGCATTCGGATACGGAAGGAAAAGAAGACACTTGTATACTGTTAAGTTTATTGATCCCTAAGGATCTGAGGGTTCTGTGGCTGAATTGTTCCTCACGTACTTTGGAGGATGTGACGGGCCTCCCATCTGTTGTACAGTGGCATAGTTAACCGCTCCTGCTAGGAGACTGTGCCTCAAAAGTCTTAACTGAAACACAAACCTGATAAAAGATGTGCAAAGAATATCTATCAACACCATGGAGTGAAACTGCAGTATGTGTAACGGACAGAATGCTATTAAGACTCACAGATATCACTTCAGTGAGAATTTCTTCACAGCCGTTTGATGATTTGTTGTAAACATCATAACCCCTCCTCCCACTTTTCCCCTTCATTATAAGATTTAGGACTTGGGAACCGTAGAAGAGCGTTAGTGTTTTATAATTTAACAATAGTATTGGTGATGATACAAGTGACATTTAAATAAAGACATGTGCACAATTCCTACGCTGTTCGTGACATTTAGAGAAAACGTCTTCTTCAATGTCGGTGACGGTTACATTATACCATATATCACTTTTTATTCATTGCGTCAGAAACAAATAAAATGATAGATGACAAAAAAAAACCACCACATCGTATTGATACTAATTCACACTTCGGTAATGATGACGTGGATCTTTTTTATGGATCGTAAACATGTATTGTTTAGGGCCGCGAGATTTTGTTTTCAGCCGACGTCATCAAAAATTCACACATCCATAAAAGGACAAATGTTGGAGCGGCGCGCTTGTCCTTTGTATGTATGTATCTGTTTGACCAAAGGTAATTGACGTATATTCTGTTAGACTGCCGTAAAGTGCAGTGGATGTAAAACGTGATGTTGGGCCTATGGTAATATATTATGGTGTAGGGAGGGCCGGTACTCCAATTAGTCTTTCTACTAGTTCATAATAGATATTAATGACTCTGCATCCGAGATGGAAACAAAACCTTGGAGTTTTCCGTGAAGGCATGTCATCGAGGACAAGGGGTCCTGAAGAGGGGGAACTTCTGTCGGGACGAGGGGTACTGGAAAGGGTAAACTTCTATCGGGACGAGGGGTACTGGAAAGGGTAAACTTCTGTCGAGCACAAGCGGTCCTGGAGAGGGTAAACTGCTGTTGAGGACAAGGGGTCCTGGAGAGGGTGAACTTCTGTCGAGTAGAAGGGGTCCTGGAGAAGATTAACTTCTCTCGAGGACAAGAGGACCTGGAGAGGGTGAACTTCTGTCGAGTACAAGGGGTCCTGGAGAGGGTAAACTTCTCTCGAGGACAAGGGGTCCTGGAGAGGGTAAACTTCTGTCGGGACAAGGGGTCCTGGATAGGGTAAACTTCTGTCGAGGACAAGGGGTCCTGGATAGGGTAGACTTTTGTCGAGGACTGTTATTATACAGTAAAACTAATAGAAGAGTTCAACTTTTGGTATGCGGAGCATGACCATAAATATGATTCCATTTACTTTAATGACAGTGATACATTATTTGGTAACCCAGCTTTTGACTCACTAGTTAACCACTGTTTTCTTTTAATAAAATATTATATATATTGTTGCCGTATGAATGAGAGTATTCCTAAATTTTGCACTTGTAAGCCTATTTTTAAGAGAACAATGAGATTGGAAAAGTATATTGCAGTCAGAAATAGGAATATAGTAGATTTTCAAAACAAATGGGGAATGTTTGAACAAATACTGAATAATGAAAGTACTAATTAAATTTATAAATGCAATAAGATTTCCAGATATTGAATATTGAAGTCCCTTTCGAGTTATTTTTATTTGAAAAATATGTGTCACTTAATTGCTGAATGCCTATGGGGGCCAGTCCGAATGACCTCAATTATTTTTTTATTTTTTTTCCTGATGTTTAAGTGTTTGATGCACAGGCAATTATTATAAAGGAACAAAATTGTTGTAGTGTTAGAGATATGTACAAATTGTGTGCACTGTCCATCAATATGTTATTTTGGGTTCTGTGTATGCACAAGTATGTACATATATATACTGTATGTATGGGTGTGTGATGGTGTGTGCGTGAAGGTGTATATAGATACATCATGAGAATGGGTATTTAAGTTTTTGTATGTCAGTAATTGAATTTTAACAATTATATAAATAAATCTTGCTAAAAATAAAAAAATTAAAAAAAAACTTCTCCCGAGGACAAGGGGTCCTGGAGAGGGTAAACTTTTGTCGGGACAAGGGGTCCTGGATAGGGTAAACTTCTGTCGAGGACAAGGGGTCCTGGAGAGGGTAAACTTTTGTCGAGGACAAGGGATCCTGGATAGGGTAAACTTTTGTCGGGACAAGGGGTCCTGGAAAGGGGAAAGTTCCGTCGAGGACAAGGGGTCCTGGATAGGGTAAACTTCTGTCGAGGACAAGGGGTCCTGGAGAGGGTAAACTCTTGTCGAGGACAAAAGGGTCCTGGAGAGGGTAAACTTTTGTCGAGGACAAGGGCTCCTGGATAGGGTAAACTTTTGTCTGGACAAGGGGTCCTGGAAAGGGAAAAGTTCCGTCGAGGACAAGGGGTCCTGGAGAGGGTAAACTTCTGTCGAGGACAAGGGGTCCTGGATAGGGTAGACTTTTGTCGAGGACAAGGGGTCCTGGAGAGGGTAAACTTTTGTCGGAACAAGGGACCCTGGAGAGGGTTAACTTCTGTCGGGACAAGGGGTCCTGGATAGGGTAAACTTCTGTCGAGGACAAGGGATCCTGGAGAGGGTAAATTTTTGTCGAGGACAAGGGGTCCTGGATAGGGTAGACTTTTGTCGAGGACAAGGAGTCCTGGATAGGGTAAACTTTTGTCGGGACAAGGGGTCCTGGAAAGGGAAAAGTTCCGTCGAGGACAAGGGGTCCTGGAGAGGGTAAACTTCTGTCGAGGACAAGGGGTCCTGGATAGGGTAGACTTTTGTCGAGGACAAGGGGTCCTGGAGAGGGTAAACTTTTGTCGGAACAAGGGACCCTGGAGAGGGTTAACTTCTGTCGGGACAAGGGGTCCTGGATAGGGTAAACTTCTGTCGAGGACAAGGGATCCTGGAAATTGTAAACTTATGTCGGAACAAGGGACCCTGGAGAGGGTTAACTTCTGTTGAGGACAAAGGGTCCTGGAAAGGATAAACGTCTGTCGGAACAAAGGGTCCTGGAAAGGGTTAACGTCTATCGAGGACAAGGGGTCCTGGAGAGGGGGATGTTTGTCGAGGACAAAGCGTCTTGGAGAGGGGAAACTTCTCTTGAGGACAAGGGGTCCTGGAGAGGGGGAACTCCTTTCGAGGACAACATAGAACACAAGTTCCACGAGACAATAAGATCGTACAACAGGTAGTACATGGTGCTTGTAATAAGTTGGAGATGTCATTTACAATAAAAGACTCGTCAACAAACTTGTATTTGAAATATTGTAAGTGAGATTTTTTTTCTAATAATGAGTACATTTCTGTAATATTTGAAAAAATAATCTTAAATATCAGAGAACATGATATTAATGACAAAAACCTGAACAAACAACAATAACCTTTTCTGTAGGATCGACTTAAACGAAATTCTAATTGTAATTTGATATTGCAGCGAAGTAAGTGCTGTTATGCTATCACTGAAGACCGGTTGCTTAACACGATCTAACAACCTGCGTGTTCCGGAGTAGGGAGGTAATGATTACGTGTTCAAGAGAAGGAACTACGTCTTCTAGAGAAGAAGGTTTTTGACTACATGTTCCAGAGTAGAAGACTTATGACTTCTGTTCCGGAGGAGGGGGCATTTGCGTACGTGTTCCAGAGAAGGAGTGTTTTTTGAGAAGGCTTATGGATATGTAATCCAGAAAATGAGGCTTTTAACTACGTGTTCCAGAGAAGGAGGATTTTGACTTAAGGTTCCAGAGAAAGAAGCGTTTAAATATGTGTTCCAGGGAAGACAGCCTTTGACTACGTGTTCCAGGAAACGAGGCTTATGCCTGTGTGTTCCAGAGATGAAGTCTTATGATTTCGTGTTCCAGAGAAGAATACTAATGACTGCGTGTTCCAGAGAAGAAGGCTAATGTCTACGTGTTCCAGAGATGGAGACTTATGTCTATGTGTTCCAGAGAAGGAGACTTTTTACTGCGTGTTCCAGAGACGAAGGCTTATGTCTACGTGTTCCAGAGAAGGAATTTTATAACAACGTGTTCTAGAGAAGGAGGCCTGCAACTACAATATAACGCTACATTCAGTTCTGATTTACGGGAGCGGAGACGGAAGGGAAACATCCGGAATGTTATCGTATTCCCCACGTGCTAAAACAATTAAGAAAACAGTTGTTAGGTTTTTTATCTATAAACGTGTGTGGGTCTAAGTGTTCTTGATCAAACAAATGTCAAGAATAAAGATCAGAGATACATTTTCCGTTATGATTAAAGGTTGCTTTCCTTGACATTTCATTTCTTGTGGAAGTTTTTGTGTAAACAAGGGTACATCCCGTCTGTACTGATTACCGTTACTCCTGTGAACTGTTTCAGAACTTCCATGGCGATGGCACTGACAGTAGACTTCTCAAACATCTCCCCCAGAGGCAAACATGGGCGCTGTTTAAATATTGGCCTCTCAAGAGACCGCCTTACTACAGTGACGCTTGGAACAAATCGCTACTGTGTCGACAGTTCTACTGGCGTCAGACAAACCAGTCAATCATTTTTGGGGGAAAAAATGGCGACGAAACCTGTTTTGGTGCTACGATTGCCTCTTTGTGTGAGAAAGAATGTTTAAAAAAATGCTGAATCGACAAGAACCTGGGAACATGTCGTCTATCAGTTTCTTAAGAGAAGACTTTTTAGTATAGGTATTGCCTGTTTTATCTTTATCCTTAAATATACACAGGAATCACGTGACCTGTACATAGATCTGCTCGGCACCAGGTATCATTTATCAAAGGTTTAAGTATGTTATGCGTTGTTCCTTATCCTGCCACTGGTTACGGTGGAAAAGATTGTCGAGACAAACGAACTAGAAAATAAACTATTGATTGACAAAGGATATCTTCATCAGCATTAAATGATATATCATTGCCTAAACGTGTGATTCTTGTGAGAGAAAATCGAGCAAACATCACAATTTGGAAGCCACGGTCTGGCCTACCTTTTTGTCTATTGGTTTCAACGTACTGAACATTTTGTAAAAACGACATCGGTAAGACTTCAGTAATATTGTATATTAATACTGTAGACTGTTGAAAACATACATCGTTATAATTATCACTTTGTCTACCGCTGTTGTTCATACTGCCCTGTTACAAGGACGGTCGAATGTTGATTATTAGCCTAAACATACGTCAATCATTACATTCAAAAACATAGTAAGGATTTCAAAAGATTCAGTTTGATAATTGTGGGGAAGTGTGCCTGGCAGCTGGAGGTGTTTGATGCTCGTTAGTTTGCCTGTTGGTTCCTTTGTTGTATACCTTGTTCTCATTTGAGAACGTGACATTACTTACTTGGATTGGACAAGATTTATATGATTGGTGTCGTCAATGAAGCAGAAGACACTTACTCTTCCAGAACACCTGGGCTCATTTTCCTTGTAGTTTTTTAAGAGTCTCCGTGTAAACCTTTCATTTGTTCCTATTTTTCTCCTGGTGTTATTGAATTTGAGTTTAGATGATGACTTTGTTGACATGTTGGTATCTATTAATATTTACAATTAGCTTAATTTAAGTGGAGATTTCTACACATATTAATTGTTATCGACGGAATCATTGTGTACAGTTTGTCCACGGTCACTCTGAGTACATCTACATTTCCGTAATATTTTAACATTATCCATTGTGCTAGATGTTTGAAATATGTTGATTACATTAATGTAATGAAAACAATGTAGATAATTTGACGAGGACACTTTGTGTTGTGTGTTGATAGTTGTTTTGTACATCCGAGTTAAAGAAAGGTTTTAACTAATTATTCGCATAAAACCCCAGAATTAAAAAATACGCAAATCTAAGAAGAAAAAAC
Organism: Ylistrum balloti; assembly: GCF_031769215.1. NCBI lineage: Eukaryota > Metazoa > Mollusca > Bivalvia > Pectinida > Pectinidae > Ylistrum > Ylistrum balloti. Next base: position 423,035 of record NW_026782154.1, on the reverse strand, counting down.
AAAACAAAAAACAAAAAACCGTAGCATTTTAAAAAATTATTTCCCGACAGTTGAAGTTTTCGTTGATGGCAATACATTTACAAGAGAGAAAAATTCATGCAATCTTGGTTAAAAGGGAGATAACTGTACCTTCAATACAGTGCACTAGAAATTCAACTCGCCTATTTCCCATCAATGTGTTAAAGCAATGAGCCAGACAGTCGTTAGCCAGGATTCTATGTAAATCCAGGTACTGTTGCTAACTCATCAGTGATGAGATTTTAGTTTTTTCTCGTTAAAGCTGAAAGCTTGATTATTATATGATGAAAAGATTATAAATATGTAATTACGCTAAATACGATGGAATATAGCGGGCAGAGCACTCCCTGTAATAAATAGATCACCCAGTCATGTAAAGAAAAGGCAATTTCATGGCTATTTTAAACCGCGGGTTATAGCGCAAAGGTCACAATACCATTGATAAATAGGTCGTTGTTTAAATTTGGTAAAACGCGGCCGTCAACCCCGTAGAAATATGACGTCACCAGCCTTACTGTAGATAAAGCAGTTTTACGAAACTCTTGTTTTACAGATGTGATATTTAAACAAATCATTTGAAGCTTAAACAGAACAGACCAAACGATGAGTTAACTGGCTTTACCGTCACCGTTTGAGAGGACAATGGCGATACCTATAACAGGATTTTGATGACAAGCGGAAATAGAACCTTAAAGATATTCAGGACAGTCATTGATAGCTACAGATATACATGTATTTAGGCAAGCTGATTAAAATACAGATCAACAATTACATTACGTCACTAAGATCTGACGGTGGCCAGTAAGGGGTCAGAGGACAGCAATGTTTAGCCAGTCAAAACTCGTCTCTCATGTGCCTGTTTGGTAGCGTAAGTTAGAGGGAAAAGATGAAGCGGTGTAACAGGCAATAAAAGCAGTGTTGAAAATATCAAAAGAATCCGTTAAATCTACTTATGATAACTGATAACAATACCCAGTAAATGATACATCCTTTTTCATGCAAGGCGTCTTGCGACATGGTCATCTTGTTATAGTTGAGATTCGGAACACATTTTTATTTTCTATTTGATAAAGACCAACCATGTCATGTGAACGTGACCCCTTACCGGCCACTATCGGATCTTCATAACGCAGTGGGTAATGATGATATGCATTTTAATCAGATTGGCATTAGGTTGAGAATTTAGTCAAACCTCTTTATCTCGGGCATTCCGTCGGTCCCTGCCTAACACACAAAACATTCGAACTCACTTAAATCGAATACTCAGTTATCTCGAAATCCACCCTCCCCCGTTCAAGATAAAAAGGTTCGACTGTACTTTAATTCCTCCGTTATCTGCCTCTTAGATTGTTATATCTATCTTCCGTTTAATCACCATGTTTTACTGCAAAGGTTTTCCAAATGTTAATCTGATGTAAATATAACATAATTGTGACGTCATCATGATATAGAACTACGTGTTAACCATCCTCACAGAGACATTTGATACTGTAGTTATTGGAATAGACTAATTAGTTTCTAATCCTGTCTGGGTTATCTGATTCATTGATTAACTTTTTTGTGAACATTTCAAAATGGTGGCAAACACAGCTTTAGACTTTCCTGTATATTTTTTTTAGAAATGTACTCTTCTTTTGTCTTGAACTCCAAATATATAAATACAGGGTTGTACTGTAAAATGTTTCACTGTTGACTGGATTTATTCCCACTGTAAATAGCCAAGAAATCATGTTCTATCAGAAGCTGGGAGCAACCTCACTGCACAACATGCGGGAGTCCCGCTGCATGTCATCCAAAGCAATTTTTGAAAATCTGTCCTGTGAAAGGGCACAACTACAATAGGGAAGGATGATTGGTGGTGTTTTAACAACAAAAACAACAACAACAACAATTTCCCCACCCGCATTACGACCTGGTATCGTAGTGAACGTTCACACACGACTACGTAATCGTCAGTAAATATTGGAGTTTGTTATCGATAAAGCCCGAGAAGTGAACCATTTCAATACACACATATTTCAATACTATAATACTATATAACTTTTGTTTTGTTAATATATACCTGTATGTTTGTGACTTAGCTTGACAATGACATCAACAACAAACATTTGTCTGCTGTGGAGGACGTGATATGACATTCAGACTGACACTAGAGACTTCGACACTAAACGTGACCGTCACTAACAGCGCATGGGAGATGATAACATGTTTAAAGTCCCTCCGAGATCGTGATGGAGTGCATCATGCAATTTGAGCATTAACCAGTGTTTACGCCGTTTTCGCTAGACTAGGTCACCCTGCCGAGATTACCTTCAGGGAGGATTTGGTTTGTTTATCCGCTATATATCACTATCTCAGAAGTATCTGCGCTTGGTTATCGTTTTGAGTTATTCAAGGTAAAATGTCTGTCAATAGTTTGTTGTTTTCACGTCACATGGAATGTCGTCTGAATTATTTCGGATAAAAACGTTTTTATCATTTTCTCAAATCATCCGACATCCAGGTCCACCATGAAATCTTAAAATTATTGTTGGAACTATTTCTTCAGACGTTCATTAACGTTCCCTTCGCTTATTTTTGTGATTTCGAATCATCTTGAATTTTGACAATATATGTTTGTTTCCGCTATTTCTTAAAGTACACTTGATGGATCTGTCTCAAAATATCATCATGTTATTCCCGTGTAATTTTAGAGTGATCGGAAAATAAAGTTGCCGACAAATGGCCATCCTTGATTTTTAATCAAAGATTTCTATCTTCATTATCCTGAGTAGTGACGAATGGAACTTGCTCAAATTTCGTTGGACATTCGCTTGGTCCCCATTAGTGCTATTTCATTTTTTAGACAAAAAATGACCAACAGCCGACAATCATAGAATATGACAAATGAAGTTTGTAACCCCTATTTCATCAGAAGTAGCTGATATGTAGTTTCACCTGGTTCTTTGTATTACATTGTCAGGTTTGGGAAGGAAAAACATAGCTGATGGAAGGTCATCTTGGATTTGGGCAATGAACGTATGGTTAAAGTTTTTTCGTAAAATGTGCTACATAGATTATTCTCAATTTCATGTTCAGGTTACCCTTAGTCTCCCCTATCCTAGTTGTGTGTGTGTTTTCTTTTCTTTTTTTTTCTAGGAAGTGATCCGAAAAAAGCGAATGGCCTACAGACGACCATCTTGCATACTGGATTTGATAGTTTAAGATTATTATCGTTATCTCTGAAATCTTATACAATTAAAATCAAATCAGACGAAAGACGATACAACAAAAGAAAACATTGTGCCGGACCAGGATACCAACATCCCACAACACTAAGAATGAAATTGGCTTTTATTTTTGACCGTTCAACAAAATTTTAATTATTTAATGTGTTATTTAATGCAACAATCCAAAAGAAGCATAAAGCGAGAGTGAGAGCATTTTTAAGCGAAAGATCAATGAAACTATCTCAATCGGGATGAAAGGGCCCATATAATTCCGATGGAAGTGTAGCCGAAACAACTTTCGGGGATCAATACCTATATAATTAACACCAATATCTATTCGATCTATTTCCATGCCTCTTTGTGCCTTAACTAGTGTACATAAGATGATAGTGTAGCCGAAAGACCTGCCGATTTGTTAACCATCTGTGATCAACTGATATCTATTTAATGAAGAAGACAGAGCGTGTAGTGACGGAAAAAATCACCTGGCTCTGGTGCACGAATATCTTTTCACACTCAATGCACACAAGAAACATTTCATAAAATACATCGTAATAAGTAATTTTTTCCAATAATTTATTTGAAGTTAGAAAACAGTTTTATTCAAACGCACATGAAAAAGGTCAACATCTGGTCTAGTGTTGCAGGTTTAGCATCATATTTAACTTCTGAAGATGTAACTATCAAACGCTAAAGTAATGATGATTAACTTAACAATGAAAACAAATAAACAGTCATATGAAAAAAGTAATGATGTAAACATCTGTTTAAAGTGTGTACATTTTCCGTGTACAGAATCTAATTATTGCTGGGCTAATGCGCCTCCCTAGTTAGGTCTTGACTTTCCATTTTATCCATTCGGAATTTTTCTCAGCCATCACACAGGCTATAAATTTAGGTCCTTAGCATTACTGACGAATCCTAGAAGGGCGAAAGAGCTATATGATGAAGTTTGATTCTTTGGTTGCCTCTACTTATCAAACTTTAGTATTAAATGGTGTTATTCATTTGTATGTCTTTTGCACAATTTTTGGATTTCAAATGATATTGATTGATTGAATTTTGAGAAAATCTATTTGTACTGACTGTTCCGGAAGACCGTGTTTTTTTTTTTTTTTTTTTTGTTTTTTGTTTTTTTTTCTTTAACGTTCAACTTTTTGGCAAAATAGTCGCTATTTCCTTAATAGGCATAGATAATCGATGGATGCTAGAGAGGTAGAAGTAACGCAAATTACAGAGAGTGTAGGTATTCTTGATAATTTATGCCTTAGGTAATCAAAGTATTATTTCATAAGCATTACTTGTGGTGTTTTTGTACTACATCTGTTCTTATTTTGAGGACCGAAATAAGCTGGTAAAAATGTGTTGTTTTAATATTTTAGTGCATACACAAATATATTTCTTATTTAGTAAGATTAATTATGTATCCAGTCACGTGCATTTGCTCGTCTGTTTATGATATTATATACATTATTATGTACATGTATTTATGATCTTTTAACCTTTCAAACGTCTTTGCTTGAAATGTCTATTTGGTAATCCATCATCTGCTAGCCACAGACCAGTGATGGAGACGGGAATATGTGTTAAAGCTGTAGGTGATTAGGTTTAACCTTTGCGTGGGAAGCTGGATGTCACTCCAGACCATCAGTGATCGTAAATCTTAAACTTTACTACACATAATGGTTATTGGTTCACTATATGTTCTTACATAATATATATAACAACCCAACTGCTACCATGTCTTAATCACAATTACAACTAAAGCTTGTCAGAGATTGATTATTACCGGAAGTGACGCAATCATAATAAACCATCTCCCAGTCGGTACAGTCCTTGCTTTATTGTCAAGACTTTAGCGATACACGAACAAAAACACCTACTAAACAGGATTGTAAATATTTCCTTATGTGTTAATACCAGTTAGCAGTAACGTCATTGAAATATGAGAGAGAAACAAATTCAATTAATATCAAATTATTTTTGGTTGATAAAAAATGTTCAGATACACTGGTGATTCCTTCTTTTGACTAAGAAGCATGTGTACCATGTCATGATTTCCTAATAGAACCTGGAACCGAATCAAGATGCTTCTGTAAATTCTTGTGGTATCTGTCAGGATGTTCCGTCACTATATGTGGTACCCGTCACTATATCCCGTCACTATATGTGGTACCCGTCACTATAAGTGGTACCCGTCAGGATGTCCCGGCACAAGATGTGGTACCCGTCAGGATGTCACGTCACTATATGTGGTACCCGTCAGGATTTCCCGTCACTGTATGTGGTACCCGTCACTATATGTGGTACCCGTCACTATATATAGTACCCGTCAGGATATCCCGTCACTATATGTGGTACCTGTCAGGATATCCCGTCACTGTATGTGGTACCCGTCACTATATGTGGTACCCGTCACTATATATGGTACCCGTCACTGTATGTGGTACCCGTCACTGTATGTGGTACCCGTCAGGATATCCCGTCACTGTATGTGGTACCCGTCACTATATGTGGTACCCGTCACTATATATGGTACCCGTCAGGATGTCCCGTCACTATATGTGGTACCCGTCAGGATATCCCGTCACTGTATGTGGTACCCATCACTATATGTGGTACCCGTCACTATAAGTGGTACCCGTCGTTATATATGGTACCCGTCACTGTATGTGGTACCCGTCACTGTATGTGGTACCCGTCACTGTATGTGGTACCCTCATTGTATGTGGTACCCGTCAGGATGTCCCAGCACAAGATGTGGTACCCGTCAGGATGTCACGTCACTATATGTGGTACCCGTCAGGATGTCTTGTCACTATATGTTGTACCCGTCACTATGTGTGGTACCCGTCACTATATGTGGTACCCGTCACTGTATGTGGTACCCGTCACTGTATGTGGTACCCGTCACTATATATATGGTACCCATCAGGATATCCCGTCACTGTATGTGGTACCCGTCAGGATATCCCGTCACTGTATGTGGTACCCGTCACTATATGTGGTACCCGTCACTATATATGGTACCCGTCAGGATGTCCCGTCACTATATGTGGTACCCATCACTATATGTGGTACCCGTCACTATAAGTGGTACCCGTCGTTATATATTGTACCCGTCACTGTATGTGGTACCCGTCACTGTATGTGGTACCCATCACTATATGTGGTACCCGTCACTATAAGTGGTACCCGTCGTTATATATTGTACCCGTCACTGTATGTGGTACCCGTCACTGTATGTGGTACCCGTCACTGTATGTGGTACCCTCACTGTATGTGGTACCCGTCAGGATGTCCCGGCACAAGATGTGGTACCCGTCAGGATGTCACGTCACTATATGTGGTACCCGTCAGGATTTCCCGTCACTGTATGTGGTACCCGTCACTATATGTGGTACCCGTCACTTTATATGGTACCCGTCACTGTATGTGGTACCCGTCACTATATATATGGTACCCATCAGGATATCCCGTCACTGTATGTGGTACCCGTCAGGATATCCCGTCACTGTATGTGGTACCCGTCACTATATGTGGTACCCGTCACTATATGTGGTACCCGTCACTATATATGGTACCCGTCAGGATGTCCCGTCACTATATGTGGTACCCGTCAGGATACCCCCTCACTGTATGTGGTACCCGTCACTATATGTGGTACCCGTCATTATATATGGTACCCGTCACTGTATGTGGTACCCGTCACTGTATGTGGTACCCGTCACTATATGTGGTACCCGTCAGGATATCCCGTCACTGTATGTGGTACTCGTCACTATATATGGTACCCGTCACTGTATGTGGTACCCGTCACTGTATGTGGTACCCGTCACTGTATGTGGTACCCGTCACTGTATGTGGTACCCGTTACTATATGTGGTACCCGTCAGGATATCCCGTCACTGTATGTGGTACCCGTCACTATATGTTGTACCCGTCAGAATGTACTATCACGCGTCAGGATGTACCATCACTTTATGTGGTACCCGTCAGGGTGTCCCGTCACTATATATGGTACCCGTCACTTTATGTGGTATCCGTCAGGATATGCCGTCACTATATGTGGTATCCGTCAGGATATCCCGTCACTGTATGTGGTACCCGTCACAATATGTGGTACCCGTCAGGATATCCCGTCACTATACCCGTCAGGATGTCCCGTCACTGTATGTGCTACTCGTCACTATATGTGGTACCCGTTACTATATGTTGTACCCGTCAGGATGTCCCGTTACTATATTTGGTACCCGTCACTTTATGTGGTACCCGTCAGGATGTCCCGTTACTATATGTTGTACCCGTCAGGATGTCCCGTTACTATTGTACCCGTCAGGTACCCGTCACTATGTGGTGTCACCCCGTTACTATATGTATCACGCGTCAGGACCCGTCACTATATGTACCATCATCTTTATCACTATATGTGGTACCCGTCAGGATGTCCCGTCACTATATGTGGTACCCGTCAGGATGTCCCGTCACTATATGTGGTACCCGTCAGGATGTCCCGTTACTATATGTGGTACCTGTCAGGATGTCCCGTTACTATATGTTGTACCCGTCAGGATGTCCCGTTACTATATGTGGTACCCGTCACTTTATGTGGTACCTGTCAGGATGTCCCGTTACTGTATGTGGTATCTGTCAGAATTCCCACCAGCACCTATGATCTACGTTACGATTTGTACAAATAAACACAGACAATGTTTATTTGATAAAGTGTAGGGATGTTTGATTTTTTTACCCATGTAAACAGAACTATGGACTGTCGATAAGAAGAAATAAGTTTGTTATCGTCATTTTACAGAAAAACACATCAGGTAGCGGTCATAACGATGTTTAAAGGAATCTTCGTAGTTGTGACATTTATATTGCTCGTCAGAGTACAAACCACGCCCGAACATGGCACCGAATGTGACCTTAAAGTTCAGCGTCTTGAGAAAATCCTGGCAGATTTGATGGGGAATATTGGTGACCTCAAAAAACAAAGATAAACTGATTTAGTTGAGATGACGGATATGAGGAGAGATTTGGATGAGGTACGTTATTTTGTTCCTTCGTATTTTAATTACCTTGGTTCACAGTTGATGTAACTGTCGTGACTACAACAGAGAGAGGTTCATGTTTTGGCATATAAGTCACCTGACACAAAGTCTACAGTCTTTCGCAATCCCCTTGTCCCTTGTCATGCGCCGTTCATCGGTGTGTCATCCATCGCTTGTCCGTAAACAATTGGCAATTTCAACTTACTCTGAATAAAGTTTTTTGAAATTTCGTGTTATTATTACATGGCGAAGAAGAAGCCAAAATGTTAACGGATGGGGTCGGACGGAACCAAATAGTAACAAATTGTTTGCAATTTCAAAAATCTCCTCCTTAAAACATAGATATTGTAGAATCAAATACTCTTTATGGGCGGCAGAAGGACTTTAACAAAACTGTGAATATCACGACTCAATGGTATAAAATTTCCTACCTGGTAAAAATGTGTACATAAAATGACATTTAGAGCACAACTTGTTTAATTCAAACTTTTTGTAATGGGATGGTAGTTTAATTTTGTGTACATTATACATTATCATTACATGTACAATGTAATTCAAGTTTCTTTGTTAAGAAAACGATTCCAATTACCTATGTTACAATCACTGAGACTTGACACGAATTCCCGACCCCACGGGACCTATATGTGTTATATAGTGACACGAATTCCCGACCCACGGGACCTATATGTGTTATATAGTGACACGAATTTCCGACCCACGGGACCTATATGTGTTATATAGTGACACGAATTTCCGACCCAACGGGACCTATATGTGTTATATAGTGACACAAATTCCCGACCCAACGGGACCTATATGTGTTATATAGTGACATGAATTCCCGACCCACGGGACCTACATGTGTTATATAGTGACACGAATTCCCGACCCAACGGGACCTATATGTGTTATATAGTGACACGAATTTCCGACCCAACGGGACCTATATGTGTGATATAGTGACAAGTAACTCACGACAAGGGAAAGCTGTAGTTTTTTATTTCTAGGGCCCAAAGATCTTAGTAACGCAAAATTAATATCTTGAAGGGAAATGTTTTATCTTTGTAATGAGTGTTTAATGAACGAGATTGAGAGAGTACTGACAAATGATGTGTTACTAAGATCTATGGTTCCTAGACTTTACCTGGTCAACCCTTGTTGCAATATAATACTTAAATATTGGTTCTCAGTCGGGAATCCGTGCCAAGTCCCTTTGGTTACAACAAGACAGATTTTTTTATAGAACTGACCGTTCAGGAATCGTGAACTGAAATTTGAATAGGAAAATATGACTGCCGGAATACGAAACTCGACACCAAGCAATGTCGATCCGGACCTGATAGTGTCACACCCACCGACCCAGAGCACAAAGGAAAGGAACTTGATTCTTGGTGATCCACGCACAGCCAATCGTGCCATTGGTATGAGTTCTTATATTAAAAGTCTTGATACCAAAGATGAGATTATCTACCTCCGAATTAATGGGGTTAGATGATATGTAGAAATGAGCTATGTAAACAGATAATTGATAACGTTATCTAGAAGGGAGATAATTGATAACGTTATCTAGAAGGGAGATAATTGATAACGTTATCTAGAAGGGAGATAATTGATAACGTTATCTAGAAGGGAGATAAACGTTGTGTTTGTCTAAAATAGTTTATGGTGATATTTGGTTTAGCCATATTATAAGGTATATATGATACTGAAATTATTTGTTTCAAGGGATTTAAAAGTTTGAGTAGGTTGTATGTGTCACTGGATCAAAAACAGCTGAAAATGTGTAATCACGGGAAAACACGGGTTATGTATGGGAAAGTATGTTTGGGTGGATCTAATGTGTAATCACAGGAAAACACGTGTTATGTATGGGAAAGTATGTTTGGGTGGATCTAATGTGTAATCACGGGAAAACACGGGTTATGTATGGGAAAGTATGTTTGGGTGGATCTAATGTGTAATCACAGGAAAACACGGGTTATGTATGGGAAAGTATGTTTGGGTGGATCTAATGTGTAATCACGGGAAAACACGGGTTATGTATGGGAAAGTATGTTTGGGTGGATCTAATGTGTAATCACAGGAAAACACGTGTTATGTATGGGAAAGTATGTTTGGGTGGATCTAATGTGTAATCACGGGAAAACACGGGTTATGTATGGGAAAGTATGTTTGGGTGGATCTAATGTGTAATCACAGGAAGACACGGGTTATGTATGGGAAAGTATGTTTGGGTGGATCTAATGTGTAATCACAGGAAAACACGGGTTATGTATGGGAAAGTATGTTTGGGTGGATCTAATGTGTAATCACAGGAAAACACGGGTTATGTATGGGAAAGTATGTTTGGGTGGATCTAATGTGTAATCACAGGAAAACACGTGTTATGTATGGGAAAGTATGTTTGGGTGAATCTAATGTGTAATCACAGGAAAACACGGGTTATGTATGGGAAAGTAAGTTTGGGTGGATCTAATGTGTAATCACGGGAAAACACGGGTTATGTATGGGAAAGTATGTTTGGGTGGATCTAATGTGTAATCACAGGAAAACACGTGTTATGTATGGGAAAGTATGTTTGGGTGGATCTAATGTGTAATCACGGGAAAACACGTGTTATGTATGGGAAAGTATGTTTGGGTGGATCTAATGTGTAATCACGTGATCGAGTACGGTTCAGAAGGCTTGTGAATATGTGATCATGTGATCAAGTACTCTGAAATACTAGTAGGTTTGTATTTCATGTGATCAAGAATGTTGTAGAAAAACGTGGTCACGTGATCAGCTACGTCTTATCATTTCTATGAATGAGCATTTCATGACTGAAAGTAAATGTTTGAAGGGGCCTAGTGTTCTGACGTTTTGACAAATTTTTTTTCAGATTTGCTAGTAACAAGTTGCTTTGTCTAAAACATGCCAGTCTTAACTTAGAGTTTTCTGATAGTATCGTAACACTGCAAAACGATTACTCGCCATTTTGTTTTACAGTGTCAGAAGCAACCGCGTCCTTTCATGCCAGCTTAAGGCGCGATTTATTCGATGTCGCGATACAGCAAGACATTCACTTTGACGAGATCACCACGAACAACGGCGGCCTTTACAATCCACACACTGGAGTGTTTACGTGTGATACAAGCGGAACTAACGTTTTCTCCTGGTCAGTGTATGTTTCCGCTCAAAAGTGGATTGAAACTGCATTAGTCAAAAATGTTGAACAGATCGCCGTTTCCCGTGCTGGTGATCACGATTTCTCTGAAGCGACAAGCCAAACAGCAGTAGTAGTTCTGATGCATGGTGACACGGTTAGGACGACAGTGAATGCACGGGAGCTTGGCACCAAAATCTTGGCATCTTACTCAACCTTTTCTGGTTTCAAAATATGACATTGTGATGATTTTCGTTAGAGTTATCCCCCTTTAAGTAACTTTAGGTAAACGTTTGCTGTTAATTATATTTGATTTCTAATGAGAAGATGATTTAAAGTGATAGCCAATTATTTCTAATTATTCTTTTATCAATAAGAAATACAGTTTACCCTGGAAATATGATTATATATGGAATGCAATTGTTGATTCTTAATAAAATGGTTTATTAATGCAAATATCCTCGTACTTGAGCTTCACCAGATTGTAAGGTACCATTAATATTTTGAAGAATATTGACCAGCGGCGGATAAAAAGGCTAGGTAGAAGCAAAGGTAAACATTTGTACATAGCACCAACGCCAGAGGCTCCTGTATGTGGGGTTGACTGAAAAGTCTACACTGGAACGGTACATTGTGCGTGATGTGAGTGGTTATGTGTACGCTAGGAGCTCCTGTATGAGGGGTTGACTGAAAAGTCTACACTGGTACGGTACATTGTTCGTGATGTGAGTGGTTATGGGTACGCTAGAAGCCCCTGTATGAGGGGTTGTCTGAAAAGTCTACACTGGTACGGTACATTGTGCGTGATGTGAGTGGTTATGGGTACGCTAGAAGCCCCTGTATGAGGGGTTGGCTGAAAAGTCTACACTGGTACGGTACATTGTGCGTGGTGTGAGTGGTTATGGGTACGCCAGAGGCTCCTGTATGAGGGGTTGACTGAAAAGTCTACACTGGAACGGTACATTGTGCGTGATGTGAGTGGTTATGGGTACGCCAGAGGCTCCTGTATGAGGGGTTGACTGAAAAGTCTACACTGGTACGGTACATTGTGCGTGGTGTGAGTGGTTATGGGTACGCCAGAGGCTCCTGTATGAGGGGTTGACTGAAAAGTCTACACTGGTACGGTACATTGTGCGTGATGTGAGTGGTTATGGGTACGCCAGAGGCTCCTGTATGAGGGGTTGACTGAAAAGTCTACACTGGTACGGTACATTGTGCGTGATGTGAGTGGTTATGGGTACGCCAGAGGCTCCTGTATGAGGGGTTGACTGAAAAGTCTACACTGGTACGGTACATTGTGCGTGGTGTGAGTGGTTATGGGTACGCCAGAGGCTCCTGTATGAGGGGTTGACTGAAAAGTCTACACTGGTACGGTACATTGTGCGTGATGTGAGTGGTTATGGGTACGCCAGAGGCTCCTGTATGAGGGGTTGACTGAAAAGTCTACACTGGTACGGTACATTGTGCGTGGTGTGAGTGGTTATGGGTACGCCAGAGGCTCCTGTATGAGGGGTTGACTGAAAAGTCTACACTGGTACGGTACATTGTGCGTGATGTGAGTGGTTATGGGTACGCCAGAGGCTCCTGTATGAGGGGTTGACTGAAAAGTCTACACTGGTACGGTACATTGTGCGTGGTGTGAGTGGTTATGGGTACGCCAGAGGCTCCTGTATGAGGGGTTGACTGAAAAGTCTACACTGGTACGGTACATTGTGCGTGGTGTGAGTGGTTATGGGTACTCCAGATGCTCCTGTATGAGGGGTTGACTGAAAAGTCTACACTGGTACGGTACATTGTGCGTGGTGTGAGTGGTTATGGGTACGCCAGAGGCTCCTGTATGAGGGGTTGACTGAAAAGTCTACACTGGTACGGTACATTGTGCGTGGTGTGAGTGGTTATGGGTACGCCAGAGGCTCCTGTATGAGGGGTTGACTGAAAAGTCTACACTGGTACGGTACATTGTGCGTGGTGTGAGTGGTTATGGGTACGCCAGAGGCTCCTGTATGAGGGGTTGACTGAAAAGTCTACACTGGTACGGTACATTGTGCGTGGTGTGAGTGGTTATGGGTACGCCAGAGGCTCCTGTATGAGGGGTTGACTGAAAAGTCTACACTGGTACGGTACATTGTGCGTGGTGTGAGTGGTTATGGGTACGCCAGAGGCTCCTGTATGAGGGGTTGACTGAAAAGTCTACACTGGTACGGTACATTGTGCGTGGTGTGAGTGGTTATGGGTACGCCAGAGGCTCCTGTATGAGGGGTTGACTGAAAAGTCTACACTGGTACGGTACATTGTGCGTGGTGTGAGTGGTTATGGGTACGCCAGAGGCTCCTGTATGAGGGGTTGACTGAAAAGTCTACACTGGTACGGTACATTGTGCGTGGTGTGAGTGGTTATGGGTACGCCAGAGGCTCCTGTATGAGGGGTTGACTGAAAAGTCTACACTGGTACGGTACATTGTGCGTGGTGTGAGTGGTTATGGGTACGCCAGAGGCTCCTGTATGAGGGGTTGACTGAAAAGTCTACACTGGTACGGTACATTGTGCGTGGTGTGAGTGGTTATGGGTACGCCAGAGGCTCCTGTATGAGGGGTTGACTGAAAAGTCTACACTGGTACGGTACATTGTGCGTGGTGTGAGTGGTTATGGGTACGCCAGAGGCTCCTGTATGAGGGGTTGACTGGGTTGGTACATTGTGCGTGAAGTGGTTATGGGTACGTCCTGTATGAGGGGTTGACTGAAAAGTCTACACTGGTACGGTACATTGTGCGTGGTGTGAGTGGTTATGGGTACGCCAGAGGCTCCTGTATGAGGGGTTGACTGAAAAGTCTACACTGGTACGGTACATTGTGCGTGGTGTGAGTGGTTATGGGTACGCCAGAGGCTCCTGTATGAGGGGTTTACTGAAAAGTCTACACTGGTATGAGTGGTTATGGGGTTGAGGCTCCTGTATGAGGGGTTGACTGAAAAGTCTACACTGGTACGGTACATTGTGCGTGGTGTGAGTGGTTATGGGTACTCCAGAGGCTCCTGTATGAGGGGTTGACTGAAAAGTCTACACTGGTACGGTACATTGTGCGTGGTGTGAGTGGTTATGGGTACTCCAGAGGCTCCTGTATGAGGGGTTGACTGAAAAGTCTACACTGGTACGGTACATTGTGCGTGGTGTGAGTGGTTATGGGTACTCCAGAGGCTCCTGTATGAGGGGTTGACTGAAAAGTCTACACTGGTACGGTACATTGTGCGTGGTGTGAGTGGTTATGGGTACTCCAGAGGCTCCTGTATGAGGGGTTGACTGAAAAGTCTACACTGGTACGGTACATTGTGCGTGGTGTGAGTGGTTATGGGTACGCCAGAGGCTCCTGTATGAGGGGTTGACTGAGTGGTTTGTGCGTGGTGTGAGTGGTTATGGGTACGCCAGAGGCTCCTGTATGAGGGGTTGACTGAAAAGTCTACACTGGTACGGTACATTGTGCGTGGTGTGAGTGGTTATGGGTACGCCAGAGGCTCCTGTATGAGGGGTTGACTGAAAAGTCTACACTGGTACGGTACATTGTGCGTGGTGTGAGTGGTTATGGGTACGCCAGAGGCTCCTGTATGAGGGGTTGACTGAAAAGTCTACACTGGTACGGTACATTGTGCGTGGTGTGAGTGGTTATGGGTACGCCAGAGGCTCCTGTATGAGGGGTTGACTGAAAAGTCTACACTGGTACGGTACATTGTGCGTGGTGTGAGTGGTTATGGGTACGCCAGAGGCTCCTGTATGAGGGGTTGACTGAAAAGTCTACACTGGTACGGTACATTGTGCGTGGTGTGAGTGGTTATGGGTACGCCAGAGGCTCCTGTATGAGGGGTTGACTGAAAAGTCTACACTGGTACGGTACATTGTGCGTGGTGTGAGTGGTTATGGGTACGCCAGAGGCTCCTGTATGAGGGGTTGACTGAAAAGTCTACACTGGTACGGTACATTGTGCGTGATGTGAGTGGTTATGGGTACGCCAGAGGCTCCTGTATGAGGGGTTGACTGAAAAGTCTACACTGGTACGGTACATTGTGCGTGGTGTGAGTGGTTATGGGTACGCCTCCTGTAGAGGGGTTGACTGAAAAGCTCCTGTATGAGGGGTTGACTGAAAAGTCTACACTGGTACGGTACATTGTGCGTGGTGTGAGTGGTTATGGGTACGCCAGAGGCTCCTGTATGAGGGGTTGACTGAAAAGTCTACACTGGTACGGTACATTGTGCGTGGTGTGAGTGGTTATGGGTACGCTAGGAGCTCCTGTATGAGGGGTTGACTGAAAAGTCTACACTGGTACGGTACATTGTGCGTGATGTGAGTGGTTATGGGTACGCCAGAGGCTCCTGTATGAGGGGTTGACTGAAAAGTCTACACTGGTACGGTACATTGTGCGTGGTGTGAGTGGTTATGGGTACTCCAGAGGCTCCTGTATGAGGGGTTGACTGAAAAGTCTACACTGGTACGGTATATTGTGCGTGGTGCGAGTATGAGTGACCTTGGGTACGTCAGAAACTCCTGAGTAAGGAGTTGCCTTTGAAGGCACTCTGACAAGCCAATTCCACTGACCATACTTTGTTTTTGTACGTAGTAGGCAGACCGGAAACTTGCCCTGAAAAGAGAGAGAGAGAGAGAACTGTGAGTGGCCCAGGACACGTGGTCGGCCGTTGGCCAGTGTCTTCTCGGGGACGGTGGTTGTGTCAGTTGCTGTTTGTGTCGGGTGAAAGGGCTGTCTCTGCCTATGAGTGGTTCTAGGTACGAGGTCGCTGTCGGGGTACATACCGGATGTTTGCTCTATCGAAGACACGATACACATCGCAAGTACGATGACCTGATTGTGAGGACAGAGGTACGGTCCGAGCCTGTATTTGTTATTTATTATAAATTGTTGATCTGTTCGGCCAGGAAGCCGAGGGTTCCTAATCACCTCTGGAGCAGACATCTCTGTATAGATTGAGAGTATATGTAGCACTCACGCTATCAGGGGGTGCTCGTTACAACATGTTACACCTTTAAAAAGTCGCGTGAATTATTTTTCGACTTTGTCTTAGTCTTTATCTGTCTATCATAAGAGGCGGAAGTTATTCAACTCCAAAAGCATCAAGTAATCTTTCAAACTGTTAAATAAACATATGTTATTCAGTATGTTTGATTCTATTGGCTGTCAGGATGAACTTTGACCGAAAGGGCACTTCACGCTCTCTCGGAAATTGTGAAGAACGTACACCAATTTATTTCTAGTTATGATTTGTAATGAGTTATGATATCTCCATGTACTAATTGATATTTTTGCATATCATTAAGAGGCATACCATTTAAGGTCATATCATTACGCCCAAATCAATAACGTAAAGATTAATTTATTGTGGTAGAAACAGGTCTCACAAACTCATGCTTGTTATATATGGTATCATCTTCACTCTAGTTAGTTGTTTTCCAAAACATACATAAACACTCGCTAAAGCTCATGCTTTTTTCATAACTTGAAAAATAACTTTAGGGAAAGAAATAACATATACCACAAACGGACGCTATGTAACCTCAATTTATTAAAGGCACGTGAGAAGTCTGGAATCCGACCACCTTGTTTCCGGTCATCTGTTTAACGGTTTCTGTAAAGATGGACTTTCATTTCTTTTTATTTGTGACCAAATGAAAAAAAAACACTGAGAATAAAATGCATAGAGCACGATCATGTCATCTTTAACTGTTGGCCCGATAGGATATTAGGGAAACCTAGATATATATAAATTAATATGAGACAGCATCGTTTAGGTACAAGATGAATATTTCAAAGGGTCCTTGTACGCCCCCTTAAAGTAGCGAATATTTGAACCATCAAAACAGATTATACTGTACTTCAGGTCATTTCTGTTCCAGGCATATGATTAGATTTAATGTCATCTAGGAGGATTTGAACCACGTTTATCTTAATGTTGTCTGGTGTACTAAAATGTAAGCTACGTATGTATAGATATAAGTAAAATGTATATTTCAGACACAGTATTAACGATACAGTAGTATATGTAAATATAGATCAATTTAGAGCCGAGGCAGTGATCAAACACCTGATTTGATTTAAACATATTTTGTTTGTTTGATATAACAAATAGGATTCGGCACACAACTCAGAATGGCCTTCTCCAAAAAATTACATTTCATATAGATCTAACATACTCATACGTATGTACAATAGTATACACTTTTGCCAAATTTGATTTGCTATATGTATCTATATTTTAGATGAGAAGAAATGAAAACAGAAAAGAAATTGAATAAAGCCCGGACAGACATGTTTACAGATAGCCTAAAACAGATTACTGGTTTTAATAAAAGTATGAACGGTCTGAAAAATATTTGCATTTTGCTCATCGGAAAGGGTTCGAGAACCACAGAGAACATAAATTGTGACGTTAAAATAACCAGAAAATAGAATCAAATAAATTTTCACGTTGCCTTATATGCAATGTACAATAAAAAAGTAATGCACAACATTTCCACATTCATGACCACACTCAAACGCTTGATCCTTGATAGCATTAACAAATCATATTTTAAACTGCTGGAAGTATGTCGCAATCTTTTATGTAAAACGTTCAATTTTCACATCGTAAGTGATTAAAGTTCATCCTCCATTTGCTAGCGTACGCATATACAGTATTTAGTTCCTTTTGTAACATTGTTTTAGACGCTGCCAGTAGAACTGTAACATCCGCTAATTCAATACATGGTACGTGAAACCCACTAACTTGTAGTCCTTGGTTAAGCTCATTAAGTTTAACGATAAGGTCGTTAATGACGACTTGAAGACACCGCGCAAATAATGTTCTCCCGTGACCGACGCCCTGTAATATTGTGTACGACTCGCTCTTCTTTCCGTCAAATAACAATGATTTCATCAGGTGGTTTCCAACTTTCCACGAATGTTACAACCCTGAACCACGACATCCTCCAGTTGGTAGGTCAGTAGCCCAAGCACTTCTGAATGGATCTCAAATTCCAGCATCTGTAATTGTGACGGTGTCATATCCAGCATGATGTTCTTCCTGCTGCTTCACTCAGTTTCCACAAGACTCTTGATTTCGCCTTTCCTAACATTCCCGTTTGTTGTAAGAGCTTGCTCACACTGACTGCGCTGTAAATCCCATGCAGCCGACCTCCACCAGAAACAACACTACACTTCATCACTTTTTCCTACAGTCTGTTACTAGGTCTGTGTACTTGAGATTCTTTCTCTCGTTCACCTCTTCTCAATGTTCCTCTCATGGCACTGTCAGATCCATTACAATGAGTGTCTTTGACCGTGTTCTGCCATCTCACGCATGAAATTTGTCGTGCCGCCACACATTGTCCCTCGCTTTCTACACTATTGACAACTGTGGTCGTCAGTTAGTCTCCATTGATGACGGTTCGCAAGAGATGGAAGTGCGTCGTAACGTCTGCTCTCAGCAGAAAGGCGATCTATATTGGTCCTTTCTCAATAGCTTTCACATAGATCATAACTTCCGGGGAGTTAAAGTTTTAGTTTCAGTTCACATAGATCATAACATCCGGGGAGTTTAAGTTTTAGTTTCAGTTCATATAGATCATAACATCCGGGGAGTTTAAGTTGTAGTTTCAGTTTATATAGATCATAACATCCGTGGAGTTAAAGTTTCAGTTCACATAGATCATAACATCCGGGGAGTTTAAGTTGTAGTTTCAGTTTATATAGATCATAACATCCGGGGAGTTAAAGTTGTAGTTTCAGTTTATATAGATCATAACATCCGGGGAGTTAAAGTTGTAGTTTCAGTTCACATAGATCATAACATCAGTCGACAAGGCGTTGAAACTACACGTATATATAATTCGTTCTTAAGTAATGATGATAAGAGAATAAAGTTTGCATTAAACCATATACTTAGTGTAAGGTATATACAATTTGAAATTAAGTTAGCAAATTTATGACAGATAAGATTAACAATACCTCCTCTAAATCTCGTTTAAGGACTGAAATCTCGAATTGTCTTTGATATTCCAGCTCACTGACACCTTTTCAGGTCCAACACAACCTTTCTAGAGAAGAACTACAACGTCACGTCCGGTATACGGTTCAGACAAGGAAGATTGGCCTTTGACAAACATTAAAAGACCACAAAACACGATCAAATAGCATATTATTACAAACGGGAAAGTTCAGAGAGAAGAGACACTGTCAACAAGTTTTGTAATTCTCATCTCCTTAAATAGCCTTCTGAACACACATTTGTTTGTTTTACCTACAATACATATCAATTCTACAGCCACCACTGAAATGTCTGAGATAAGAGAATGCCAGTCATTGTTCTATTCCGTATGCATTTTGGGATTTACATTATTTTTATTAGGGCGAAGAATTAAATCAGGATAACGAATATTTATGTCACGATAACGGATATTTAATGTCAATAATTACATCATTATACTGTTATCAATATTCACATTTTTAGGCTAAACGTACTCAGTACGCATAGTCTATTGCGACGGCCTTTCAGACAAAATTTACCGATCCTGGCCTTCTCATTGGCTGAAATATCGAAAAGAGTTAGAGCCCTCTAGCGGCAATTTTCTGCGTAAATAATGCTGCGATTTTTCAAATCGCTATTTTAAAAGCATCCAAAATTAGTTTATTTTTGAATAACAATACGATTACTATATATTCAAAAAAAAAGAAGCAGTGTGGTTGAACTATCGATAAATTTTGAACAATATATTTTACGGAATTCTCGACATGACGTAAGCGTACAGAACACTATGTGCGAGTTGGCGCCATGATAAGAAGCTAGTCTGGGGGCTTGGTTTGAATGATCAACTAACAGCACTTATAAACAAACAAAACTTACAAACAGAACATCAATTTTGCTTTAATCCTTGTCGCTGTGGCCAGATCGTCTTTATAAATAACATCACTTTACCTCATTAGACGTCACAAAATTGGACTGTTCGTCCTACGCACACACCCGCCGATATGACACTTTTTCAGGATTTTCACACCCACCGCCATGACACATTTTCAAGTTTTTGAAGATAAAAAGTTTGCGCTTCGTAGGCAAGGTACATTTGATGCTCATGATTTAGGAATGATATATTTTTAATACTGTACTGATCATGATGTTGACTCTGTTTACTGATTGTGCTCATTTCAGAACCAGAACGCAGATATTTATAAAACTTGCAGAAATGCAGCCACCAGGGATGCAGCGAAGTAAACGACAACAAAACCATAAATCTGGGGTTCATTTAAAACAAAACAAAAATTCTTGTCTCACTAACCTTTTCAGACCTTATAGTTTGCTATTTTTAAGTTTGCACAGCGTTTTTTGTCTTTTATTCTCCGCGTCGACTTACAGCATTTATTTGCGTCGCTATAATCAGCTGTCTGAAGTTCCGTTTTCTAAAACTCGACAGAGCGGTACCGGGCTGTATTGGGTAGCACAGACAGACACAGATCGGTACCGGGCTGTATTGGGTGGTACAGTTTTGGAGACAGACACTGAGCGGTACCGGGCTGTATTGGGTAGTACAGGTTTGGAGACAGACATTGAGCGGTACCGGGATGTATTGGGTAAAACAGTTTTGGAGACAGACATTGAGCGGTACCGGGCTGTATTGGGTAGTACAGACAGACATTGAGCGGTACCGGGCTGTATTGGGTAGTACAGTTTTGGAGACAGACATTGAGCGGTACCGGGCTGTATTGGGTAGTACAGTTTTGGAGACAGACATTGAGCGGTACCGGGCTGTATTGGGTAGTACAGACAGACATTGAGCGGTACCGGGCTGTATTGGGTAGTACAGACAGACATTGAGCGGTACCGGGCTGTATTGGGTGGTACAGTTTTGGAGACAGACTTTAACCGGTACCGGGATGTATTGGGTAGTACAGTTTTGGAGACAGACATTGAGCGGTACCGGACTGTATTGGGTAGTACAGACAGACATTGAGCGGTACCGGGCTGTATTGGGTAGTACAGACAGACATTGAGCGGTACCGGGCTGTATTGGGTAGTACAGACAGACATTGAGCGGTACCGGGCTGTATTTGGTAGAACAGTTTTGGAGACAGACATTGAGCGGTACCGGGCTGTATTGGGTAGTACAGACAGACATTGAGCGGTACCGGGCTGTATTGGGTAGTACAGTTTTGGAGACAGACATTGAGCGGTACCGGGCTATATTGGGTAGTACAGACAGACATTGAGCGGTACCGGGCTGTATTGGGTAGAACATTGGTTTTGGAGACAGACATTGAGCGGTACCGGGCTGTATTGGGTAGTTTTGGAGACAGACATTGAGCGGTACCGGGCTGTATTCGGTAGTACAGGTTTGGAGACAGACATTGGGCGGTACCGGGCTGTATTGGGTAGTACAGACAGACATTGAGCAGTACCGAACTGTATTGGGTAGTACAGTTTTGGAGGCAGACATTGATCGGTACCGGACTGTATTGGGTAGTACAGTTTTGCAGACAGACATTGAGCGGTACCGGGCTGTATTGGGTAGTACAGTTTTGGAGACAGACATTGAGCGGTACCGGGCTGTATTGGGTAGTACAGACAGACAGAGGTCCCAAGCTGACTAGTGTAGAATACGTTGGCAGAGAGACATAGAGCGGTACCGGGCTGTATTGGGTAGTACAGTTTTGGGTAGACATTGGGTAGTACAGCGGTACCGGGCTGTATTGGGTAGTACAGACAGACATTGAGCGGTACCGGGCTGTATTGGAGGGCTGTACAGACAGACATTGAGCGGTACCGGGCTGTATTGGGTAGTACAGACAGACATTGAGCGGTACCGGGCTGTATTGGGTAGTACAGACAGACATTGAGCGGTACCAGGCTGTATTGGGTATTACAATTTTGGAGACAGACATTGAGCGGTACCGGGCTGTATTGGGTAGTACAGGTTTGGAGACAGACATTGAGCGGTACCGGGCTGTATTGGGTAGTACAGTTTTGGAGACAGACATTGAGCGGTACCGGGCTGTATTGGGTAGTACAGACAGACATTGAGCGGTACCGGGCTGTATTGGGTAGAACAGTTTTGGAGACAGACATTGAGCGGTACCGGGCTGTATTGGGTAGTACAGACAGACATTGAGCGGTACCGGGCTGTATTGGGTAGTACAGTTTTGGAGACAGACATTGAGTACGGTACCGGTCTGTATTGGGTAGTACAGTTTTGGAGACAGACATTGAGCGGTACCGGGCTGTATTGGGTAGTACAGTTTTGGAGACAGACATTGAGCGGTACCGGGCTGTATTGGGTAGTACAGTTTTGGAGACAGACATTGAGCGGTACCGGGCTGTATTGGGTATCACAGTTTAGAGACAGACATTGAGCGGTACCGGACTGTATTGGGTAGTACAGTTTCGGAGACAGACATTGAGCGGTACCGGGCTGTATTGGGTAGTACTGTTTTGGAGACAGACATTGAGCGGTACCGGGCTGTATTGGGTAGTACAGTTTTGGAGACAGACATTGAGCGGTACCGGGCTGTATTGGGTAGTACAGACAGACATTGAGCGGTACCGGGCTGTATTGGGTAGTACAGGTTTGGAGACAGACACTGAGCGGTACCGGGCTGTATTGGGTAGTGCAGTTTTGGAGGCAGACATTGAGCGGTACCGGACTGTATTGGGTAGTACATTTTTTTGAGACAGACATTGAGCGGTACCGGGCTGTATTGGGTAGTACAGTTTTGGAGACAGACATTGAGCGGTACCGGGCTGTATTGGGTAGTACAGACAGACATTGAGCGGTACCGGGCTGTATTGGGTAGTACAGACAGACATTGAGCGGTACCGGGCTGTATTGGGTAGTACAGACAGACATTGAGCGGTACCGGGCTGTATTGGGTAGTACAGACAGACATTGAGCGGTACCGGGCTGTATTGGTTAGTACAGACAGACATTGAGCGGTACCGGGCTGTATTGGGTATCACAGTTTAGAGACAGACATTGTACCGGGCTGTATTGGGTAGTACAGTTTTGGAGACAGACATTGAGCGGTACCGGGCTGTATTGGGTAGTACAGTTTTGGAGACAGACATTGAGCGGTACCGGGCTGTATTGGGTAGTACAGACAGACATTGAGAGGTACCGGGATGTATTGGGTAGTACAGTTTTGGAGACAGACATTGAGCGGTACCGGGCTGTATTGGGTAGTACAGACAGACATTGAGTGGTACCGGGCTGTATTGGGTAGTACAGACAGACATTGAGCGGTACCGGACTGTATTGGGTGGTACAGTTTTGGAGACATTTATTTCAAATTATGGTAGATGTTTAGGAATATTCTGCACGAAATGACACGTTTCCTGGTCGTTTGTACCGTTTATATTGACTTTTAACACTCTTTTCAGCATCATCTGTCCTATGATCAGTTTGTGCAGGAGCAATGTGTGGAAATACATCCTGCAAATATGTCATTTTTTAATATAGCCCATTAGGAATCCGGAAATCATCTACAGACTAACTGAGATTAAATACGAATTATAGAGCAAATACACAGGTTTGTACGCTGGGAATGGGATTCCATACACACTTTTCACACTGTTCTGCTAAAATTTGTAATCGCCACAAATAAAATATCACATGTTTGTTTATATGATGAATTGAGGCACACAAGAACGTGTTCTCAGGTCCTTTTGTGATTTAATTATTATGAAAAGCATCATATGAAATCCAAACTTGTGTCAATATCCCTGTATTGTTTTGTAGGAAATTGACCTTTAAAAACGAGATAGAAACGAAATTGAGTTTTTCTCGAGTATGTGTTTTTCTCTTTAGGAACTGGAAAGCATTGCTTGTACCTTTGTTAGAACTGTGAATTTGTACACAGTACAGAGTCATTTACTTTTGTCGGTGTATTTTGGCTTAGTAAATGTTGACTTATATATAACTTTAATGGTGATTTTCCCACTGTCGATCTTAATCAACCTCCAGCCGAGTTACTTCCGGTACAGGTATTGTGGGTAATAACGTGACGTTTTAAAAGCGATGTAATTTAAGTGCTACCTAAGCCTACAGGTAGGAAATATTGATATATTTCAAACCATGTCGAGTTTCACGTTACAAAAACCAGTTATATAATACACACAATATTTCACATGTTTCTTTGACTTTATAAATTGCTGTGATGTGTCGTTCTCATGATAAATACATGTAACACGGCAGAACCATTCTTCACAAACCTATCAGCTATTACAGTTACCCTCAACTGTTATAAAGTTGTTGAACGTGCTATTAAAACAAGATTAAATATACACACAAACCTGTTCCGCCTTAACGTCATGAGTCTTCGATCTGTAAAAGATGTAAGAGCAAAGATTCATGGATACTTCCGATTTGTTGAAAGCACGATGGCTTTCTGTAGCAGAAAAATGGATGCCATCCGAGTTAGCCATTCCCGCTGTTGGTTGCGTGATTCGTTTCATCATTCGCAAACTTCGTTATCCTTACCTAAATATGTACTTCCGATCCATTGTACAACATGTTTGATCAATGAAACTTGCTTAATTCAGGATGATTAAATATTCTACATATCAAATATAGTCCCAACTTATTCTGTACAAACATCTTGATACAATATTTCCGTATTAATAGATTGCCTCAGTGTTCTGATTCTTGAATAAGGCCCTACGAGGTGACTCACTATCCGACAACATAATAAAAAGATTTGACCAAGTTTTCATTTGTTCTTGGTAGCGGTTTGACATAAAAGAGACTTACTTCTAATATTTCACGGAATCTTCTTACTTCATTTCCACCGTTATAACATCTATCACAGTAAAATGATGCGTTTATGCTTGAAATTCCCCCGCTGCTAACTATCGATTGTACCTAGAGCTAACAAAATCATAAATTCATGTGAATGAAATGACTTACATTCGAGAAAACTTCGGTTCTTGATCTAACTCGAAAAACAGTTTTCCCCCTCAAATTTACGGCTTGATCATTTCTCAAAGGCATCATTAACCATACCAGGTATGAACTCTGTGACCACTTTCCCAGTGTAACAAGAAAGCCTTAGTACTTCAATCGTTCATTGTAACATCAAACCTATACACACCTCTGAATGAATACGTCGCGTTGGTCAGTTTTATCAAAAATGTTGTGGGACTATTAGTATTGAAAAGTTCAAGTACGGTCTCTCTTTGTTACTTTAATTAAAAGCAAACGTTTTACGGACTTCCGAATCTAATTCATCTTGATCGATGAAAGGTTTTCAAAGAGTGAAAAGCACAAAATAACCGTGAGCGTTTGAGCAGCCTTGATCAGTCAGTGTTAGAAGAATCGTACAAAAGAACCCTTTCAGAAAATAGTTGAATGTTATTATTTTTGTGACAAGTGGAGAAAATCAATGAGACGCCGTTTCTTTCATTCAATTATTGAGTTTTTAATTATCCTTACTGATATTGTGACGTATATACACTAATGAAGTGTATCCGGTAATTTCATTTAAAAGTGAAATGCTCTTGTCATGTATAATTGATATAAGCACAACAGGAAAAAAACCCACAAAAACAAAAACGCAAAAACAATAAACAGCACTAGTGGTTCACTTTTCCTGGATAAGCACGACCCATCATGAAAATCCTTGTTATTTACAATCTTTGAAACAATTTGAATCTTCTCGGATGCTTTATTGATGAATGTCGTGGTTATTGTGACGTCACAACGACAACTAAAGGTAATGCATATTGTGTACGTTAGCGTTTTAAATAATGCCACAAAAATATGAAGGATTGTAAGTAAAAGTATAATACAATTAAAGATTGGCGTGACAGTACTGTAACATCAGTAACTTCTGGGATAGTGTTAATCAAGGCAGGAACGCAGGCATTTCTCGTGAGACCAATCTATACACAGCGAGAATTAAAAAAAATATAGATTCAAAGGGAGATAACTCCAGCTACGGATCATATAGTTTAGGGGACAGTGCGATAATGAAAAGTAGATCCGAAGAAAGCATAACTTTAAAAAGTATTGAAAGTAATATGTTTTCCATCAGTGTTTTCCCGAAATTAAGTCTTAATTTTTTTGTAAATATATTTTAATTCCCCTTATTCTCGTTCTTCTTTCGGATAGATTTGTATTACAATAAGAAATTTTGTCTGTTCGATGGTTTCATTTCTCCTTGACAGTCAGGAGTGCTCTCCTTAGTAGTTGGTGACCACATCGCTGAACATAATACGGAACGCCTGACCTTTAGAGAGTAAACTTTTCTTGTCCAAATATACTAGCACATGAGTATAGACTTCTTTACAACCAAAATGAAGGAATCGAACCTCAGACTTCAGACCTTTACAACCAAAATGCAAACACCTCAAGGAAAAAACATAAAATGCAAACACCTCTGTAAGAATCGAACCTCAGACTTCAGGAACCTTTACAACCAAAATGCAAACACCTCAAGGAAGGAATCGAACCTCAGACTTCAGGAACCTTTACAACCAAAATGCAAACACCTCAAGGAAGGAATCGAACCTCAGACTTCAGGAACCTTTACAACCAAAATGCAAACACCTCAAGGAAGGAATCGAACCTCAGACTTCAGGAACCTTTACAACCAAAATGCAAACACCTCAAGGAAGGAATCGAACCTCACTTCAGGAACCTTTACAACCAAAATGCAAACACCTCAAGGAAGGAATCGAACCTCAGACTTCAGGAACCTTTACAACCAAAATGCAAACACCTCAAGGAAGGAATCGAACCTTCTTCTGAAGTTACGAAGTCTGATGCTGTACAAAAATATCTGAGACCTTTACAGCCAGAAACGCATGCTGTAATCATATGACAAAAGGGAAGAAGGCCACGTGTTGTTGACGGTAAGCGTGATATAAACCTAGGACAATCCAGTCCTATCACACTCCTGATATAATGGGCTTTGTTTCATATGCCGTTCAATCAAAACGAAAAACAGCAAGAAAACAAAACAAGATCAAAACCACACTTAGTGTTTTCATCAAACTTAAAGTAATCAGATCTCAAGGGAATGGGGAATGTGTAAACATTCTCTTTTCAGCGTGGCGCTATACAAATGCTTACGGGCTGGTGATTATACGCACAAATGAAGAGTTTATAAGCTTACGCAGGACGTAGATTCAAGAGTATTGATGATGTTGACACAAACGAGACCCTGGGGAACCGCCTTTCTGTGTGCTCTGGCGTATACAGAGCAATCGAGCGACAAGATTTGGTGAGTGCTTTTGATAAAGAAATATTTCAATGAGTATTTTATCTAAAACATCACGGGGAACAGATCAACATCTGATATCTGAGTGTGTTGTTCAGTTTAATATAGATCACTTTTTCCATGCTGTAACTGAAAATAATTAGCATGGAATTAGAAAGAGTAATGCGTAATTGTTAGCATGGTTTCTATATGTAGATACATATTGGGTGAAATTACCAAAACGTTAACACAAATTAATGTACAAAGGAAAGATTTTTACTACCTAGCTGATCTAGAGCATTCAATACAACAAGATGTGTAACATATGTTAACTTTAATGACACGAACAAACGTATTCTAAGAATCCAATGTCCATTAATATTAAATACCACAGTTTATGTATTCATAACACATCCAATGATGTCAATATCAATAACGCATTGTACTATAACCTGTGTTACCCTGGCATAAATCGTAAATCCCAACACATATGTAGTCTTTACTCAGAATCAACTGGAGCTTGATAAATCTACATTCATTTCACAAAAACCTTGGTGCGTTTTTGATAAAAGATAATTTCTCTGTTTTCATTAACTTAATAGACATACTCACTTTAGACACCAGTTAAGGACCATCCATATCTTAGACCGTGCTGAATTTTGATCGCTGTATTTAGAAAAATATTCAACAACAACTGGGTATAAGAATAATTTTTCTAAGGCATTTAACGAAACTTTACACAGTCGATAGGGAAAGATTCATTGAACCGAAAGTGCTATGCCATTTTAAATGAGGCATTCCCAAAATCTAGAAAAAAAACTTTAACTGTCTCGTAGTTAGAGATACATCATCAAATCATCAAAACTTGATCAATCATTTGATCAAGAAGATTAACTTATAAACGAGTTTTACTGGGTATGAAAATACCAAGATCAGATATAGCCACCACCCTTCTGGCACATTGTGTGTGTCCTTCGTCTCGTACCACTGACCCAAAGCCGAAGTGCCAATAGATGAGTAACAAAGACAAGGTTGAAGATTCTGATCACAGTAATTCTGCCCTTTTAAAGTCCATCAAGGACATGCAAGCTTACAGATTAGAGAAAAGCACCCCCACTTAAACCCAAACATATCCCGGGTAAGGGTGGGACCATGAACCTCGCATCTTTAAACCCAAACATATCCCGGGTAAGGGTGGGACCATGAACCTCGCATCTTTAAACCCAAACATATCCCGGGTAAGGGTGGGACCATGAACCTCGGATCTGAAAACCCAAACATATCCCGGGTAAGGGTGGGACCATGAACCTCGCATCTTTAAACCCAAACATATCCCGGGTAAGGGTGGGACCATTAGCCTCGGATCTGAAAACCCAAACATATCCCGGGTAAGGGTGGGACCATGAGCCTCGCATCTTTAAACCCAAACATATCCCGGGTAAGGGTGGGACCATGAGCCTCGGATCTGAAAACCCAAACATATCCCGGGTAAGGGTGGGACCATGAGCCTCGGATCTGAAAACCCAAACATATCCCGGGTAAGGGTGGGACCATGAGCCTCGGATCTGAAAACCCAAACATATCCCGGGTAAGGGTGGGACCATGAATCTTGGATATGAAAACCCAAACATATCCCGGGTAAGGGTGGGACCATGAGCCTCGGATCTGAAAACCCAAACATATCCCGGGTAAGGGTGGGACCATGAACCTCGCATCTTTAAACCCAAACATATCCCGGGTAAGGGTGGGACCATGAGCCTCGGATCTTTAAACCCAAACATATCCCGGGTAAGGGTGGGACCATTAGCCTCGGATCTGAAAACCCAAACATATCCCGGGTAAGGGTGGGACCATGAGCCTCGGATCTGAAAACCCAAACATATCCCGGGTAAGGGTGGGACCATGAATCTTGGATATGAAAACCCAAACATATCCCGGGTAAGGGTGGGACCATGAACCTCGCATCTTTAAACCCAAACATATCCCGGGTAAGGGTGGGACCATGAACCTCGCATCTTTAAACCCAAACATATCCCGGGTAAGGGTGGGACCATGAACCTCGGATCTGAAAACCCAAACATATCCCGGGTAAGGGTGGGACCATGAACCTCGCATCTTTAAACCCAAACATATCCCGGGTAAGGGTGGGACCATTAGCCTCGGATCTGAAAACCCAAACATATCCCGGGTAAGGGTGGGACCATGAGCCTCGGATCTGAAAACCCAAACATATCCCGGGTAAGGGTGGGACCATGAGTCTCGGATCTTTAAACCCAAACATATCCCGGGTAAGGGTGGGACCATGAGCCTCGGATCTGAAAACCCAAACATATCCCGGGTAAGGGTGGGACCATGAATCTTGGATATGAAAACCCAAACATATCCCGGGTAAGGGTGGGACCATGAGCCTCGGATCTGAAAACCCAAACATATCCCGGGTAAGGGTGGGACCATGAACCTCGCATCTTTAAACCCAAACATATCCCGGGTAAGGGTGGGACCATGAGCCTCGGATCTGAAAACCCAAACATATCCCGGGTAAGGGTGGGACCATGAGCCTCGGATCTTTAAACCCAAACATATCCCAGGTAAGGGTGGGACCATGAGCCTCGGATCTGAAAACCCAAACATATCCCGGGTAAGGGTGGGACCATGAATCTTGGATATGAAAACCCAAACATATCCCGGGTAAGGGTGGGACCATGAGCCTCGGATCTGAAAACCCAAACATATCCCGGGTAAGGGTGGGACCATGAACCTCGCATCTTTAAACCCAAACATATCCCGGGTAAGGGTGGGACCATGAGCCTCGGATCTGAAAACCCAAACATATCCCGGGTAAGGGTGGGACCATTAGCCTCGGATATGAAAACCCAAACATATTCCGGGTATGGTGGCCTTGGCCGGCTTCTCATTCGTCCGGTATCAAGATATACTGAGATCCATTTGTATGTAGGTAACTTTACATTGTTCAGATTTAATGTAAACATTGGAAACAGACACATCAGTTGATGTATCATGGCGTTTGTCTGTTCATAAATATGTAGATGTATGTTTATGTACAAGGTAGTAAAATTACCACCTCAGTCAAACACATAATATCGCGACTGTTGTCAAAACATTCAGCGAGAGAAAATTTATCATCCTTGCGCTCTGAAAGAAAAGTAAGAAATCGTGAAAAACGAATTGTTTACACTAGGCTCTCTGATTTATATACCACAGCGTCAATACAAGCTGGTTTGAAAAAAATATCTACACAATACAATTGGCGGTTCATACTTTTAAACAGTACGTACCCCTCCTTAGCGATACAAAGATGACGGAGTGCTGTCGGTTTAGGTATTGAGATATGTTCTGTATTGCCGTATCTAGAAGAACGTGTGATCGATTGATAAAGTTAACAGATGACATATGATTACTCTAAAAGCCACTCCATATACATCGAAATGTCTTCTCGCCATATTCCCCAAAGGTACGAAAATTAATTGTACATAAATGTGGGGATGCTGGTTACAGGGCGTGAGTATATATAATCCGCCGGGACATGTCGAGGTCGCCCAGAACAATTTACGTCCAACATCAGTACGTAAAATGTCATTAAAACCTACACAAATGTCACGGGCACACGAAAAAGAATTACAAAATGAGTAACTGTGTTTTTTAATATGTCCGTTTCATATGTACGAACAATGATGGTTTACGAAACACCTGGATTTGCCGACGTCATCAATAATAATCTTGATCACCAAACCACTTGTAATTGATCTCTGTGTTGGCGCAGTCTATGCAGACAAAAAGAGTCTGGTTGAACGAGACTCCGTATATTCTCATGTCGTAACAAAAGAGCGTGTAATTGAACTGACTGAGATAAAATCATACATCTCGCACAAGACGGAATTGAAAAAAAAAGAGTGTGAAGAGTTTAGAAAATTGAATACTCTCTGTTAACGTGGCCAGAACACTGACGATAACAGACCAAACGACCCTGAGAGTTACTTGGATTGAGAATGAAAAAGAAATTGTAGTCAGTTTTTATCAATTTCAAGCTTCTTTTTAATAAACCAAGCAATATGAAGTTATCCTTATGTAAGAATACACATGGTTACAGATAAAAACTTCCGTAGTGATTTGACACCTACATATTCTTATAACACTGTAAAAAAACCCGTGTTGTAGCTAGCGGATGGTGACGTCACTTGGATGTAATTAACGACGTCTAAGATGGCATTGCTATCACAAGTAGATAGGGCTTCACTTCGAAACTATGAAAGGCAAGTTTCCCGTCGCTTGTCATCGTTTCGACGCAGAAATTAAAATCAGAGCTTTTTCACCAATTAAGATCGAAAATTATTTTTACTAAACTTAAACATGATCGCGTCATAACTCATTTTTATTTAGTTACATGTGAATATAGTATTTGACTAGAACGGGGAAAATCATTGTTTTGAGGGTTAGAAGAATAAAACATTTTTTATGTGTTTCAAAATCACCAAAAATGCTTAGCGTACGATTTTTGTAGTGAGAACTGCCCATAAATTATGGCTATCCTCACTTCATTCGAAACGTGTAAACATATACGTCTGACATTTCCAACTTGTACCGAATTACCTATCCCAGCATTCCGAACTGACGTCTCGAAGATTCCGGTCACGGCTGCGGACGAAATGTTCATAAATTTCCGAACTGAAATCTTGGAGATTCCAGTCTTGGCTGTGAACGGTAATAGACTTCCGAACTGACATCTTGGCGACAGACAGGTACTTTCCGGTCAAGACTATGGACGAGGTGTCCTTGGACGTTTGATACATATATAGCTGTTTTCTTCGCTTTGTAATTAATTGTCTCCTAAGACTGTGAAGGTCAGTAATAATTGATTGTGCATGTACCTGCCGGTCCTGTAATCAATAACCTAAGGATTGCCTTGATAGAATACAGGTCAAATGAAAATTACTATACCGCTATTTATTTGATTTAAAGCTTGGTATTTTAAATCTACATGCGCAGCTCTCCACTGCCTCCTACCCTTCCTGCGTCCTACGTAACCCTCCATCCCCCAAACCCCATTCCTGCGCAGTCTTCCACCATCACCCATTCATACGTAGCCCTCCACCACCCCTACCCCTCCTTCCGCAGCCCTCCACCACCCCTACCCCTCCTTACGCAGCCGTCTACCACCACCATCTTCATGCGCAGTCCTCCATCGCCCCTACCCCTCCTTATGCAGCCGTCTACCTCCATCCTCTTCCTGTGCAGCCCTCAGTCGCCCCTACCCCTGCTTACGCAGTCCTTCACCACCGCCCTCTTCATGCACAGTCCTCCACCGTCTCCAGCATTCCTGCGTAGCAATCCTACCCCTTTCTGAGCAGCTCTCCATCACCTCTACTTACTGCGCAGTCCTCTGCCATCCCCACCCTTCCTGCATAGCCCTCCGCCGCCTCCCCCTCCCCCTTCCTGCGCAGCCCTCTGCCGCCCCAACCTACCTGCGCAGCCCTTTGCCATCCGCCTTACTGCGCAGCCTCCAAACGCCTTCCCCTTCCTGCACAGCCCTCTGCCGCCGCCCCCCCCCCTCCCCTTCCTGCGCAGCCCTCTGCCGCTGCCCCCTTAACCTTCCTGCGCAGCCCTCCGCTGCTCCGACCCTTCCTGCGCAGCCGTTTGCCGCCCCGCCTTACTGCGCAGCGTCCATCCAAACGCCACCTTCTCCTTCCTGCGCAGCCTTCTGCCGCCTCCCCTCTTCCCCTTCCTGCGCAGCCCTCTGCCGCCCCCACCCTTCCTACGCAGCCCTTCACAGCATCCCAACCTTCATGTGGATGGCACCACCATTATCTGCACAACCCTCTAACGTCCCCATCCCTTCCTGCGGAGCCCTCCACCGCCCCCTTTCTGGTTTGTTTTGTAGACCATTCATAACATTAGTTTTTTTCATATACCTTAATTAACTCAATAATTCACAGGTACCAGGTGTTCCGCGGTTATCTTGGTCCCTCGAACATAAAGAAATTTATGAACTCTGTAATAATTATAAATGAAGGCACGAGCTACACGTATTTCAACCTAAATCAGACGTCTCGACAAGTAGGATGCGATAACCTAAATCAGACGTCTAAATCAGACGTCTCGACAAGTAGGATGCGATAACCTAAATCAGACGTCTCGACAAGTAGGATGCGATAACCTAAATCAGACGTCTCGACAAGTAGGATGCGATAACCTAAATCAGACGTCTCGACAAGTAGGATGCGATAACCTAAATCAGACGTCTAGACAAGTAGGATGCGATAACCTAAATCAGACGTCTCGACAAGTAGGATGCGATAACCTAAATCAGACGTCTAGACAAGTAGGATGTGATAACCTAAATCAGACGTCTAGACAAGTAGGATGCGATAACCTAAATCAGACACAAGTAGGATGCGATAACCTAAATCAGACACAAGTAGGATGCGATAACCTAAATCAGACGTCAAGTCGACGTCTAACAAGTAGGATGCGATAACCTAAATCAGGACGTCTAGACAAGTCTTCTGACAAGTTGCGATAACCTAAATCAGACGTCTCGACAAGTAGGATGCGATAACCTAAATCAGACGTCTCGACAAGTAGGATGCGACAAGTTTCAGGATGCGATAACCTAAATCAGAACATTTTCTAAATCAGACGTCTCGACAAGTAGGATGCGATAACCTAAATCAGACGTCTCGACAAGTAGGATGCGATAACCTAAATCAGACGTCTCGACAAGTAGGATGAGATTTCAAAGTGTAACAGGAAATAAGTTTACAAACTTCTTCTGTTCTGAAGTTACATTTAAAGCTTTCTCCGACAATGGTAATTCTACATTTCTTTTAAAAAATATATCACTCAGCTCAGTGGAGAATATAATTTCAAGTCTTCATGATATAACGATTTTCAACATAAAACAGATTAAAAGCACAACGAAGTGTTAACTTCTGTGTTTTTTAGTAAACGAATAATAATATCCGGTAAATATGTCGTGAATGAAACACGTGTCTTAGAACACATTCGATACGGTACACGTGTCCACGAAAACATCCGATACGATACAAGTGTCCACGAAAACATCCGATACTATACACGTGTCCACGAAAACGTCCGATACGATACACGTGTCCACGAAAACGTCCGATACGATACACGTGTTCACGAATACAGCAGAGACGGTACACGTGTCCACGAAAACGTCCGATACGATACACGTGTACCCGAAAACATTCGATAGGATACACGTGTCCACGAATACAGCAGAGACGGTACACGTGTCCACGAAAACGTCCGTTACGATACACGTGTCCACGAAAACGTCCGATAGGATACACGTGTCCACGAATACAGCAGAGACGGTACACGTGTCCACGAAAACGTCCGTTACGATACACGTGTCCACGAAAACGTCCCATACGATACACGTG
The DNA here is from genome assembly GCF_031769215.1 of Ylistrum balloti. Taxonomy (NCBI): domain Eukaryota; kingdom Metazoa; phylum Mollusca; class Bivalvia; order Pectinida; family Pectinidae; genus Ylistrum; species Ylistrum balloti. The sequence goes on along the minus strand of NW_026782154.1, from coordinate 387,968 downwards.
TCCACGAAAACGTCCGATACGGTACACGTGTCCACGAAAACGTCCGTTACGATACACGTGTACCCGAAAACATTCGATAGGATACACGTGTCCACGAAAACGTCCGATACGATACACGTGTTCACCAATACAGCAGAGACAGTAACCGTGTCCACGAAAACGTCCGATACGTTACACGTGTTCACGAAAACGTCCCATACGATACACGTGTCCACGAAAACGTCCGTTACGATACACGTGTCCACGAAAACGTCCCATACGATACACGTGTCCACGAAAACGTCCGATACGGTACACGTGTCCACGAAAACGTCCGATACGATACACGTGTCCACGAAAACGTCCGATACGATACACGTGTTCACGAAAACGTCCGATATGATACGTGTGAGTAAAAGAATAAGACCTTTTATTTTAAGATAAAACTGAAATACTTCCGTTCATAATACAAATTATCATTTTCAGACAAATTGCATTGTATTAGTTTGGAACAATTCGATTTTTTTAGTTGGTATATCGGTCTGTACAATTGATGTGTACTCTTCACAACGTCAAATCATATTATCTCGTTCGATTTGTAATTCCGCCAGACAAGTTTCCCCTGACAGGGGGATAACATTTGTATATATCTGCTAAAAATAGCAATATAAGGTTCGTGCACTCACTGTGGACAATTCGATATAAACGCCGACAGAATACCTGGAGACTTTGGAAAATCAAGTGACTCGTGATTCCTGATAGTTTTATTAAATAAGCACCGAACTACATTTCGAGGTTGCAATCAACTCTAATCTAAAAAGTATTTTTCGATTTGTTCCTTGCTGGTCTTTTCAGTGATAGTGTTCTGGGGCAATAAACTAGAGATAACTATTAGCAGACATCACTACCATGGAATGCCATTGGTACAATCCCTCGGAGAACGAGAGGATGTCACATGAATTACCAAGTGAGTGATGGAGATATCATTCTACGGAATGAGGGAAGGGAAGTCACATGGATTGCCAAGCATGTGACTAAAATATCATTCTACGGAGGGAGTATGTCACATTGATTGTCAAGCGGGTGAAGACGATATCACTCTGCAGAGGGAGTATGTCACATTGATTGTCAAGCGTGTGATGGAAATATCATACTGGGGAGGGGGGTAGGGGTGGGACATTAATTGCATAGCGTGTGATGAAAATATACTGCGGAGGGGGGGGGGTGTCACATTGATTGTCAAGCGTGTGATGGAAATGTTCTGAAGAGGGAGTATGCCACATTGATTGTCAAGTGTGTGAAGACGATATCACTCTGCGGAGGGAGTATGTCACATTGATTGTCAAGCGTGTGAAGACACTCTGCGGAGGGGTGTGTCACATTGATTGTCAAGTGTGTGAAGACGATATCACTCTGCGGAGGGAGTATGTCACATTGATTGTCAAGCGTGTGAAGACACTCTGCGGAGGGGTGTGTCACATTGATTGTCAAGCGTGTGATGGAAATGTACTGCGGAGGGAGTATGCCACATTGATTGTCAAGCGTGTGAAGATGATATCACTCTGCGGAGGGAGTATGTCACATTGATTGTCAAGCGTGTGAAGACACACTGCGGAGGGGTGTGTCACATTGATTGTCAAGCGTGTGATGGAAATGTACTGCGGAGGGAGTATGCCACATTGATTGTCAAGCGTGTGAAGACGATATCATTCTGTGGAGGGGTGTGTCACATTGATTGTCAAGCGTGTGAACACGATATCATTCTGTGGAGGGGGGTGTCACATTGATTGTCAAGCGTGTGAAGACGATATCACTCTGCGGATGGGGGTGTCACATTGATTGTCAAGCGTGTGATGGAAATGTACTGCGGAGGGAGTATGCCACATTGATTGTCAAGCGTGTGAAGACGATATCACTCTGCGGAGGGGGGTGTCACATTGATTGTCAAGCGTGTGAAGACGATATCATTCTGTGGAGGGGGGTGTCACATTGATTGTCAAGCGTGTGAAGACGATATCATTCTGTGGAGGGGGGTGTCACATTGATTGTCAAGCGTGTGAAGACGATATCACTCTGCGGATGGGGGTGTCACATTGATTGTCAACCGTGTGATGGAAATGTTCTACGGAGGGAGTATGCCACATTGACTGTCAAGCGTGTGAAGACGATATCACTCTGCGGAGGGGGGTGTCACATTGATTGTCAACCGTGTGATGGACATCCAGGTATTTTCAAAATGGTTGTGTTAGTATTCTATCGTGAACTAGACACCTAAATTATGGACAATTAGACGTATGTATTAGACTTTTTGACTTCAATATTTATCTCCGAGTCAAATCTGAGGGGAAAGGGAGGAAAGTTTATTTACATGTACACATACTCTCCATTACACATGTGCGCTTACAACAACAAAACACTGTTTCAATAACTTATATTGATCTAAATGACCCGACCCTTCTAACACCAATTATGTGGAATACAATCGTTACCAAGAAATGTCATGTTCTCAAAACGACTGCCGGGTAGACAAAATGAAGTCAGCTGACGACATCTATCGCGACATGTTGAGAGGAAATTCCAGAAGAACAAGTTCAGGAAGCAGGAAAGTTAATTTCTCTGAACTTCTAATTAATGGAGAAAATATTGATATCAACAGCGAAGTGGAAAGATTTCCCTGTTTTGGTAAATTGAGGTAATCAACTGATGAGAAAGGTAGTGTACTCTTAATTGGTATCTGATGGACATAGTCTATAACTTTTCCTATTTCTTTAAAGGCTTTATTTTGTTTGGTTTGGTTTTTTGTTTGTTTGTTTTCTTTTGGGTGGGGAGGGAGTGTGTGTGTGTGTGTGTGTGTGTTGGGGGGGGGGGGGGGGGGGGGGAAGGTGTCATTTTACGTCCTCGCAAAAACCAGTGTCAAAATAAAAGTGTGATTTAAAGGGATTACGTAATTTTTATGTCTAAAGTCAACTTAATGGATTTGACAATGACCCTGTCACCTTTGTGTAACCTGATAATAAAATATTAGGACAATTACAATCAAATAAGACAACAGAACCGACCATCGATCATTTGTTTACAATTAGGACGGACTAAGCTTTCTTCACCGTCTACACGGAAACACAAAATCTATTTCCCAGTTGACTGACGAAATGAAACCGTTTGCTTTTTACATCGACGTCGAGAATATTGGATTCAGTACAACTACACTACATGAAAGTAAAAAACCGTATAAGTGTTGTAACTTTCTAAATATCTGGTTGTAGAACATTTTTTTTAAAAAACAGCTATAGATTCCGTCTGTTTGTCTTCTGTGTAACACATGCCTCAAACAAAACCAGGTGATTTGGTTTAAAACATCGAAATGATAAAACTCGAGGAATATCGATTTTCTTGTCAGGTCATTCTTCCTGCTTGCTATTTAACCTGTTTTAGTGCCGTGATGATTTGTCTTGTGAAATAGAATGTCTTTTTTGTCTGTGGGCCTCAACGTACCCGATAATCCAGACATACAACATCAGAGCACTGCTGTTTGATTATTCGGTTGACAGCTGTATGGTAAAGCTTGGTCTATATTTTGGGTCTAAGGTGTATAACACCACTAACTTTGTATTGATAGGTGTCACTTGTCTTTTGTTACATCTTTTACACGTGACATTCATTTTAACTCATTTTTAACTGTTTTCACAAACTGATGTTTCCCGGGTTATTGGTTCCGATTTTGGACCGCTTACCCAGGAATTGTACTTGTTAGATTGTAGAAGTCTGACAGTTGGATAACCACAGGACACTTCTGTTATGGCAAGTCAAGGTTATATACTTGTGTAACATCGATACGTTACAGGGTCGTTAAAACATGCGCGACAAATTAAACTATATTTGTTAATACATTGATCCTGTATGCCGCATGAATAAAACTTAACGCGACAACAAAGTTACGTTCTTTGTTTTCATAAACCGATCAGCTTTTATCTACTTATTTAAACAGTTGACGATATAACAATAATATTATTTCAGTTTTAAAAAATGAAACATTAAAATATAGGAGGCATTGCACATGATAAATGTACAAAGCAAACAGAAACTTAACAAGACACAAGGAGACAGATTTATGTTCTTTTTAAATAATTCGTACATCGTTTCCAATTTAAGCGTTCACAATATTCCTCGTCAATTTTAACTTAATGAACCATAATGAGGAACGTCGCCATAGCAACGTCATTATGATTACATTGCGTTTTAATCTTGTATAATATGACTAAAAATTGGTCTTCCGAGTAACTGTCTTCCCGAAAGTCACGTGGACAACGTGACCTTGTGACATATTATGACGTCATACGCATGACTGATGAAAGTCATTAGTCTGAAAACCACGTTGTTCCCTGCTATGCACCCGATTTAACGCTTCATAGAGTTGCATTCATACAGCACAGAAAATATTTATTTATAGAATGTTGAATATTAGTGACGAAAGCATTGCCGGCATAATTTTTGTTTAAATCATTAATATCGCGGCGACCTTGAGAGATAATTCATTAAGCTGGAAGAAACAAGTCAGTTGTCAGTGTACAGTAAGTTTACACGCGACATAATTAGTACACAAACAAATAATTAAGAGATGTTTACTGTATATATCTGTTCTACAAATGACACCTATTTACACGTGGTAATTAGTACACAAACAAATAATTATAGATGTATACTGTATATATCTGTTGTTTATGACACCTATTTACATATATCGTGGACACCTAACACGGGGTTAATAATTATAGATGTATACTGTATATATCTGTTGTTTATGACACCTATTTACACGGGGTAATTAGGACACAAACAAATAATTATAGATGTATACTGTATATATCTGTTGTTTATGACACCTGTTTACACGTGGTAATTAGTAAACAAACAAATAATTATAGATGTATACTGTATATATCTGTTGTTTATGACACCTATTTACACGGGGTAATTAGGACAATTAGGACACAAACAAATAATTATAGATGTATACTGTATATATCTGTTGTTTATGACACCTATTTACACGGGGTAATTAGGACACAAACAAATAATTATAGATGTATACTGTATATATCTGTTGTTTATGACACCTATTTACACGGGGTAATTAGGACACAAACAAATAATTATAGATGTATACTGTATATATCTGTTGTTTATGACACCTATTTACACGGGGTAATTAGTACACAAACAAATAATTATAGATGTATACTGTATATATCTGTTGTTTATGACACCTATTTACACGGGGTAATTAGGACACAAACAAATAATTATAGATGTATACTGTATATATCTGTTGTTTATGACACCTATTTACACGGGGTAATTAGTACACAAACAAATAATTATAGATGTATACTGTATATATCTGTTGTTTATGACACCTATTTACACAAACAAATAATTATAGGGGTATATATAGGACACAAACAAATAATTATAGATGTATACTGTATATATCTGTTGTTTATGACACCTATTTACACGGGGTAATTAGTACAGAAACAAATAATTAAGAGATGTATACTGGACACAAACAAATAATTATAGATGTATACTGTATATATCTGTTGTTTATGACACCTATTTACACGGGGTAATTAGGACACAAACAAATAATTATAGATGTATACTGTATATATCTGTTGTTTATGACACCTATTTACACGGGGTAATTAGGACACAAACAAATAATTATAGATGTATACTGTATATATATCTGTATATATCTGTTGTTTATGACACCTATTTACACGGGGTAATTAGGACACAAACAAATAATTAAGAGATGTATACTGTATATATCTGTTGTTTATGACACCTATTTACACGGGGTAATTAGTACACAAACAAATAATTAAGAGATGTTTACTGTATATATCTGTTGTTTATGACACCTATTTACACGGGGTAATTAGTACACAAACAAATAATTATAGATGTATACTGTATATATCTGTTGTTTATGACACCTATTTACACGGGGTAATTAGTACACAAACAAATAATTATAGATGTATACTGTATATATCTGTTGTTTATGACACCTATTTACACGGGGTAATTAGTACACAAACAAATAATTATAGATGTATACTGTATATATCTGTTGTTTATGACACCTATTTACACGGGGTAATTAGTACACAAACAAATAATTATAGATGTATACTGTATATATCTGTTGTTTATGACACCTATTTACACAAACAAATAATTAATTATATATCTGGACACAAACAAATAATTAAGATGTATACTGTATATATCTGTTGTTTATGACACCTATTTACACGGGGTAATTAGTACACAAACAAATAATTATAGATGTATACTGTATATATCTGTTGTTTATGACACCTATTTACACGGGGTAATTAGGACACAAACAAATAATTAAGAGATATATACTGTATATATCTGTTGTTTATGACACCTATTTACACGGGGTAATTAGTACACAAACAAATAATTATAGATGTATACTGTATATATCTGTTGTTTATGACACCTGTTTACACGTGGTAATTAGTAAACAAACAAATAATTATAGATGTATACTGTATATATCTGTTGTTTATGACACCTATTTACACGGGGTAATTAGGACACAAACAAATAATTATAGATGTATACTGTATATATCTGTTGTTTATGACACCTATTTACACGGGGTAATTAGGACACAAACAAATAATTATAGATGTATACTGTATATATCTGTTGTTTATGACACCTATTTACACGGAGTAATTAGGACACAAACAAATAATTAAGTGATGTATACTGTATATATCTGTTGTTTATGACACCTATTTACACGGGGTAATTAGTAAACAAACAAATAATTAAGAGATATATACTGTATATATCTGTTGTTTATGACACCTATTTACACGGGGTAATTAGTACACAAACAAATAATTATAGATGTATACTGTATATATCTGTTGTTTATGACACCTATTTACACGGGGTAATTAGTACACAAACAAATAATTATAGATACTGTATATATCTGTATATATCTGTTGTTATATCTGTTGTTTATGACACCTATTTACACGGGGTAATTAGTACACAAACAAATAATTATAGATGTATACTATATATATCTGTTGTTTATGACACCTATTTACACGGGGTAATTAGTACACAAACAAATAATTATAGATGTATACTGTATATATCTGTTGTTTATGACACCTATTTACACGGGGTAATTAGGACACAAACAAATAATTATAGATGTATACTGTATATATCTGTTGTTTATGACACCTATTTACACGGGGTAATTAGTACACAAACAAATAATTATAGATGTATACTGTATATATCTGTTGTTTATGACACCTATTTACACGGGGTAATTAGGACACAAACAAATAATTATAGATGTATACTGTATATATCTGTTGTTAATGACACCTATTGACACGGAGTAATTAGTACACAAACAAATAATTATAGATGTATACTGTATATATCTGTTGTTTATGACACCTATTTACACGGGGTAATTAGTACACAAACAAATAATTAAGAGATGTATACTGTATATATCTGTTGTTTATGACACCTATTTACACGGGGTAATTAGTACAGAAACAAATAATTAAGAGATGTATACTGTATATATCTGTTGTTTATGACACCTATTTACACGGGGTAATTAGGACACAAACAAATAATTAAGTAGATGTATACTGTATATATATCTGTTGTTTATGACACCTATTTACACGGGGTAATTAGTAAACAAACAAATAATTATAGATGTATACTGTATATATCTGTTGTTTATGACACCTATTTACACGGGGTAATTAGTACACAAACAAATAATTATAGATGTATACTGTATATATCTGTTGTTTATGACACCTATTTACACGGGGTAATTAGGACACAAACAAATAATTAAGAGATGTATACTGTATATATCTGTTGTTTATGACACCTATTTACACGGGGTAATTAGGACACAAACAAATAATTATAGATGTATACTGTATATATCTGTTGTTTATGACACCTATTTACACGGAGTAATTAGTACACAAACAAATAATTAAGTGATGTATACTGTATATATCTGTTGTTTATGACACCTATTTACACGGGGTAATTAGGACACAAACAAATATATATAATTACAGAATTAGTATACAAATAATATATATCTGTATATATCTGTTTATGACACCTATTTACACGGGGTAATTAGGACACAAACAAATAATTATAGATGTATACTGTATATATCTGTTGTTTATGACACCTATTTACACGGGGTAATTAGGACACAAACAAATAATTATAGATGTATACTGTATATATCTGTTGTTTATGACACCTATTTACACGGGGTAATTAGTACACAAACAAATAATTATAGATGTATACTGTATATATCTGTTGTTTATGACACCTATTTACACGGGTTTTTATGTTTTATATTTTACACGGGGAAATTTTTTTATGTTTTATATTGGGGAAATTTTATATGTTTTATATCGGGGAAATTTTTTTATGTTTTATATCGGGGAAATTTTTATATGTTTTATATTGGGGAAATTTTTGTATGTTTTATATTGGGGAAATTTTTATGTTTTATATTGAGGAAATTTTTATATGTTTTATATTGGGGAAATTTTTATATGTTTTATATTGGGGAAATTTTTATATGTTTTATATTGGGGAAATTTTTATGTTTTATATTGGGAAAATTTTTATATGTTTTATATTGGGGAAATTTTTATATGTTTTATATTGGGGAAATTTTTATATGTTTTATATTGGGGAAATTTTTATGTTTTATATTGGGGAAATTTTATATGTTTTATATCGGGGAAATTTTTATATGTTTTATAATGGGGAAATTTTTATATGTTTTATATCGGGGAAATTTTTATATGTTTTATATTGGGGAAATTTTTATATGTTTTATATCGGGGAAATTTTATATGTTTTATATCGGGGAAATTTTTATATGTTTTATATCGGGGAAATTTTATTTGTTTTATATCGTGGAAATTTTTTTATGTTTTATATCGGGGAAATTTTTATATGTTTTATATCGGGGAAATTTTTATATGTTTTATATTGGGGAAATTTTTATATGTTTTATATTGGGGAAATTTTTATATGTTTTATAATGGGAAAATTTTTATGTGTTTTATATCGGGGAAATTTTTTTATGTTTTATATCGGGGAAATTTTTATATGTTTTATATTGGGGAAATTTTTGTATGTTTTATATTGGGGAAATTTTTATGTTTTATATTGAGGAAATTTTTATATGTTTTATATTGGGGAAATTTTTATATGTTTTATATTGGGGAAATTTTTATATGTTTTATATTGGGGAAATTTTTATGTTTTATATTGGGAAAATTTTTATATGTTTTATATTGGGGAAATTTTTATATGTTTTATATTGGGGAAATTTTTATATGTTTTATATTGGGGAAATTTTTATGTTTTATATTGGGGAAATTTTTATATGTTTTATATCGGGGAAATTTTTATATGTTTTATATTGGGGAAATTTTTATATGTTTTATATTGGGGAAATTTTTATGTTTTATATTGGGGAAATTTTTATATGTTTTATATCGGGGAAATTTTTATATGTTTTATATTGGGAAAATTTTTTTTTATATGTTTTATATTGGGGAAATTTTTATGTTTTATATTGGGGAAATTTTTATGTTTTATATTGGGGAAATTTTTATGTTTTATATTGGGGAAATTTTTATATGTTTTATATTGGGGAAATTTTTATATGTTTTATATTGGGGAAATTTTTATATGTTTTCTCAGCCAACAGCAAATTATTTCTGTTTGCACAAACAGTTTTATTTCTGCTTAAATAACTGAAATGGAGTTTCCCCAGGTACTCTGACTTACTCCCACACTAATACCCCTCGCGCGCTTCCATCCGGGGCCAAATCTATAAGTGTACGTCGCGTTTCGAAATTGTTGTCTAGTTAATCAAGAAAAGGGCACAAACTTTCAAGCTAGTAACTCAATTGTTCCACATTAAGGCATATACATGTATTTTGATTAAAAACTGAGATTTTTCAATAAGATGTGCCTATAAGTAAAACGCCTCAATGCCCTGCTTACTATTGTACTAGAGATGTCTTATATACCAAGGCGATTGATCATGGGTTTGTATTACCACTGTGACGTAAAATTTAGTTATGTTACCATGACAACTGCTGTTGACGTTAAGGTCTCCCGTCATTTGACAATCACTGTCTTGTAATATGAATTCTAATATCGTTGGGTTTTAAAATGTTATGTGATGAAGGAAAAAGTACATGAACTGAAGCCAATTTCTCCCAGAGTGCTTTGCGGCACCCCGATCACTCCCCTGTTAACGGCTCACGTCTATTCAAAATTCTTGAAAAAAGTATTTGTGTCAAATAATAAAATGTGATGTATTTTTGTATTTTGAAATTTATATTATGTAACGTGGCTCAGATATCATAAAGTATTGTTCAATCTGATCTCCTAGAGTTTATTTCAAATAGCTTTATTCGCCGATAAGGGCTGACGATGGTTATGTCAAGACTGACATGACACAGATTCTGACACTGATGTGTCCATCACTACAGCCTTAATTAAATAGTATCATGTAATAATGTGAGTTTCCACTTTCGGTGGAAGCTTCTGTGTCTTATCTTTAATTGTCAGCAAGTTTAATTCTTTCAAATAAACGGAAATCAGATATGCATTTTGACGACTTTCACAAATTGGAAATCAAATACCCATACTGTATCTGTATAATAACATAAGATATTGATTTTTTATGAAAAGAATAAAGACATTTTACAAGGGTGTTAATTTACCAAAAAAAAAAGCCAAAACACTTGGATGAAATTTTCTGAAAGCAGAGCCACTTGTATTTGGTGTGACACAGCCAGGTCAGTGGAACTGTAGACACAGATGATGGTGATTAGGTCACGTGAGTCGTTCTATTTATATACTACTAGTTCTATGTTACCTCTGATATAACGATTGTAGACATGTAAATAGAATTCTATCCTGTCGGCTTCGTAACGAAAAGCAATATTTTCAATTTATTCTTTATATTTCTAGCTCCTACACGCACTACAGTAAAGAATAAATGAGGTTATCTCCCTTCCCTTTCGATGTCCTGATTGTGTTGTGCGCCACCTAACGGCCAAACAATTTAGGCGACGCCTTAGTTTACCGTGTCAAAGTAGATTTATGAAGACGTTGGATTGACTTAGATATCAAATATCTCGTGTTTTATTCAGGATTATTCCGCAGCCATCTTATCATCTACAATTTTACTGTCTCAAATTCCCATAACCTTCATTAATTGATATGGTGCCCCATCCCAAATGTACATCAGGTTTTCAGGAAAGGAAGAAGAATACGAGAGAAGATTCTATCTGGGCGAGAAAGCGTCTGAAGCCCAGCTGACTTTAACAGGTCAAGGTTCAATATTATTATTTCTGGTTGTGTTATAGACTCTTATATTCTATTGATATAACCAACCTGAAGAAAATATCCGCGCTAAGTATGGGCAAGTTGTTGTCAAAGATGTGCGAATGTTCGAGTGCATTGAAAAGAAATTAGCGAGACACAAAAGAAAAACATTGTGTTTAAGCTGCGACGTATAGACTTACAAATAACACCTTTAAGTCTCAATATCAGATGTCGGATTGATATCAGTAATGCCCGAAAGATCACTGGCTAAGTGCAGACAGAACTAGTGAAAGAAAGAATACACGTTATCAACAACAAAATTGACGCATTGAAAATACTACTCACAGCTAACCTTACCTAGCGGTTATCGTGTGACACTCTCGGGGACTACCGAGCGGTTATCGAGTGACACTCTCGGGGACTACCGAGCGGTTATCGAGTGACACTCTCGGGGACTACCGAGCGGTTATCGAGTGACACTCTCGGGGACTACCGAGCGGTTATCGAGTGACACTCACGGGGACTACCGAGCGGTTATCGAGTGACACTCTCGGGGACTACCGAGCGGTTATCGAGTGACACTCTCGCGGACTACCGAGCGGTTATCGAGTGACACTCTCGGGGACTACTGACACTCTCGGGGACTACCGAGCGGTTACCGAGTGACACTCTCGGGAAATACCGGGCGGTTATCGAGTGACACTCGGGGACTACCGAGCGGTTATCGAGTGACATTCGGGGACTACCGAGCGGTTATCAAGTGATAGTCTCGGGGACTACCGAGCGGTTATCGAGTGACACTCTCGCGGACTACCGAGCGGTTATCGAGTGACACTCTCGGGGACTACCGAGCGGTTATCGAGTGACACTCTCGGGGACTACCGAGCGGTTATCGAGTGACACTCTCGGGAAATACCGGGCGGTTATCGAGTGACACTCGGGGACTACCGAGCGGTTATCGAGTGACATTCGGGGACTACCGAGCGGTTATCAAGTGATAGTCTCGGGGACTACCACCAAGCGGTTATCGAGTGACAGTCTCGAGGACTACCGAGCGGTTATCGAGTGACACTCTCAGGGACTTGGTGACATTATCTGGTATGTGGAAAACTTTCATACAAACGAAAATTGCGGTTTGTGGAAATACACATTTTAATATGAAGATAATTGTTAAGGTTTTTGAGCGTTTTCAGTTGACGGGGCGTGATGTTATATAAAAGGCTTCGTTGCTGTAACCTCGTTACACGATCGCCTTCAAGACTCGTTAACCCCGTCTGCTACTGTGTAATCACAAAGAATAAACACTCAGTCTTTAAACCCGTTCGTGTCTCAAACACAAATACAGTGAAAAGCCGTTAACCTCATTAATTCTCGCTAACATTTTCAATATCATGACCGCTTGTGTCGCTTATGCTATTACTTTACTCAGACTTTCGATTTAGTTCCCTCTCGTCGCATAAACAAATTATACACAAGCAACGAATACCGGAAGCAGAAAAAGTACATCAGATTTTTTTTTTTTTTACTGGGACAATAGAATACAGTATTATGATGACCAAGATCACTCATGGGTTCTTTGTTAATGTAGAGCGTTTCCTCCACAATGATGTTTCCAAGATAAACTAGAAAGGTTATGACATACAGAATCCCAATATTCAGTTTCCGTTTGAAAGCGGACAATAGTGCGATATGGTATATAGATGATGGGCAGTGTAACATATGTCTTCGTGGCACTGGAAATGAATTCCACTATATTTTTGGTGAGACTGCAAAAATTTATATAAAAACTCTTTAAAAAGGCAAAAATACAGTTTAATGTATGTACGGTGTTTTCCAGTCATGCGTGCCGTGTTGAGATAAATCCTGAAGAGGATTTCAGTATCTTTTGTAAGTTTTTTTACATTATTTATCGTCTGCATTACTGTGATATTTGTGTATTCTTTTATCAAGTTTTATTTTTTAAAATGCTCTTCTAGTACCAGAATATTTGCAAAGTCAAACTATTTTAACAAATTAACAAATTCTACAAACTATGTTTAGTTTAAACGTAAAATGTTCTTTAAATGGATAAAGATATTTAAATGAATGAAGTTGTCATAATTAAGTACAGCGTAGACCACAGCAACATTTGTGGAACGTTCATTAACGGGAGGTTACTCTAATCTTGGTCACCGAACCGCTTGATCCCTTGACAAAAAGTACACAATATTTCAAAAGCTGCGATCGAGCGCCAGCATCGCCTGAGAGCTTTTAATATAAAAGTGTAGCATTGGAACTTGTGTATGTATAACAGATCAACGGGCAGGAACAATGCCGCGATAACAGAGCATACAAATGTAGGCCCCATCCCACCTTGATTTAAATCTAAAATTGTGTACATGGGAGTTGCGTCTGTGTTTCTGTCGCCTCAAATACGATATACAATGTGTTGTTGGTAATTAGGCATCCAATATCGAAATACTGTTGGAGTTACATCCCTTCTACGAACGCACCCAAACGTTGTTGTGATGATGCTTATATTCCACTTTATTTCAAAGTGAAATACATTCAGCAAGACAAAAACATTACTATTATTGATTTAAAGAATGTTTGACCAGTGTATACATGATGTGTGTTGATTTGTATTAAGATACTTTGGTTATATTAATATCCAATCTAACATCCAGCAGCTTTCCTTGTTAGTCATATTCTAGTACTATACTTAAGTTTCACATTTTCTGGTTTTTCAAGTTTGCGCATGTCAGTGAATTACTTACTTTCACTTTGCGCCAAACGCGATCAAGATATTCTGACTCACACAGCTTACAACTACACAATGTAGGTCTGTATTGCTATAATATAGTTGTCAAAGTCCCATCTATGCTGCGAATGACTCTTGTTTATTTTCCCATTTGGGCAATAATTGGTAATTGTTCAGATTTTGTCCTGTGTGTAAGCTTTGTTTTCACAGTCATGAGTCAATTGTATAAAGTAAGGACTTAGATCAAAGTCCACGTATAACGTTTATACCAATAAAGAGTAAAGTGACAATAATATTAGTACAAGCAGAACCACTGAATATAGATATTTCTACTTTAATACCTTGGATGCTCTTAAGACATATAATGATTTTTGTTTCTTCTTGGATAACTTAAAGGTGGAAAGGTTACACTCTGACAACGCTCATAATATACATGGACAGGTTATGATAATTGAACACTTGTGTTTCAACAGTAATAATGAGGAATCAAAATGGGATTCATTTAATTAGCGTCCATCAAGATTGGCCTAAAAGTGAAATGGAATTAACTCAATTAGCGTCCATCAGGATTGGCCTAAAAGTGAAATGGAATTCATTTAATCAGCGTCCATCAGGATTGGCCTAAAAGTGAAATGGGATTCATTTAATTAGCGTCCATCAAGATTGGCCTAAAAGTGAAACGGGATTCATTTAATCAGCGTCCATCAGGATTGGCCTAAAAGTGAAATGGAATTAACTCAATTAGCGTCCATCAGGATTGGCCTAAAAGTGAAATGGAATTAACTCAATTAGCGTCCATCAGGATTGGCCTAAAAGTGAAATGGGATTCATTTAATTAGCGTCCATCAAGATTGGCCTAAAAGTGAAATGGAATTAACTTAATTAGCGTCCATCAAGATTGGCCTAAAAGTGAAATGGAATTAACTTAATTAGCGTCCATCAGGATTGGCCTAAAAGTGAAATGGAATTCATTTAATTAGCGTCCATCAGGATTGGCCTAAAAGTGAAATGGAAAGTGATAAAGCCTCACAGTACATGTACTGCCTATCAGCTTTCCACAACTACCTCAAGTTAACGTACAGATATAATCTATGTTGTGGTAGAAATCTAGGTCTTTGCTTAATGTTCGCCATTATATTTCCTATGACAATATAATGACTTAAAACAGATGTTCTTAGCTAATTGTTACAAGAACTTAATTGTCTTTATGAGAGGATTATATCTGTATATGTATATTAATTTTGGAAATATTTGTTGGCTCATAATGAAAGTTTGAAATTTAAAATGTTATTTGTCTTTTACAAGTTACATATAGTTCATATATAATAATAGATTTGAAATATCTTGTGAAAATTCCCCCAGAAAAAATGTATATCATCTTTAAAAGGATACATATCTGAAGTATAAAGAAATCCAAAAACATTGTTTTTGTGAAGAAATAAAATAAAATAATATTAATTGTTTACATGAAATTTACCTGTAAAGAGACAACAGGTCCATTGGTCTTAACATTTTATTGTTGAAAAATATGTGTGCGAACTCACAGTTTCACTGCTTACCAATAAGGTCAGTTTGTTTCAATTGTTCAAAAGCTACACCACCAACCTAAGTATATTTTGGTGTTCGGAACACTCCAATATCATTCTGTGAAAATAACATCTCGGGATTTGAAATGTATAATACCTATACATGTATGATTAAAAGGGTTAAAGCATAAAAGATGAAAATCTTACTTAATAAATCTTTTTACGTGATATAATACGTGAATAGGAAATTAATGGATAATGCTAAGAGCTGTCAAAAAGGTAGACCTGTAGAATGTCACATTTGCAAATAACTTGCAAATGGAAGAGCAATTTGCAATACATTTTCCTCAGTCTCGCGAGAATGGGACAAGATATATAGTTCTGCATTTATCTACAGATAATCAAATTGTATTTATAAATGCCTAAACTAGGTTTTTGCCGGGGTTCCTCAATTTCTCATTAAAGAGCTAAGCTTTTTGAAACATTAGAAACAAAAACAAAAAACAAAACTTTTTAATTCGAAAGGCTGCGTAAGATATATAATGTATACAAATGAATATCTTAAAACTGTGTAAAAGACAAAAATATACCATTAATTTGAATGTATAGATTTTCATGACGATGAAAAGTTCTACGTTGCTACCATCTTGTTAAGCTTGTTTTAGTGTTTGTGTTTGTTTTCTTTTTGTCACTATGACCAAATGGTCTAACAAAACATTCTTGACATTATGGTCATAAAATCTCTTTGCGGTGTATTTAAAAGTACATAGCACGTGCGACGAACTCAAAAACTCGATTTAACCTGAAATTAAAATGAAACTACAATAATTATATTTTGTACTCATGGTATCCAAACTTGATCAACGTCTTTCATTAATGCTACAAATGAAAGAACACTTTTAAATGTAGTAACACTTTTAAATGTACAAACACTTTTAAATGTAGTAACACTTTCAAATGCACTTAGACTTTTAAATGTAGTAACACTTTTAAATGCTTAACGCTTTTCTTTAAAGTGTGTGATTTGAATGAGGCCCTCAGTCTGTGTTACAAACATCGCAGTAATTGCCCCGTATCAACCACTGTACATACAGGCACCACAAAATCAACGTTATCGTTACGAACCTTTGCTTTATCTTTCTTCTGATATTTAGTAATCTGACTCCAGAATCAAATTGTTGCTTGTACAAATTGTGTCTCAAATTGTCAAAGAACTTGAAATGAAGTGAAATATCGATAATATGTATATATAGATTGGTGAAATGATAAATAAAATATGAAAAACATGGCGAAGAATTTGATAAAATATACAAATGCTTGCCTCCTCAGCTGAAAGCTTATTCAAATATATGGCCAGGTTCTGGTTTCATATCAATCTTAGACGGTTGTGTATTTTTTAAAAGCATGTGTCGACCACAGTAATCTCTGATGGACATGCGCGGCGAGAGGAGGTTAAGTTAGGGCCAACCAATATGGCGGTGACACAGGATCCTCTAGGAGGAATTATCGCTGTATTATCACAATGCTGATGTGAGGATCTTATATGTCCAATCGAAATTGCCTGTCAATCATTCTAGGTACTGGTCAGAATCAGAATTCATCCATGGAAAAGGAAAGTTGATGACCGGATGTTGGACGATTTGTCTGTTGTCATAGAGTTTATTTGTATAACAGGGTTCGTGTGGTGAACATGACTTTGTGTGAGGATATTCACGATATATTTGGTATATCAACACTTACAGAGAGCTATCCTTGTGGATTTGCCAGAAAAAAATAGACGTATTTTTAATAAATAACAACACAAAAGTATCCACCAGAAAACCCTGGGGTGATAATTAAGATTTAGAAAATACACAAGAAAATTGCTTCGTTGTTTCATTAAACTAAAACATTTCAGCACGGAGCTGTAATATATACAGGCTTCACTTCTAACATCATACAGTGTCACTGATTATGGATAAACAGTTCAATACAGATATACAATAGATAACAATATAGATATACAATAGATAACAATATAGATATACAATAGATAACAATACAGATATACAATAGATAAACAATACAGATATACAATAGATAAACAATACAGATATACAATAGATAACAATATAGATATACAATAAAAATATAGATATACAATAGATAACAATACAGATATACAATAGATAACAATACAGATATACAATAGATAACAATACAGATATACAATAGATAACAATATATACAATAAATATACAGATATACAATATACATAACAATATACAATAGATAGATATACAATAGATAACAATACAGATATACAATAGATAAACAATACAGATATACAATAAATAACAATACAGATATACAATAAATAACAATATAGATATACAATAGATAACAATACAGATATACAATAAATAACAATACAGATATACAATAAATAACAATATAGATATACAATAGATAAACAATATAGATATACAATAGATAAACAATACAGATATACAATAGATAACAATATAGATATACAATAGATAAACAATACAGATATACAATAGATAACAATACAGATATACAATAGATAACAATATCCAGATATACAATAGATAACAGATATACAATAGATAACAATATAGATATACAATATACAATAAATAACAATACAGATATACAATAGATAACAATACAGATATACAATAGAATAACAATACAGATATACAATAGATAACAATATAGATATACAATATATACAATAGATAACAATATAGATATACAATAGATAACAATACAGATATACAATAGATAACAATATAGATATACAATAGATAACAATATATATACAATAGATAACAATACAATATACAATATAGATATACAATATACAATAGATAATAACAATACAGATATACAATAAATAACAATACAGATATACAATAGATAACAATACAATAGATATACAAAATAACAATACAGATATACAATATAACAATATACAATACAATAGATAACAATATACAGATATACAATAGATAACAATACAGATATACAATAGATATACAATAATAACAAGATATACAATAGATATAAGATATACAGATATACAATATACAATAAATAACAATACAGATATACAATAAATAACAATATAGATATACAATAGATAACAATACATATACATATATAATAAACAATACAATAGATAAACAATATAGATATACAATAGATAACAATATAGATATACAATAGATAACAATACAGATATACAATAGATAACAATACAGATATACAATACAGATAACAATACAAATATACAATAGATAACAATATAGATATACAATATACAATACAATAAATAACATATAGATATACAATAGATAACAATATAGATATACAATAGATATAACAATATAGATATACAATAGATAACAATATAGAATATAATAAATAACATATATACAATATAACAATATAGATATACAATAATAACAATATAGATATACAATAGATAACAATATAGATATACAATAATATACAATATCCTGATAACAATATACAGATAACAATAACAATACCAGATATACAATAGATAACAATACAGATATACAATAGATAACAATACAGATATACAATAGATAACAATATAGATATACAATAACAATATAGATATACAATAACAATAAATACAATGATATACAATAGATAACAATACACATATACAATACAATATAGATATACAATAGATAACAATATAGATATACAATAGATAACAATACAATAACAATATAACAATATAGATATACAATAGATATACAATAGATAACAATACAGATATACAATAACAATACAGATATACAATACAATATAGATATACAATACAATATAGATATACACAATACACAATAAATATATACAATACAATAATATAGATATACAATAGATAACAATACAATATACAATATAACAATACAGATATACAATACAGATATACATAACAATATATACAATAGATAACAATATAGATATACAATAGATAACAATACAATATATACAATAGATATATACAGATATACAATAGATAAACAATACAGATATACAATAGATAACAATATAGATATACAATAGATAACAATACACAATAGATAACAATACAGATATACAATAGATAACAATACAGATATACAATAGATAACAATATAGATATACAATAGATAACAATATAGATATACAATAGATAACAATACATATATACAATAAATAACAATACAGATATACATATAACAAGATAACAATACAGATATACAATATATATACAATAGATAACAATACAGATATACAATAGATAACAATATAGATATACAATATAACAATATAGATATACAATACAATACAGATATACAATAGATAACAATACAGATATACAATAGATATACAATAACAATACAGATATACAATAGATAACAATATACAGATATACAATATACAATAACAATACAGATATACAATAGATAACAATACAGATATACAATAGATATACAATAACAATATAGATATACAATAGATAACAATACAGATATACAATATAACAATATAGATATACAATAGATAACAATACAGATATACAATAGATAACAATATAGATATACAATACAATAGATAACAATACAGATATACAATAAATAACAATACAGATATACAATAATAGATATACAATAGATAACAATATAGATATACAATAGATAACAATATAGATATACAATAGATAAACAATACAGATATACAATAGATAACAATACAGATATACAATAGATAACAATATAGATATACAATAGATAACAATACAGATATACAATAGATATAACAATATAGATATACAATAGATAACAATATAGATATATACAATACAGATATACAATAGATAACAATATAATACAATATACAATAACAATATAGATATACAATAGATAAACAATACAGATATACAATAGATAACAATACAGATATACAATAGATAACAATATAGATATACAATAGATAACAATACAGATATACAATAAATAACAATACAGATATACATTAGATAACAATACAGATATACAATAGATAAACAATACAGATATACAATAGATAACAATATAGATATACAATAGATAAACAATACGATATACAATAGATAACAATATAGATATACAATAGATAACAATATAGATATACAATAGATAACAATACAGATATACAATAGATAACAATATAGATATACAATAGATAAACAATACAGATATACAATAGATAACAATATAGATATACAATAGATAACAATACAAATAAACAATATAGATATACAATAGATAACAATATAGATATACAATAGATAACAATATAGATATACAATAGATAAACAATACAGATATACAATAGATAACAATATAGATATAAATAGATAAACAGTTCAATACAGATAGTAATGGTACATAATTAATTTCTTGCTAGGGACAATATAGATATAAATAGATGCTAGTAATGGTACATAATTAATTTCTTGCTAGGGACGGTGAATATTTAATATCTTGCTAGTAATGGTACATAATTAATTTCTTGCTAGGGACGGTGAATATTTAATATCTTGCTAGTAATGGTACATAATTAATTTCTTGCTAGGGACGGTGAATATTTAATACCTTGCTAGTAATGGTACATAATTAATTTCTTGCTAGGGACGGTGAATATTTAATATCTTGCTAGTAATGGTACATAATTAATTTCTTGCTAGGGACGGTGAATATTTAATACCTTGCTAGTAATGGTACATAATTAATTTCTTGCTAGGGACGGTGAATATTTAATATCTTGCTAGTAATGGTACATAATTAATTTCTTGCTAGGGACGGTGAATATTTAATATCTTGCTAGTAATGGTACATAATTAATTTCTTGCTAGGGACGGTGAATATTTAATACCTTGCTATTAATGGTACATAATTAATTTCTTGCTAGGGACGGTGAATATCTAATATCTTGCTAGTAATGGTACATAATTAATTTCTTGCTAGGGACGGTGAATATTTAATATCTTGCTATTAATGGTACACAATTAATTTCTTTATTAGAATGTATTAGGAGAAATTATGGACGCAGGCTTTCTTAAAAAAACCTTATATCCATATCAAAATATAAACATATGAAAACAAAAGTAACAACAGTTCGGTGTAATGGCTTAAGCAAAGTTTGTGATTCATGAATTATGATAGAAACGATTGTCTTTTCAGTGTTCATCAAGCAACTTCTCAAATTCTATAATAGTGTGGACCTTAATGACATATGGTGGCAAATTGTCCCAAGGATCTACCACCCTGTATGTTAAAAAAATCTTCCTGCTTTCAAGTCGGCATCGTTTTTATAGATCTTGAAAGAATGGCCTCTGTTCTACTGAGAGTGTCCATCTAAAACAAGTTCCCAGTTACCCTGCTGTCATATATACTTTTAACTATTTTGAAAACATTTATCAAATCTCCTCTCTTTCTTCTATGAACAAGTGTCTCCAAACGTTGGGAATATGTTAAGTTCTTGAAACCGGAAAGAAGCTTTGTTGCTCTTCTCTGAACATTTTCAATCAAATTGGTATCCTCTATTTTGAATGGATTCAATACACTTCCAGCATATTCCAAATGGGGTCTGACTAAAGTTTTAAACATTGATTCGTCTAAATAAACAAAAAATCTTCTAATAAGCCGAACTATGCTGTTCGCTTTGTTCACCATCGCCTGAATATGAGTTTTGAAGTTCAAGTCCTCATCTATTATGACGCCAAGGTCCTTTTCGTGTGCTATATTTTCTAACTGAATAACTTCGCCTTCTGTTCCCCTCATAGAATAGTTTCGTTTTTCATCTCCCTTTATTGTCATGACCTTGCACTTGTTCGGATGAATTTTTTTTAGCCATTTCTTCGACCAAAGGAGTATGTATGGTTTGGGTTCCTATGTACCCCCAATATTTTACTGAGAAAAACTGTCTCAGAAAATCAAAAGAGTGAAGACATTTAATAATGGAAGTGTCCATGATTCTAGAATTGTTTTCAAGATTTAAAAAATATCACCAATTTTTTAATATAGCTGTTTGAAAATTGACAAAAAACACGAAAATCGGTGATTTCCCCCATTTCGTGGGTACATTTTACTGAAGTTTACCATGAGCGCAGGCTTGAATAAGTTTCATATTGATGCTACAAAATAAAAATTTTAATAAAGTCATTGTGTTAAAAGGAAAAACTTGTTCAAGACTGCGCTCATATTAAAAAATTAATTTATAAAATTATTTTTCGGCATTTTGATGCAAGATCGCGTGTAATATATGGTCCGGAACACGGAAAACGGACTTCGCCGCTATCGATATTTTTGTTTACTGCAGCAGAAACACTCAAATGATGGAGTTAAAACCAACAATTCCTTAATTTTTCACAACCAAGAAAGGTAAGATTTGTTCTTGTTAGCAAAAATTTTTAACTGATGTGATATAAAAAATGAATAGTTTTTTTATTCATCGGACGTCTGCAGCACTTGATTGCATCATCAGTTTTACGTCTGGTTGACAGATGCCCCAATACAGGTAGACGGCAAAAAATCCACTAACTTTGTGTGATGTTTGTTAAAAAATTAATTCAAATGTCATTTATTAACAATAAAATCTATTTAAAGGTATCTCAATACGTTTTAAAGTTCTGAAACAGTATTATTCTGTGCTGCCAAGCCCAGCTTGAATGTTGTTGATGTTGATCGCCGAACAAACGGTGAAGTGTCGTCTGGACTGAAGGCGAGCTCACAATAAATTCAAGAGTAATTCATTATAAACTTCAACAGAGACTGTGTGTCTTGTTGAAGTCCACTGAAAATGTCTTCTTTCTGTCTGAAAAATATTCGTTTTATTAACTAAGGAAAAATAGAAATGAAAGAGCGCATCTATTTATACTCATTGTCTTGGAAACAGCCAGCGAGAAAGCCAACATAGTCGGTGTATATATAATTTTAAAATAACTGCCGGTTGCACATGCTGTACCGTGGTGTAGTGGTATGAGGGTTGGCTCAGGAGCAATTATGGGTTCCAATCCTGATGACCATTGATTTTTATTTTTTTTTTTTTATTTTTTTTTTATATTCAATTTAAGATACAAAACTATAATACATATTTTCTAGCGAGAACTTTGCAACACATTATTATTTTTAACATTAATTAAAATTATTTGTGTAATTAATTAAGCTCTGACTTCAAATCCTGTTGACAACTATTGTTTATTTATTTTGATTTCAAATAAAAAAATACCTATTCTTAATTTAATTTAAAATGCAACCATGTAGTCTGTTCTTGAAAGTGCTTAGCAACATTTTATTTTTTTCACATTAAGAAAATAACATTTGTAATATTAATTAAACTGTGAGTTCAAATCTTGTTGACAATCCATATTTCACAAACATTTATCGACATTTGTGTGAGTTACAGTTGTGCTGGTGCCTGTTCCTTTTTATTATTTTTTCTTAATTTCATTGTAAAAAACTTAACAACATATTCACTAAATAATGTGTAATTATTGATCAATTATGACAAAAATATGTTATGTAATTTAAATATGAATATAATATCTATGTTTACAACTTTTAATTTCTTATACAATGTATAGAACACACATTCTTCTGAGTTCCACATAAATAGTTGTCACTTTTATGTTTACATATTCTTTTTATACTTTTCTACGTTACCGTGATTCATATGGTTGGTATGAAGTATTAATATACTTATCAAATATTTCTTTCCAGATGCCAAAAGACATCCCATGTTGCTTGTGCTTCAAAAGATGTAAACCAAATTCCAGAAGGCATATCCCACCTGGCGTGGCCTTTAAAAGATATGTGGAGCGATGTGTTGGCAGGGACGTGAGTAGCAATGACATGATATGCGGGACATGTACGGCACGAGTGTATAGGAGTCTTCCAATATTTCACCAGACACCTGTAAATACTAATGATGACGAGTACATTTCTCAGCCGCCAAAGAAAAAGACACTGTCGAGTCCTAAAACTATTAATTTGAACCTTCCCGCAACATCAAAATCTCATAAATCATGTATTGTATGTCATAAAGATGCAAACCAAAGAAACCATTTAACCAACATCCCACAACAAGGATCTACTCAGGCCTTCATAGTATGTGGTATATTCATACACCCCCATAGTAGATGTTGTGAGAGCCATATTGAGAACAATTATCTGAATGAAAATGCGTTGGCATTACTTGGAACCAAGAAATCAAATGACTGGTTTTCAAGAAGTGATATTACAGGTCTTCTCTCCGGAGTTCAAAGGATGCTGTCTACACATTCTGGACATTTGAATTTCGATGTGCCATCATTTTTAACCAATGAAGATTATGTAACATTGACAGGATTTACCAAACAGCAGTTTGACGAAATTGTCACTCATTTGACATCACTTAATAATTCAGCAGTTAGGTCAATCCGGACATGTCAAGCTGTGTTTCTCTTCAAATTACGTAGTGGATTGTCCAACAAGTTAATTGGTGTGTTATTTCATTTAACATATTCACAAATCCAGCGTATAGTGAACAGCACAAGGAATGCCTTAGTGGAAGATTTTGTACCAGATAACCTTGCTCATGGAGACTTTGTTCAAAACCACACTACAAATATAGCAAAATCATTGTTCCAACCAGGCGAAAACGAGGCTATTGTTGTTGCTGATGGCACCTATGTTTACATCCAGAAGAGTGCAGACTACAAATTCCAAAGGAGGTCCTATTCTATGCACAAGAACAGACCACTCGTTAAACCAATGATGCTTGTAGGAACAGATGGCTACATTCTGGATGTGCTCGGACCTTACCTGGCTGATGGCTCAAACAACGATGCCTCCATTACAAAACACATGCAAATGAGGAAGCTAGCAAGTGGTTCAAACCCGGCGACATATTCATTGTAGACAGGGGGTTTAGGGACGCTGTGAGGTTTTTAGAAGACCGAGGTTTCGATGTGAAAATGCCCTTCTATCTTCAGAAAGGCTGCAAGCAGCACAGCACCGAAGAGGCGAACCTTTCACGTTTAGTCACAAAAGTCAGATGGGTGGTAGAAAGCGTGAATGGCAGGATAAAACAATGGAAACTGTTCCAAATACCCTGATCCCTTCTATTGGTGACTTTGTGAGAATCATCTGTGCTCTTATCAACAGGTTTAAAGAACCACTTGTGAAAACTGACGCAACATCAGAAGCACATTGCAGGGCAATGCTTGCAAAGTCCAAGGAACCAAATACAGTGAAGGCATTTTTGGAAAGCAACAACTTACTAAATAAGAGAACTGTTTATCAAAAGCTGGAAGCAGAAGACTTGATGGACTTCCCTAAACTTTCCATGGATGACTTACGAAACATCACCATGGGAGTTTATCAACTTAAACAGGCTCCAAGTTATACAAAGGAGCACTGTGTTGAAGATGGACTGTATGAGTTGCTGGTCTTCTCAGAAAACCCTAATCTGATCAAGTTAAAAATACAGTCTCGACACTGTAACAGCAGAGCACATTCTTTGTGGATTGAGTATGACTCACTCTCTGATGATCCCATCAAAGGTTGGTACTGCACTTGTAAAGTAGGCTCAAGAGTGGTCGGTTGCTGTGCCCACATTGCAAGTGCATTGTGGTTTCTAGGATATGAACGCTTCCAAGGCAAATCATCTGGGGCAGTGAATATTTCGACAAAGTCTTTGGCTGATGCAGCTGACATTCCAACAACAGATTCCGACACGGATGAGGAGTATCCAGAGGAATAAACTGTAACACTACATGTATTTAAAGTAGATATAATTTGAAGTCGCTTATCACTTTCATGTTTGTTAAATTCTGTGAACAAAACCAAAGGTTATACATTGATTATATGCTTCGAATATGCTTTGCTTTCAAAAGCACCAGTGCAGAAGTATGAAGCAAAATAGAAACCGATAACAGCTTCAGGTGATGTTCTTGCTATGTGATAGACTTTGTTGCACACTTTGATTAATAATCAATTTTTTATATTGTGTACACTAGTATACCTTTATAACAAAAATGTTTTACCAATGAAATTATGTGATAAGTGTTTCGCTTTCAACAAGTAACAAGTGGAAAAATATTGTAACAGAAAAGAATATGTTAACAATTACAGGTATGCTATGTGATAGACTCTGTTGCTAGGGTACTAACTTTGATCTGTATCAAAATGTTTATATTATACATATTTCATAAGAAAAGGTTAGTCCATGTAAAGTGATAATGATCTGTTTTCATTAAATAACGTACAATAAAAAACAGTGAAACAATATAAAAAAAATAACAGTTTAGGTCATATTCTTGCCATGTGTAAGAATACTTTGCTGGGGCACCAACTTTGATCAATACTCTAATATCTATATTGTGATACCTTTATTAGAAAGTTTAGCTACTGAAAACATGAGAAATATTTTGTTTTCATTAAGTACAGCAGAAGAAAAATCTTGAAACTGGAAAGAAAATGTTGTTATCAATATAAGGTATTGTTGTTGCTATGCGACACATTCTGTTGCTAGGGAAATTATTGTCACTTCCCAAATGTTTGCATTATAATACCTTTGTAAAAAAAAGTTAGTCCATATAATTATGTCACATATGCTATGATTTGTTTTCATTTCACAAGTTCGGACGATAGAAAATGTTGTTACCAGTAATAAATCTTATAGCCATATAATTATGTCACATATGCTATGATTTGTTTTCATTTCACAAGTTCGGACGATAGAAAATGTTGTTACCAGTAATAAATCTTATAGCCATGCCGTTGCTATGTGATATAATTCGTTGCTAAGGTACCAAATGTAAATATATTAAAAGTTTAATTTAAGCCTTTGCTAGCAAAAGCCATTAGTTGATAACTGCCATAAGTGATTTAATTACATCAATATTAAGCAGCATATTTGTATGATAATTAAAAGTTACAGAATCTTTTTGTAATGCTTTGTGTCATTTTTCTCTTAAAAAATACTGGTGTGACACCTATATTTGAAGTGCCGCTACGCATGCGCCGAGAAAGAAAACATGCTAAAACCCCCCAATTCATTAATTACGTTACTATCCTTACTCAATATAGGTATTTCATCAAATTTGAAGAGGGGGCCAAATTTGACCCAAATCATACATACTCCTTTGAAGATAATCTAAATCTGCCTGGAGTATTTTTACATCCTCAGGATTACTTATTTGTCGGTATAATTTAGTATCATCAGCAAACAAAGGCGATGAAGAAACAAATATTTCTGGTAGGTCATTGATATAAATAAGAAATAGGATTGGTCCCAAAACACTTCCTTTGTTATAGATTACTCAGAAAGTCTTTGATCCAATTGATAATTTGTAAATTTATCATGTAGCTCGCGAGTTTTTTTATCAAACGTTGCTGTGGCACCCTATCAAATACCTTCATAAAATCAATGTAGATAACATCCAGCTGACATCCATTGTCAATTATATCCGTCCATTCTTCCAACACTGTAAGTAGTTGCAACTGAGTTTACCTGTCAGAAATAAAGCTGAACTGCTTAGAACTTCATAAGTCTTTTTTTTTAAATCCTTTCTTGAAAATGGCCGTTATGTTAGCTTCTTTCCGTCTTTGAGGCAGCTTCCCTTCTGATAATGATTTGTTGAATATAATTGACAAAGGCTCGCTTAATTTTTTTTCTTTGAGAACCATGGGATGCATTTTATCTGGCCTTTTGGATTTGTTTTCATTTAGATATTCTAGCAACTTTTCAATCATTTCTGTATTGCAGATGATTTCCTCCATAACATGATTAATTTGTCACGATTCGAAATCTGGAGTTCGTCCGGGAGGTTCCTGCCTGAAAACACTACTGAAGAATTTAGCTAAGACTTCTGCTTTGTCGGCATCGTTTGTTGCCATCTGTTGGTCATCCCCGTTCAAACCCGTCAAATCTGATATCCTAGTTTTTACCTTACTTTACGAATTAACAGAAACGTTTTGGCTGTACTTTGGTGTTTTCTGCTTCTTTCAAAATCTCTTCTTGCTTTCCTTATTTCACGTTTTAATTAGTTTTGTATCTTTGCATATTCTTTATATCTGACCCCATCTTTGGTTTCCATATATTTCTGCCAAATTCTGTGTTTTCTTTTGATTTTTTCCGAATGTTCCCTTTAATGGTGGTTTTTCATTGCCATTTACCTGTTGTCTCGGGTTATTCTTTGGAATAGGTTTACTTGTACTCTTATGAATAACATCCAGACGTTTGTTTTTTGTACATATCCTCGATGTCGCCGTTTAATATATCATTCCAATTTACTAGGACGTCCTCTCTCATGCTTTCATAATCGCCTTTGTCGTATCGCAAACGTGGTGTTTTGTTAACAGGTGAGGCTGCTTCACAGAAGAAATCGAAACTTAGAACTAAATGGTCACTATTGCCTATTGGGCTGTCATATTAAATTTCTCTAATCATTTCCTCTTCGTTTGTTATCACTAGGTCTAAAATATGTGGCTCATTTCCTCTTCTAAATCGTGTGAAATTCCTTACATGCTGGTAGAGGAAGTTATTCATTAAACACTCGATGAATACTTCATTTTCTTAATCGTTTTTTCAATCCCAGGAATCCCAGTTAATTTTCGGTAAGTTGAAATCTACCATAACAAGTAAATGACTATACTTTTGATGCCGACACTGAGTTTATAAGTTTAACAAGTTTGTGTTTGGGTTCCTGTATATACATCCAACCAACACATACATATTTTTAGACTGCTTTACTTTCACCCAGATGTTCTCCTTGAAGTCGCTCTCCGTGTTTACTTCTATTCCGTTATACTTTGAATTTACATATAATCCTAATTATAATTCCGACCTCCTCTATGGCGGTTTGTTCGCTGTCGTTTACGGAAAAATTAACCATCTATGAAATACTCAGATTTGTTCAGTAAATATTTCAAATTTCTTGTTAGGGACGATGAATATTTAATATCTTGCTAGTAATGGAAAATAATTAATTTCTTGCTAGGATTAGTGAATATTTAATATCTTGCTAGTAATGGAAAATAATTAATTTCTTGCTAGGATAAGTTAATATTTAATATCTTCCTAGTAATGGAAAATAATTAATTTCTTGCTAGGATTAGTGAATATTTAATATCTTCCTAGTAATGGAAAATAATTAATTTCTTGCTAGGATTAGTGAATATTTAATATCTTCCTAGTAATGGTGTATAATTGCTACGATTGGCGTTATAAGAAAACCTTATCTTCAACATTTGTTAAGTAATACTGGCGACACAAAATTGTGGTGATTTCTATCATTTGTTAGCTGATGCCATTAAAGCTAGGAATCCGAGACGTTAATGAAATCGACAAATTGTTCCTTATCTAAAATAGTCATTTTACCACCAAATCACGGAGGCAATTCATCTCCGACGTTCATATCAGAAATAAATTGAGAAAAAATCCAAATATATACTAAGATGTTCACTTTGGACATTACCATTTTTTCAATAATTCCACTCCACCTTCAAACGACCGAGGGAGAAAAAATTTTGGTAAATAAACATCAAACGCCAATTGAGTTAGCTAATTTGTTTCAAACAGAGACAGCATTGGCTATCCCTGGATTTCTAGAAAAATCTTAATTCTATGTCTATCTTTGTTCCAGAATGATCAATTTTCCGTTTGGACATGTTATTATATGGTGATGAGTGGTGACTTAATGTCTGCCATGGTCAGAGGGGAAATAACTCAGATTTTAGTTAGTGTTAATTCCCTTGGTTGGGACTCTTTTGTATGGAGGTACAAAAAGGGAGAACTAATAAAAACTCTTAAAAAGCTGGTACCCAATAATTTCCTGATTTCCCATATCAGTTTACAACACAACACACCGATATAAAAATGTGTAAACGTTATACCTCTTGTGACAGGAGTCTCCGTGTAAACGTTATTCCTCTTGTGACAGGAGTCTCCGTGTAAACGTTATACCTCTTGTGACAGGAGTCTCCGTGTAAACGTTATTCCTCTTGTGACAGGAGTCTCCGTGTAAAGGTTATTCCTCTTGTGACAGGAGTCTCCGTGTAAACGTTATTCCTCTTGTGACAGGAGTCTCCGTGTAAACGTTATACCTCTTGTGACAGGAGTCTCCGTGTAAACGTTATTCCTCTTGTGACAGGAGTCTCCGTGTAAAGGTTATTCCTCTTGTGACAGGAGTCTCCGTGTAAACGTTATACCTCTTGTGACAGGAGTCTCCGTGTAAACGTTATACCTCTTGTGACAGGAGTCTCCGTGTAAACGTTATACCTCTTGTGACAGGAGTCTCCGTGTAAACGTTATTCCTCTTGTGACAGGAGTCTCCGTGTAAACGTTATACCTCTTGTGACAGGAGTCTCCGTGTAAAGGTTATACCTCTTGTGACAGGAGTCTCCGTGTAAACGTTATACCTCTTGTGACAGGAGTCTCCGTGTAAACGTTATACCTCTTGTGACAGGAGTCTCCGTGTAAAGGTTATACCTCTTGTGACAGGAGTCTCCGTGTAAAGGTTATTCCTCTTGTGACAGGAGTCTCCGTGTAAACGTTATTCCTCTTGTGACAGGAGTCTCCGTGTAAAGGTTATTCCTCTTGTGACAGGAGTCTCCGTGTAAAGGTTATTCCTCTTGTGACAGGAGTCTCCGTGTAAACGTTATTCCTCTTGTGACAGGAGTCTCCGTGTAAACGTTATTCCTCTTGTGACAGGAGTCTCCGTGTAAAGGTTATTCCTCTTGTGACAGGAGTCTCCGTGTAAACGTTATTCCTCTTGTGACAGGAGTCTCCGTGTAAACGTTATTCCTCTTGTGACAGGAGTCTCCGTGTAAACGTTATTCCTCTTGTGACAGGAGTCTCCGTGTAAACGTTATTGTTCTTGTGACAGGAGTCTCCGTGTAAACGTTATTCCTCTTGTGACAGGAGTCTCCGTGTAAACGTTATACCTCTTGTGACAGGAGTCTCCGTGTAAACGTTATTCCTCTTGTGACAGGAGTCTCCGTGTAAACGTTATTGCTCTTGTGACAGGAGTCTCCGTGTAAAGGTTATACCTCTTGTGACAGGAGTCTCCGTGTAAACGTTATTCCTCTTGTGACAGGAGTCTCCGTGTAAACGTTAAACCTCTTGTGACAGGAGTCTCCGTGTAAAGGTTATACCTCTTGTGACAGGAGTCTCCGTGTAAACGTTATTCCTCTTGTGACAGGAGTCTCCGTGTAAACGTTATACCTCTTGTGACAGGAGTCTCCGTGTAAAGGTTATACCTCTTGTGACAGGAGTCTCCGTGTAAACATCATTCCTCTTGTGACAGGAGTCTCCGTGTAAAGGTTATACCTCTTGTGACAGGAGTCTCCGTGTAAACGTCATTCCTCTTGTGACAGGAGTCTCCGTGTAAACGTTATTCCTCTTGTGACAGGAGTCTCCGTGTAAAGGTTATACCTCTTGTGACAGGAGTCTCCGTGTAAACGTTATTCCTCTTGTGACAGGAGTCTCCGTGTAAAGGTTATACCTCTTGTGACAGGAGTCTCCGTGTAAACGTTATTCCTCTTGTGACAGGAGTCTCCGTGTAAACGTTATTCCTCTTGTGACAGGAGTCTCCGTGTAAACGTTATTCCTCTTGTGACAGGAGTCTCCGTGTAAACGTTATTCCTCTTGTGACAGGAGTCTCCGTGTAAACGTTATTCCTCTTGTGACAGGAGTCTCCGTGTAAACGTTATACCTCTTGTGACAGGAGTCTCCGTGTAAACATCATTCCTCTTGTGACAGGAGTCTCCGTGTAAAGGTTATACCTCTTGTGACAGGAGTCTCCGTGTAAACGTTATACCTCTTGTGACAGGAGTCTCCGTGTAAACATCATTCCTCTTGTGACAGGAGTCTCCGTGTAAACGTTATACCTCTTGTGACAGGAGTCTCCGTGTAAACGTTATTCCTCTTGTGACAGGAGTCTCCGTGTAAACGTTATTCCTCTTGTGACAGGAGTCTCCGTGTAAACGTTATTCCTCTTGTGACAGGAGTCTCCGTGTAAACGTTATACCTCTTGTGACAGGAGTCTCCGTGTAAAGGTTATACCTCTTGTGACAGGAATCTCCGTGTAAACGTTATTCCTCTTGTGACAGGAGTCTCCGTGTAAAGGTTATACCTCTTGTGACAGGAGTCTCCGTTTAAACGTTATTCCTCTTGTGACAGGAGTCTCCGTGTAAACGTTATACCTCTTGTGACAGGAGTCTCCGTGTAAACGTTATACCTCTTGTGACAGGAGTCTCCGTGTAAACGTTATACCTCTTGTGACAGGAGTCTCCGTGTAAACGTTATTGTTCTTGTGACAGGAGTCTCCGTGTAAACGTTATACCTCTTGTGACAGGAGTCTCCGTGTAAACGTTATTCCTCTTGTGACAGGAGTCTCCGTGTAAAGGTTATACCTCTTGTGACAGGAGTCTCCGTGTAAACGTTATTCCTCTTGTGACAGGAGTCTCCGTGTAAACGTTATACCTCTTGTGACAGGAGTCTCCGTGTAAACGTTATACCTCTTGTGACAGGAGTCTCCATGTAAACGTTATACCTCTTGTGACAGGAGTCTCCGTGTAAACGTTATACCTCTTGTGACAGGAGTCTCCGTGTAAACGTTATTCCTCTTGTGACAGGAGTCTCCGTGTAAACGTTATTCCTCTTGTGACAGGAGTCTCCGTGTAAACGTTATTGCTCTTGTGACAGGAGTCTCCGTGTAAAGGTTATACCTCTTGTGACAGGAGTCTCCGTGTAAACGTTATACCTCTTGTGACAGGAGTCTCCGTGTAAACGTTATACCTCTTGTGACAGGAGTCTCCGTGTAAACGTTATACCTCTTGTGACAGGAGTCTCCGTGTAAACATCATTCCTCTTGTGACAGGAGTCTCCGTGTAAAGGTTATACCTCTTGTGACAGGAGTCTCCGTGTAAACGTTATTCCTCTTGTGACAGGAGTCTCCGTGTAAACGTTATACCTCTTGTGACAGGAGTCTCCGTGTAAACGTTATACCTCTTGTGACAGGAGTCTCCGTGTAAACGTTATACCTCTTGTGACAGGAGTCTCCGTGTAAACGTTATACCTCTTGTGACAGGAGTCTCCGTGTAAACGTTATTGCTCTTGTGACAGGAGTCTCCGTGTAAACGTTATACCTCTTGTGACAGGAGTCTCCGTGTAAACGTTATTGCTCTTGTGACAGGAGTCTCCGTGTAAACGTTATACCTCTTGTGACAGGAGTCTCCGTGTAAACGTTATTGCTCTTGTGACAGGAGTCTCCGTGTAAACATCATTCCTCTTGTGACAGGAGTCTCCGTGTAAAGGTTATACCTCTTGTGACAGGAGTCTCCGTGTAAAGGTTATACCTCTTGTGACAGGAGTCTCCGTGTAAACGTTATACCTCTTGTGACAGGAGTCTCCGTGTAAACGTTATTCCTCTTGTGACAGGAGTCTCCGTGTAAACGTTATTGTTCTTGTGACAGGAGTCTCCGTGTAAAGGTCATACCTCTTGTGACAGGAGTCTCCGTGTAAAGGTTATACCTCTTGTGACAGGAGTCTCCGTGTAAACGTTATACCTCTTGTGACAGGAGTCTCCGTGTAAACGTTATTGTTCTTGTGACAGGAGTCTCCGTGTAAAGGTTATACCTCTTGTGACAGGAGTCTCCGTGTAAAGGTTATACCTCTTGTGACAGGAGTCTCCGTGTAAAGGTTATACCTCTTGTGACAGGAGTCTCCGTGTAAAGGTTATACCTCTTGTGACAGGAGTCTCCGTGTAAACGTTATTCCTCTTGTGACAGGAGTCTCCGTGTAAACGTTAAACCTCTTGTGACAGGAGTCTCCGTGTAAAGGTTATACCTCTTGTGACAGGAGTCTCCGTGTAAACGTTATTCCTCTTGTGACAGGAGTCTCCGTGTAAACGTTATACCTCTTGTGACAGGAGTCTCCGTGTAAAGGTTATACCTCTTGTGACAGGAGTCTCCGTGTAAACATCATTCCTCTTGTGACAGGAGTCTCCGTGTAAAGGTTATACCTCTTGTGACAGGAGTCTCCGTGTAAACGTCATTCCTCTTGTGACAGGAGTCTCCGTGTAAACGTTATTCCTCTTGTGACAGGAGTCTCCGTGTAAAGGTTATACCTCTTGTGACAGGAGTCTCCGTGTAAACGTTATTCCTCTTGTGACAGGAGTCTCCGTGTAAAGGTTATACCTCTTGTGACAGGAGTCTCCGTGTAAACGTTATTCCTCTTGTGACAGGAGTCTCCGTGTAAACGTTATTCCTCTTGTGACAGGAGTCTCCGTGTAAACGTTATTCCTCTTGTGACAGGAGTCTCCGTGTAAACGTTATTCCTCTTGTGACAGGAGTCTCCGTGTAAACGTTATTCCTCTTGTGACAGGAGTCTCCGTGTAAACGTTATACCTCTTGTGACAGGAGTCTCCGTGTAAACATCATTCCTCTTGTGACAGGAGTCTCCGTGTAAAGGTTATACCTCTTGTGACAGGAGTCTCCGTGTAAACGTTATACCTCTTGTGACAGGAGTCTCCGTGTAAACATCATTCCTCTTGTGACAGGAGTCTCCGTGTAAACGTTATACCTCTTGTGACAGGAGTCTCCGTGTAAACGTTATTCCTCTTGTGACAGGAGTCTCCGTGTAAACGTTATTCCTCTTGTGACAGGAGTCTCCGTGTAAACGTTATTCCTCTTGTGACAGGAGTCTCCGTGTAAACGTTATACCTCTTGTGACAGGAGTCTCCGTGTAAAGGTTATACCTCTTGTGACAGGAATCTCCGTGTAAACGTTATTCCTCTTGTGACAGGAGTCTCCGTGTAAAGGTTATACCTCTTGTGACAGGAGTCTCCGTGTAAACGTTATTCCTCTTGTGACAGGAGTCTCCGTGTAAACGTTATACCTCTTGTGACAGGAGTCTCCGTGTAAACGTTATACCTCTTGTG
The DNA here is from genome assembly GCF_031769215.1 of Ylistrum balloti. Taxonomy (NCBI): domain Eukaryota; kingdom Metazoa; phylum Mollusca; class Bivalvia; order Pectinida; family Pectinidae; genus Ylistrum; species Ylistrum balloti. The sequence continues at coordinate 352,231 of NW_026782154.1, read as the reverse complement.
ACAGGAGTCTCCGTGTAAACGTTATACCTCTTGTGACAGGAGTCTCCGTGTAAACGTTATTGTTCTTGTGACAGGAGTCTCCGTGTAAACGTTATACCTCTTGTGACAGGAGTCTCCGTGTAAACGTTATTCCTCTTGTGACAGGAGTCTCCGTGTAAAGGTTATACCTCTTGTGACAGGAGTCTCCGTGTAAACGTTATTCCTCTTGTGACAGGAGTCTCCGTGTAAACGTTATACCTCTTGTGACAGGAGTCTCCGTGTAAACGTTATACCTCTTGTGACAGGAGTCTCCATGTAAACGTTATACCTCTTGTGACAGGAGTCTCCGTGTAAACGTTATACCTCTTGTGACAGGAGTCTCCGTGTAAACGTTATTCCTCTTGTGACAGGAGTCTCCGTGTAAACGTTATTCCTCTTGTGACAGGAGTCTCCGTGTAAACGTTATTGCTCTTGTGACAGGAGTCTCCGTGTAAACGTTATACCTCTTGTGACAGGAGTCTCCGTGTAAACGTTATACCTCTTGTGACAGGAGTCTCCGTGTAAACGTTATACCTCTTGTGACAGGAGTCTCCGTGTAAACGTTATACCTCTTGTGACAGGAGTCTCCGTGTAAACATCATTCCTCTTGTGACAGGAGTCTCCGTGTAAAGGTTATACCTCTTGTGACAGGAGTCTCCGTGTAAACGTTATTCCTCTTGTGACAGGAGTCTCCGTGTAAACGTTATACCTCTTGTGACAGGAGTCTCCGTGTAAACGTTATACCTCTTGTGACAGGAGTCTCCGTGTAAACGTTATACCTCTTGTGACAGGAGTCTCCGTGTAAACGTTATACCTCTTGTGACAGGAGTCTCCGTGTAAACGTTATTGCTCTTGTGACAGGAGTCTCCGTGTAAACGTTATACCTCTTGTGACAGGAGTCTCCGTGTAAACGTTATTGCTCTTGTGACAGGAGTCTCCGTGTAAACGTTATACCTCTTGTGACAGGAGTCTCCGTGTAAACGTTATTGCTCTTGTGACAGGAGTCTCCGTGTAAACATCATTCCTCTTGTGACAGGAGTCTCCGTGTAAAGGTTATACCTCTTGTGACAGGAGTCTCCGTGTAAAGGTTATACCTCTTGTGACAGGAGTCTCCGTGTAAACGTTATACCTCTTGTGACAGGAGTCTCCGTGTAAACGTTATTCCTCTTGTGACAGGAGTCTCCGTGTAAACGTTATTGTTCTTGTGACAGGAGTCTCCGTGTAAAGGTCATACCTCTTGTGACAGGAGTCTCCGTGTAAAGGTTATACCTCTTGTGACAGGAGTCTCCGTGTAAACGTTATACCTCTTGTGACAGGAGTCTCCGTGTAAACGTTATTGTTCTTGTGACAGGAGTCTCCGTGTAAAGGTTATACCTCTTGTGACAGGAGTCTCCGTGTAAAGGTTATACCTCTTGTGACAGGAGTCTCCGTGTAAAGGTTATACCTCTTGTGACAGGAGTCTCCGTGTAAACGTTATACCTCTTGTGACAGGAGTCTCCGTGTAAACGTTATACCTCTTGTGACAGGAGTCTCCGTGTAAACGTTATTCCTCTTGTGACAGGAGTCTCCGTGTAAACGTTATTGTTCTTGTGACAGGAGTCTCCGTGTAAACGTTATTCCTCTTGTGACAGGAGTCTCCGTGTAAACGTTATTGTTCTTGTGACAGGAGTCTCCGTGTAAACGTTATTGTTCTTGTGACAGGAGTCTCCATGTAAACGTTATTCTTCTTATTTTCGCCCTTAATTCATGGATATAAAGTTTCAATGTCAAGATTCTTACATTCTTTCTTCCTCCTTTTTTCTTTCTCTCTTTCATTTACGTTTGTCCATTTCAAATTGTTTCCCAAACTCCATCGCCATCCTTGTTTTGTTCGTAACATGAATACCTTTCAGGAGAAACGTTACTGATACTGGTGCGGTACCTGTAGTATAAGTTTATGAAGGTTATCTAAACTGTCACGTAATCGTGATCATGTCCAGTTTTGTTGACCAGTTTAAAGGGGCTATGTAATCAAGCAACGTTTTTTCTATTCAGCTGGAAATGAAAATATATGTGTCCAGACAAATCTGTACATAATAGTTTTCTCCTACGAAGCCAATGTCCACTGTAGTCAGTTTAAAATCTGGGGAAGCCCCGCCAAAAAAAAGCGATAATCCAAATATAGCGCGAAACGCTGCGCCCTCTGGCGGGAAGAAGACTGTTTGTAAACAAATGCACGCGATATGAAGGCATCAAGTGACGAAACGGTGAGTCTGATTTCACGTTAACTCCTTTCGTAAGGAAATCATGAACAAAATTGCATGGTAAACCTTTGTGAAACATATAAAAGTTACTAAAACTCACGGTGAATTGTCATTTGATGGTTTAAATATGCTGATGACTTATCAGTTACCAACAGTCTAGGAGAGTCTTCACAACTTCTTCATTACTTTGGAAAAAGTTTTCTTTCGTGAAGTTGTCCCACCTCTCTCTTAGGTACTGCTCTCCTATTGTTATTCGAGGGTGAGCTTTCTGCCACTGGCCTTTTCTACGTTTTGTGTGCGATGACGTGACCCGTTTGCCACGAACACGCTTCGACTGGGAAGCCATTTTTGTTTTGTTTTTTCAGACGCGTTTGCGCATGCTCACAGGTCAAAGTGTGCATAGGCGGCTTGCTCATTTGCATTTTATCGTGTCTGTACAGACGATTAGGATTTCCCATATAATTATTTAAAAACCCGATTGAAAACACACGCTTGTATCAATATGTCGGCGAGGACAGTTCATAAGGATTATAGAACTACATTTTTACGGATGAATTTGTAACTAGAAAAAAAATAAACAAACTTGACTTAATAGCCCCTTTAAAATTAAAAATATTGTTAAATAGAATAGCAACACCACGACTGTTTGACGTGTAAGAATTAAAGCAAGCTTCATGTCCCCTTTCACTTTTCCACTACCAATCTTTTTCTTTCTTTGGATGCGTGTCAGTTAAAAATAATATGTCATACCTGCATTTTCATATCTCAAAAATGACTTTTCATTTTATAGGATCAGAAAATAAGCACCTACAATTTACCAGAGTTTTAATCCACCACCCGTTTGTTTTATACAAAAATGTTCTTGTAGAGATTAGAGAATAAACTGTACATCTCAATACAAAGTGTACCATAAAACACAGCAGCCTTCACTTAAATTCACCCCACAGAAAATGGGACATTTTTGTATTTGTAATGTACCCTAACTTTTCCCCAGGAGTAGAAACAGTTTTTATTAATACACAGGGACAGATAAATTCCTGTCTCATAACGGTACGCATTCCGGAACAAAAATGCTGCAAGTCACGCTCCGGTTTAAATTTAGAATATTAAAATTTCAACTAACACAGCCATAATTGTAATTATACACTTGTACCCTATAGTATTGTTTATATAATGTAACGGGAGGAGGGCAATACGTCTCACCAAATGTAATTAGATTTAAATAAGGCAAATAAAAACGTATTCCCATTGGTTCCGGATACTGCCTTACTCTTCTGCGAAATGTTATGGAAATTTAAGACAAAACAAGACAATAAACATCACTTGAAGCTTTCACCTCTGTTACTACTGTACATTTACCATAAGGATATACTCCGTTCTGGTCATTTTAATTCTACAAACACTAACAAACACAGTATATTGCTATAATTTTATGAGTTAATCTGACAAGACTTAAAGAAGAAATAGAATACTTGCTTATCTTAATAACATATTTTCCCATCCACGTGGTTCCCATATCATAACCATAAGATTTCATTTTGAGATCGGGTTGTACTGATATCTGTCAACACCAATAAAATAACACGAGTACAAACAAGGCTGTCAGCATTTTGATGGTAGAAATATTGAATATGGTATATTCTAAAATAGTTAATAATCGGGTATTTCAGCTGTTTAGGTGAACATTAATTCGGTTTAAATTTATTTCATTATTAATACTACACATTACACCTCACGGATAACCCCGTCATATACTAAAGTTCTACCTGTACTAGTCATCGTCTATATATAATCGAAAACATTTACAACATGTGCATTAAACAATAACGAGATTCGCGACCTCTTTTACAATATATGTTTATGTATTAAGAAATTAGTGGTCGTTTCCGGTCACGTGGTAAGCTTCCTTGACGAGTGGGTGCCCGCGTGAAATGCTTTCTTCTACGACCGTTTCTCATAATCCCAGCCACTGAAATTAGAACAAATGTCCAAAATTTAAAAGTAAGTCTATGTCATTTTATTGAATTGATTAAATTCGTTTGTTGCTTTCTAAGGTCGTTCTTTGAACAAGACGAACGGAAGTACACGTCAACATATATAACTTCCTTTTATTTGTCTTTTAAATGATCTCCGGTTTTACTTCCGGCGTCTGTAAAGGAACCGGATTAAAGATGTCCACATCATTTCTTTTAATGTTTCGACAAAATTTTCCTTTAATTTCAATTTGTTACTTTCATGTTGAAATTAAAGTTCCATATATACGTTTGATAAAAAGTACATAATAGAAATGTTACAAAAGTTACTATAAACCTTTCTTCTGTAAGATTTTTTTTCCAGCGGTGGCATTCTTTTAAAGAAATGTGTTTTTTTACCTTTGCCACAAAACAAAAATCTGTATAATTGATAATTTATCCAAGTGAACAGTGTGTTTACTTATATGTGATGAAATATACAGTCTGGAGAAAGACAAATATCTCAATTCGTTGTATTAATTGTGCTATAACGTCCACTGCATTCTTTCTCTTAAACAAGAACTCGTAAATATGGAAACAGAGAGTCGCATTCCCGCGCTACGTTCCCATGCTGTTCAAAGAGGTATGGCGTTTTACCGTGACGGAGGTCCTGTTTAATTCATTGTCATGGCCAATCTAAAATATACGGGTAATGACAACAGGTAAACGTGCATTTGGAGTCACGGTGTCTAAATATAGAACATGTACGTCCAGGTAGCAACTTTGACAATATGTAAAAAATAACACGTGACACATATCCAGGATATATTTCTGATACTTTGTATATGTGTGTAGCTCTTTAAGATTACCTATCCGAATTCATCGAAATAGGAAATTGATTTTTGCTAGTCTGTCAAATTGTCTATAAATACAGAAATACAATTTCGTCTTTGTCTACCAAGTCCGATAAGGTGCAGCTATTGTAATGAAGATGTGTATGTGGGGGTTTCTGTATGGCTGTTCTGGTCAGATATTCGCTTCAGTCGGAATGAATTACATCAAACACAGAAGATGTTACTCTTGGTGGATGGTCTTAGCCAGTGACGTTTCCTAGTAATTCTATAGCATCATGTGTTCTAATTTGTTTTGAAGGATTTTAACACGACATGAGCCATTTTTCAGAAATTCAATCAAAGTGGTGCAATGTACTCTGAGCTATTCTACAGGATCCTTAATATATTCAAGCGCTAGAAAGACTGAGAACAAATCACGTGGAGACAAAATCGGATATGGCACTTAAATGTTGACCAGAAATCGTTGCTCTCAGACAGTGTGGGCTGACTAGTTAAATAATCCACACCTATCTCCCGCAGACAGGAATGTTTGTCATCTGTCTTTCTTCCTAAACCAACAACAAATGTCTATACATCGAAAACGACATCGGCCGTCAAACTTGTAATCAAGAAAAACAAAAACCAGGGCTCTCAGACGTTTGATGTGACAAAAAGATTGAATAGCTATCATCAGTAAACATAGACAATCAATCACCAATGACAGCTTTTTACTAATTCGATTTCACAATGAATGCTTACAATGTCCCATCCTTACATCTTTACATATTGTATTGATGAGAATTAGTTTGATGTTTTTGATTCTTATTAATATTATTACATAACAGTCTGCCTTCTGAAGTTCAATTTCTTCTTTAAGCGTTCAGGATCTGGGAGGCAGTGTTCAGTCGATTTGATAAGGCATTTTGAATAAATATAAAAATATAGAATAAAAAAATGCAATGTACTCCTTATCTTTAATCAGGTATTAAGGCTTTTGTTTTTAATTAGCACAATTCTTCGTTAAAGCCAATGACGATAGTTATCACGATTAAATCAATTCTGGGGGTTCCTTTGAAATTGACAAGTAACATTGTCGAGGTTTTTTTAGTATACTGTTATGACAACAGTTGGTGGGGTGGGTTGCGGACAATGAAATCAACATGGACGTCTGGAAACTCGGAAGTCTTCCTGCTGGTGGTTATTGTGATCATTAAATTAACTTTAACAGTCTATCTGACCATAACTTATCTAGTCATTTCTTCCAATTATCACGATTCGTCAGCTTAGAACCTGACATTACTTACTTTGATTGACCAAGGTTTACATGGCAAATATCGTCGTTGAAGCAGAAGACACTTACCCTTCCGGAACACCTGGTCTTATTCTCTTTGGACCATTTCCCAGGAGTCTCCATGTAAATCTTTCTTTTGTTCATATTTTGTACCTGAATTTGAGTTTGGATAAGAATTATGTTGGCACGTTGGTAGGTATTTTTTAAGATATCTGACCTCTTCTTCATTCTAATAAATACCATCTAACATTGTATTGCAAATTATTGCATGATTATCAAATTTTCTGGTCCTGGAATTAAACGACAGAGCAAACTTTCATCGATTCCCAACAGTGATCTGATAAAGGCCTACTACATGCAGTTTTTAACGAGCCGCGTGCAAGCACACATACGGGTATTTTATGAGCAAAGCGGGATAACTCTAACAACTAGGTCGTCCCAGATGTTTACAGCGGAAACGAAAACCACATTGTGACCACAGGCTGCTGACGATACACGGTGCCGTATGTATAATCACGTTTCAGTAGTGATGTTTGGAGATGAAAATATCAACTATGAGTGAGTTGACAATACTAGGTTGCAAGTGTCAGTAGTTGATACCCACAATATACACGAAGCAAGTTACTGCGGGGCGTCGCTGACCTATATCTAGGTTTATCGCGACACGAAAGTCCAGGGTCCCAATTTTTGACAGATAATGAGTCGACATCAAGCATATGATCTAGGTTGACAGTAATACTGAAAAAGTGAATTCACGTAAGTATGGTAATGTTCATGTCTAACATGATGCACAAATGAGTGTTTCCTACATGGGATCTGTAGCAGTATCCTTTGCTTTATAAGGAAGTGTAACGTATCCTCTCCTATTTCCAACCTGAGCATCCTCGTCCCCAGGCCAGGGGAAGATCGTATCGCTGTTGATGTAGCATCTATAGTTCTGTTTTTACCTTTAGCAGCTAGTATGCTGTTTTCACCTGTTGCATCTATAATGCTGTTTTCACCTGTAGCAGCTAATGTGATGTTTTCACCTGTAAAAGTTACCGTGCTATTTTCACCTGAAGCAGCTATAGTGTTGTTTAACCTGTAGCATCTATAATGATATTTTCACCTGTAACAGCTATTGTGATGTTTTTCACCTGAAGCATCTATAATGCTGTTTTCACCTGTAGCATCTATAATGCTGTTTTTACCTTCATCAGCTATTGTGATGTTTTCACCTGTAGCAGCTATTGTGATGCTTTCACCTGTAGCAGCTGTTGTGGTGTTTTAACCTGTAACAGTTATAGTGTTGTTTCACCTCAGTCCAAGATGAAGAAAAAAAGCAAAACAAAAATCCCATTAATTCGTAATTGCTTGATAACTCCAGCGTTCGGTAGATGTTAATATTACTTAATGAGTATAGTCTCTGTTTTTATAGTCTGTTGATGTTGTGTTGTGTTCTGAATAGTCGAAAATAAAGACTGGAAACGAGCATGAATGAGTACAGATGAATGCATCTCTGATCTGTAGTCGGACTCTGATCGGAGCGTTCCTCTGAAAAAGGACAGATATGTTGATATATACAAAGTAGATTTGTTTGAACACTCGAAACAAACATGTTACGTAAAATACGTGAATATTGATATTACATATTTTGTCTTTTTTATGTTTTAGAGCAGTAGACGATATTTGAAAAAAATAACTTATCAATTTGTTGTGAACCACTGCACATGAAGTCTATTTTTAAAAAGGGAAATATTATCCACAGTAACACGTGTCTTTCAATTCCTTGGGTATAACATGTATACCCCCGTATATTTTTTCTTGACTGCACTAAATCGTCATTGACATTACATTTCTTCAACAGCCAGGACTGCGGAGTGACGTCGCCATGACACAATACGTGATTAACGAACTCGATACGTTTCACGGGGACTTGTCTTTCAACGGAGTTCCATATGAGGCGTTCGAACGTACCGGTAAATATTCAATGTTGTCTCCTTACAAGTAAATCATTAAAACGTGTCTTCATTCAGGTAAATACTTTAATGATGTCATCATACAGGTAAGTATATAAATAGCGTCTTTATACAGGTGAGTATTTTAATGGCGTCTTCATAGAGGTACATACTTTCATGGTGTCTTCATACAGGTATGTCCATTAACGTGACCAAACACAGGCAAGTATTTAAATGGTTTCAAAACAGTTAGTGCAACATTTTATAATGTTCACAAGAAATTTGTATTTAAATGAACCAGTTCTGTTGTTTCATGGTAAATTATCATGGAAGAGTATCTACATTTAGGTCTTTCGATTGTGACCAGTTTCGCCTCTGTTCATCAACCGATCTCAGGAAAATAAAATGAATAGTTAGCGATGATAAAATGCTTAAAAACTCACCAATTACACGTTATTTTACTTATGTAGACCATACAATATACTGGGCACCTTGATCCATTGACAACAACTTTTTTTTAATATTGTAAAGTGTTCGCTTTTCTTTTTCTCAACAATTTTACTTTAATTACACTTCCTCAATAAAATGGTAAACTCATTCTTACAGTTCACTATTCGCTTGACCATTGCCAAAGGTGTTCAATACAATACTCTTCTTTTGGAAGTATTACAAAGGTTCACTTCCGTAGCCTTGTCATTATCACAGGTCACTGGTCACTATGGGGAGTCACGAAGATGTTTGAAGCAGCCCGTCTGATTGGTTTATACAACGACCTATTCCACTTCCGGTCAATGGAAGGAAAGACCATTGGTTTAGTAGTCGTCACACAATCCCTCCGACTAAGTCCCGATCTACACCGAGACTACTCACTTTTCACCACCCTAAAACAGCGGTATGTTCTGGACATCGTGGAGGTTGGCCGGAGCTCGTTTTCCTTTGTAACCCGACTAACCAATGAAGAAACTGGACAGTTCCTTGGGGAACTACTGCTCAAGTACGTCTTATTTGACAGGAGAACCCGGAAGTCAATTAAACTTCCGGCAGAATTTTTTGAGCAATATTCCAGATACCCAAAAAAGGAAATAAAAGTGCACAAACTGTCCATTCCAGCATGTCCAGACATGGGTAAAAATGTTTTCCAGTTGAAAGTATTGCCCCTCCATAGTGACACGGACCGGAACAACCATGTGAACCAATCAGTTTACTTCCGGTATTGTATTGACTGCGCAACGGATGCAGCGCTTACTGGAAATTATCGCCATTTCACGTCAGATATGTGCTGGTATCCAGTTGTAGAAATGAATGTTTATCACGCCAATGAAAGTCTCGTCAACAAAGAGTTAGTCGTCAACACGTGGCAAGATGATGACGACTTCCGGTTAATCTTTTTTATCATTAAGCGAAAGGACACCGTTCTCTTTAAGGCTTCTATACAGTTTTATCCTGAAATGTCTAAACGGAGAAGAAATTCTCGCATGTGAACGTGTACAAGAAACATAATCAGTCAGCATGTCTTAATATCCAAGGTTTTATTAGTGTAGCTGAAAAGGTTTGTTAGATAAGGCAGTAAAGCACTGGACTGCTTTCTAATGATATTCATAGGCCTATGAATGACAAGAGAATTAGGGTCAATTCAGTGATGCGCCTTAGCGCTTCATGTTGAATTTACTGATTTAAAGTTAACATTTTGCAAGTTTATTATATCATCAGAGGGAATTACAACCTTACCTACACTAATGGCAGTTTCCTTAATATTTCATTGATTGTACGGTGCATGTGACGTATGATAATTTCTTTGATAATTATGTCGCTATCTAATTCTCAAAATATCTCTCCAATACACAGATAAAGTAGTATTTATTCCGAGTTTATCACTTATCAGGGTTGTTCTGTTTAAAAAATAAGACTTAAGATAATTCGTGATGGTTAGTTTAAAAACAGATTTCATTCAGGATTCAACATTGACAAGGATTAGGTAACAAGCCTCAATCTTATGTAAAACCATCTCCTAATTAGTTACTGACATACATATATAAGTAGTCTAATCTTGTTAGACAGAAAAGAGAATAATACTGTCAACAATAACGCTTCTGTCCGAGCACTGACCCTGTGTTTATCAGGATATTAATGTACAACTGTAATCAATGAAATATAAAAATATCACTCAATCAGGATTATTTTAATGTAATTACATACTTAATAAAACAGTTCAAGTTAAAATGAGTACCTTGTAATTATACAGGTAAGTATATAGCAATTACATTGGTATGTACAGGTAACATATATATATATATATATATATATATATCTAACGTGTAGATTCTACTTTCTCTCCCTCCCTCCCCAACATGTAGATTCTACTTTCTCCCTCTCCCTTCCCAACATAAACATTCTACCCACCCCTTCCTCTCCAACATGTAGATTCTACTCTCTTCCCTTCCCTCCCCAACATGTAGATTCTACTTTCTCTCCCTCCCTCCCCAACATTTACATTCTACTTTCTCCCTCTCCCTTCCCAACATAAACATTCTACCCACCCCTTCCTCTCCAACATGTAGATTCTACTTTCTCTCCCTCCCTCCCTCCCCAACATGTACATTCTACTTTCTCTCCCTCCCTCTCCAACATGTAGATTCTACTTTCTCTCCCTCCCTCCCCAACATTTACATTCTACTTTCTCCCCCTCCCTCCCCAACATGTACATTCTACTCTCTTCCCTTCCCTCCCCAACATGTAGATTCTACTTTCTCCCCTCCCTCTCCAACATGTAGATTCTACTTCTCTCCCTCTCCCTCTCCCAACATAAACATTCTACCTCACCCCTTCCTCTCCCAACATGTAGATTCTACTTCTTCCCTTCCCTCCCCAACATCTCTCCCTCCCTCCCTCCCCAACATGTACATTCTACTTTCTCTCCCTCCCTCTCCAACATGTAGATTCTACTTTCTCTCCCTCCCTCCCCAACATTTACATTCTACTTTCTCCCCCTCCCTCCCCAACATGTACATTCTACTCTCTTCCCTTCCCTCCCCAACATGTAGATTCTACTTTCTCCCCTCCCTCTCCAACATGTAGATTCTACTTTCTCCCTCTCCCTTCCCAACATAAACATTCTACCCACCCCTTCCTCTCCAACATGTAGATTCTACTCTCTTCCCTTCCCTCCCCAACATGTAGATTCTACTTTCTCTCCCTCCCTCCCCAACATGTACATTCTACTTTCTCTCCCTCCCTCTCCAACATGTAGATTCTACTTTCTCTCCCTCCCTCCCCAACATGTAGATTCTACTTTCTCCCCCTCCCTCCCCAACATGTAGATTCTACTCTCTTCCCTTCCCTTCCCAACATGTAGATTCTACTTTCTCTTCCTCCCTCCCCAACATGTACATTCTACTTTCTCTCCCTCCCTCTCCAACACGTAGATTCTACTCTCTCCCCCTCCCTCTCCAACATGTAGATTCTACTTTCTCTCCCTCCCTCCCCAACATGTAGATTCTACTTTCTCCCTCTCCCTCCCCAACATAAACATTCTACCCACCCCTTCCTCTCCAACATGTAGATTCTACTCTCTCCCCCTCCCTCCCCAACATGTAGATTCTACTTTCTCACCCTCCCTCCCCAACATGTAGATTCTACTTTCTCTCCCCCCCCCCTCCCCAACATGTAGATTCTACTCTCTCCCCCTCCCTCCCCAACATGTAGATTCTACTCTCTCCCCCTCCCTCCCCAACATGTAGATTCTACTCTCTCCCCCTCCCTCCCCAGCATATAGATTCTACTATCTCCCTCTCCCTCCCCAACATGTAGAATCTACTCTCTCCCCCTCCCTCTCCAACATGTAGATTCTGCACTCTCCCCCTCCCTCTCCAACATGTAGATTCTACTTTCTCCCTCTCCCTCCCCAACATGTAGATTCCACTTTCTCCCCCTCCCTCCCCAACATAAACATTCTACCCACCCCTTCCACTCCAACATGTAGATTTTACTTTCTCCCCCTCCCTCCCCAACATGTATATTCTACTTTCTCTCTCTCCCTCCCCAACATGTACATTCTACTCCCCCCTCCCACCCTTCCTCTCCAACATGAAGATTCTACTGTCTCCCCCTCCCTCCCCAACATGTAGATTCTACTTTCTCCCCCTCCCTCCCCAACATGTAGATTCTACTCTCTCCCCCTCCCTCCCCAACATGTAGATTCTACTTTCTCTCCTTCCCTCCCCAACATGAAGATTCTACTTTCTCTCCCTCCCTCCCCAACATGTAGATTCTACTTTCTCCCCCTCCCTCTCCAACATGTAGATTCTACCTTCCCCCCTCCCTCTCCAACATGTAGATTGTACTCTCTCCACCTCCCTCCCCAACATGTAGATTCTACTCTTTCCCCCTCCCTCCCCAACATGTAGATTCTTCTCTCTCCCCCTCCCTCCCCAACATGTAGATTCTACTCTCTCCCCTCCCTCTCCAACATGTAGATTCTACTTTCTCCCCCTCCCTCCCCAACATGTAGATTCTACTCTCTCCTCCTCCCTCCCCAACATGTAGATTCTACCTTCCCCCCTCCCTCTCCAACATGTAGATTGTACTCTCTCCACCTCCCTCCCCAACATGTAGATTCTACTCTTTCCCCCTCCCTCCCCAACATGTAGATTCTTCTCTCTCCCCCTCCCTCCCCAACATGTAGATTCTACTCTCTCCCCTCCCTCTCCAACATGTAGATTCTACTCTCTCCTCCTCCCTCCCCAACATGTAGATTCTACTTTCTCCCCTCCCTCTCCAACATGTAGATTCTACTTTCTCCCTCTCCCTCCCCAACATGTAGATTGTACTCTCTCCCCCTCCCTCTTCAACATGTAGAATCTATTTTACAACGGGCAATGATGAATTTGAATCGATCGGGTCTTACTTAATGCTACAAATATTTCTCAATTAAGACAAAGATAATATAGCACTGGGCACATGGCTAACTCGTCAAACAGCAGTGATGTAAAACATAACCTGGAGACACCTTTCCACCAAGTATTATGCTTCTCCGACTTTTGGTACACCATATGAAAACTTTTACAGGTTTCACAGAATTTTTATCCATCTGACCTTCAATATGGGTCTAGGTAATTTTTTGCAAATGTCTGTCATCATCCGAGAAAGCTATTTCCCAAATTCTTTTCTTCTTCACCTTAGTCAAAACAAGTTAAATGATTTTAACTAGTTCGATTACAGTGATCATGAATAAGGATAAAGGTTACTTTTCGCAAACTTTGTCAACCTTCATCCTAGGAACCTATTGGATAAATACCATGCTTTATTGCCTTTTTGGTTAGTCAGAAGGTGTCATTTTAAGGTTTTAACAAATTTGACCTTTTTGACCTTAAATATTAGTTGAGATCATTTCTTTGGCAAATTTGTTGGACATCATCCTAGGAACCTGAAAGCAAAAAAGAGAAAAAGTTGTTTAAAGGTTTTAACAAACTTGACCCCTGTGACATTGAATACATATAGACATAATTCAATTTGGAGAAAAAACACCATTCTTAAGTACAGAAGGCCTTGACCAGAAAACCCATATCAAGCAGCCATAACTGTGTGAAGTTGAGTCAGAACAACATCGCACTGCAGATCAAAGGCAAGAATTTGTTTGAACATTGTTCTTGAATAATTGATTACACGGGAAAACATTTATTAGACAAAACTGGGATATATCTACCATTAAAGGGAGTATCTGAATTTATTGATTTATTGACCAGCCAGGGTCATATTAAGGCAGGGTATCCTTGTAGTAGCTTTATCGAATAAAATACAAGACACATTGCATGCCATCCTAGAACTGCAAGGGTCGCTCTGCCAGCTTTTTGAAAAACACACAGAGCCCCACTCCCCACCTCAGGGGGGCCGGAGACCCAATGTATATACAAAATTGATTTCCCTGGTCTTCAACCAAGTTTCAAATTAATTTCAAGTTTCCTTCATTATTTCATGAGTAAGGTTTTAAGTAAACTTACCGAATTCCCCCTATAAGGCCCTAGGTGAGGGGTTAGGCTCACCATATATGAACAAAAATTCAATATTCCTCCAAGGATGCTTCTGACCAAAATAGATTAGTCGCTTCTCAGAAAAAAGTTGACAGATGGACACCAGACAATGTGCCAAGCAAAGTTTAAAGTTCAAAATATGTGAAATGAAATAACAATGCAATTTGTGAGCAATAAAGCTACAAAGAGTCTTCTTAGTCAGGAAGCCATATATCTAATATCTAAGAGAAATAGCTCCCCATTGCAAGAACTCTAATCTTCTACTGGTTGTGTTATAAGATGAAGGTGACCGTGTAGTCATCGAAACGTCACATGCTAATCTTCTACTGGTTGTGTTATAAGATGAAGGTGACCGTGTAGTCATCGTCACACTCTAATCTTCTACTGGTTGTGTTATAAGATGAAGGTGACCGTATAGTCATTGTCACACTCTAATCTTCTACTGGTTGTGTTATAAGATGAAGGTGACCGTGTAGTCATCGAAACGTTACACTCTAATCTTCTACTTGTTGTGTTATAAGATGAAGGTGACCGTGTAGTCATTGTCACACTCTAATCTTCTACTGGTTGTGTTATAAGATGAAGGTGACCGTGTAGTCATCGTCACACTCTAATCTTCTACTGGTTGTGTTATAAGATGAAGGTGACCGTGTAGTCATTGTCACACTCTAATCTTCTACTGGTTGTGTTATAAGATGAAGGTGACATCACACTCTAATCTTCTACTGGTTGTGTTATAAGATGAAGGTGACCGTGTAGTCATCGTCATACTCTAATCTTCTACTGGTTGTGTTATAAGATGAAGGTGACCCGTGTAGTCATCGTCACACTCTAATCTTCTACTGGTTGTGTTATAAGATGAAGGTGACCATGTAGTCATCAAAACGTCACACTCTAATCTTCTACTGGCTGTGTTATAAGATGAAGGTGACCCGTGTAGTCATCGTCACACTCTAATCTTCTACTGGTTGTGTTATAAGATGAAGGTGACCCGTGTAGTCATCGTCACACTCTAATCTTCTACTTGTTGTGTTATAAGATGAAGGTGACCGTGTAGTCATCGTCATACTCTAATCTTCTACTGGTTGCGTTATAAGATGAAGGTGACGTCACACTCTAATCTTCTACTGGTTGTGTTATAAGATGAAGGTGACGCCACACTCTAATCTTCTACTGGTTGTGTTATAAGATGAAGGTGACCGTGTAGTCATCGTCATACTCTAATCTTCTACTGGTTGTGTTATAAGATGAAGGTGACATCACACTCTAATCTTCTACTGGTTGTGTTATAAGATGAAGGTGACGTCACACTCTAATCTTCTACTGGTTGTGTTATAAGATGAAGGTGACGTCACACTCTAATCTTCTACTGGTTGTGTTATAAAATGAAGGTGACCGTGTAGTCATCGTCACACTCTAATCTTCTACTGGTTGTGTTATAAGATGAAGGTGACATCACACTCTAATCTTCTACTGGTTGTGTTATAAGATGAAGGTGACGTCACACTCTAATCTTCTACTGGTTGCGTTATAAGATGAAGGTGACCGTATAGTCATCGTCACACTCTAACCTTCTACTGGTTGTGTTATAAGATTAAGGTGACTGTGTAGTCATCGTCACGCTCTAACCTCCAACTGGTGGTGTTATAAGATGAAGGTGACCGTATAGTCATCGTCACACTCTAATCTTCTACTGGTTGTGTTATAAGATGAAGGTGACCGTATAGTCATTGTCACACTCTAATCTTCTACTGGTTGTGTTATAAGATGAAGGTGACCGTGTAGTCATCGAAACGTTACACTCTAATCTTCTACTTGTTGTGTTATAAGATGAAGGTGACCGTGTAGTCATTGTCACACTCTAATCTTCTACTGGTTGTGTTATAAGATGAAGGTGACTGTGTAGTCATCGTCACACTCCAATCTTCTACTGGTGGTGTTATAAGAACTTATATTCGATTCACGTTTCCATCTTGAAGAAAATGTTCCAAAATTACCAATAACATATATTAATGGTGTTGAGTTTGCAAAGCATTCTTCAGGCAAAGTATTGTTCTTCCTTGTACGGTAATGGGGAGAGAACTGTATGTATTTTCTAGTGGTGACAACACCATCACCGTCCTAACGCCTGTAATTAGACAAAAGAATTATTTATATTTTAGTTGTAAATTCCAGATAGAAAAAGCATTTGAATATAACTCATTGAAATTACATGTTTTACCTATCTGAATTCGCCAGAATGGAAAATTGATTTTTCCATTGAATTGTTTATCACATCAAGGTCGAACTCTCTGGCCTCGACATTTGACCTAAAAATACTGCTTTGTAAAGTGTTTCAAATTAAACATACAACTGTATATCATTATGTATTTTTGTGTATTTGACTTGATGACTGACATAAAGCAGTGTGGCTTTTCATTTCAATTCAGTTAATTATGCTACATTGTGTCATAAACATATAATTACCAGTAGCATTCAGGTGTGATCTATTTTTTCTATAATGCAGATTCATAGTAACGATGACTTTGACATTGACCTTTGACCTCTGAATATGAAAAACTAATACAGGGTATGGGGTATAGGGTAGAGGGTAGGGGCTATAGGGTAGAGGGTAGGGGGTTGAGGTTAGGAGTATAGGGTAGAGGGTAGGGGCTATAGGGTGTATGGTAGGGGTATAGGGTAGAGGGTAGGGGCTATGGGTTGAGGTTAGGAGTATAGGGTAGAGGGTAGGGGCTATATGGTAGAAGGTATAAGGTAGAGTGTATGGGCTATAGGGGAGAGGGTAGGGGTATAGGGTAGAGGGTAGGGGCTATAGGGTAGAGGGTAGGGGCTATAGGGGAGAGGGTAGGGGCAAAGGGTAGAGGGAAGGGGTATAAGGTAGAGGGTAAGAGTAGAGGGTAGGGTAGAGGGTAGGGGTATAGGGTAGAGGGTAGGGGCTATAGGGTAGAGGGTAGGGGCTATAGGGTAGAGGGTAAAGGTAGAGTGTATGGGCTATAGGGGAGAGGGTAGGGGTAAAGGGTAGAGGGTAAGAGTATAAGGTAAGGGATAGAGGTTAGGAGTATACGGCAGAGGGTAGTGGGTAGAGGGTAGGCGTATAGGGTAGAGGATAGAGGGTAGAGGGTATGAGTATAGGGTAGAGGATAGAGGATAGAGGGTAGGCGTATAGGGTAGAGGATAGAGGGTAGAGGGTATGAGTATAGGGTAGAGGATAGAGGATAGAGGGTAGGAGTATAGGGTAGAGGATAGGGGGTAGAGGTTAGGAGTATAGGGTAGAGGGTAGGGGGTAGAGGTTAGGAGTACATGGTAGAAGGTAGAGGGTAGTGGGTAGAGTGTAGGAGTATAGGGTAGAGGGTAGGGGGTAGAGGTTAGGAGTATATGGTAGATGGTAGGGGTAGAGGTTAGGAGTATATGGTAGAGGGTAGGAGTATAGGGTAGAGGTTAGGAGTATAGGGTAGAGGGTAGGGGGTAGAGGTTAGGAGTACATGGTAGAAGGTAGAGGGTAGTGGGTAGAGTGTAGGAGTATAGGGTAGAGGGTAGGGGGTAGAGGTTAGGAGTATATGGTAGATGGTAGGGGTAGAGGTTAGGAGTATATGGTAGAGGGTAGGAGTATAGGGTAGAGGTTAGGAGTATAGGGTAGAGGGTAGGGGGTAGAGGTTAGGAGTACATGGTAGAATGTAGAGGGTAGGGGATAAAGGGTAGGAGTATAGGGTAGAGGGTAGGGGGTAGAGGTTAGGAGTATAGGGTAGAAGGTAGAGGGTATGGGATAAAGGGTAGGAGTATATGGTAGAGGGTAGGGGGTAGAGGTTAGGAGCATAGGGTAGAGGGTAGGAGTATAGGGTAGAGGGTAGAGGTTAGGAGTATATTGTAGAGGAAAGGGGTAGAGGGTAGGAGTATAGGGTAGAGGGTAGGAGTATAGGGTAGAGGATTGGAGTATAGGATAGAGGGTAGGAGTATATGGTAGAGGATAGGGGTAGAGGTTAGGAGTATAGGGTAGAGGGTAGGAGTATATGGTAGAGGATAGGAGTAGAGGTTAGGAGTATATGGTAGAGAGTTGAAGTATAGGATAGAGGGTAGGAGTATATGGTAGAGGATAGGGGTAGAGGTTAGGAGTATAGGGTAGAGGGTAGAGGGTAGGAGTATATGGTAGAGGATAGGAGTAGAGGTTAGGAGTATATGGTAGAGAGTTGGAGTATAGGATAGAGGGTAGAGGGTATGAGTATATGGTAGAGGATAGGGGTAGAGGTTAGGAGTATAGGGTAGAGGATTGGAGTATAGGATAGAGGGTAGAGGTTAGGAGTATAGGGTAGAGGGTTGGAGTATAGGGTAGAGGGTAGGAGTATAGGGTAGAGGTTAGGAGTATATGGTAGAGGATAGGGGTAGAGGGTAGTAGTATAGGGTAGAGGGTAGGAGTATAGGGTAGAGGTTAGGAGTATATGGTAGAGGATAGGGGTAGGGGTAGGAGTATAGGGTAGAGGGTAGGAGTATAGGGTAGAGGGTAGGAGTATAGGGTAGAGGATTGGAGTATAGGATAGAGGGTAGAGGTTAGGAGTATAGGGTAGAGGGTAGGAGTATAGGGTAGAGGGTAGGAGTATATGGTAGAGGATAGGGGTAGAGGGTAGGAGTATAGGGTAGAGGGTAGGAGTATAGGGTAGAGGATTGGAGTATAGGATAGAGGGTAGAGGGTATGAGTATATGGTAGAGGATAGGGGTAGAGGTTAGGAGTATAGGGTAGAGGGTAGGAGTATAGGATAGAGGGTAGAGGATTGGAGTATAGGGTAGAGGGTAGGAGTATAGGGTAGAGGGTAGGGGGTAGATGTTAGGAGTATATGGTAGAGGGTAGGGTAGTGGTTAGGAGTATTGGGTAGAGGATACTAGCATCAGCTATTTTTACACAAGAGTGTTACTTTTCCGGACTCCATTAGAGTTGATTTAGCACTTCGTTTATACTGTCAAAGGCTGTGTAACAAAAAAAAACTGTGTCACTGTTTGTTTTTGTTTTTTTGTTTGTTTGTTTGTTTGTTTGTTTGGTAACATGGTTTGTTACATGGACAGCGCTGTAAAAGTTTAAAATGTTTATCAAAATTGAGATCGATCCTAAGATAGTGTCGTTAACTCCTCATATTTGCTCCAATGAGTTTTATATCTGGTGTGAATGATTTTCAATAGGAATATAACAATATGAATTCCTACGCTGTGTACCCTGTCACGTGATACCCAGTTAGAAGATAACTCCCTGTCTTTAGGGTGGTACATTTATCTGTCATGGTACGTGCATTTATCTATAAACAACTGTGATATATGAAGACGTTCAGTATGTGTGGTATGTCGGATTCGAAGGAGGGTATAGTAGGAGATTGAGTTTCATTGAAATAAGATACTGTTACTGGAACCATGGCCGCTTCAATACCCTCACGTGTAACCAATACAAGAGGTCTACGTGACCGCGCACACGTTCTCCGTAAACAAATTTAAGTGCAAAAGTCATATACGAAATCGAGGCTTACCTTATTTTCTTCATACATGGGTTATAGTATTATATTATGTTACATGATAAGGACACACAAGTTACCAGTTATCATCATTTCACTGGATGGCCTGCGACGGGACTCCCGCATGTTGATCAGTGAGGAAGCAATCATCTTCTACAAAGACACCCTGCAATACAATTACCTTTGTTAATGCGTAATAAGTAAAAAGATAGATTATTTTAAAATATTGTGTTGGTGTTGAATGAAACGATGTATATATTGTGCCTAGATACATTTGACATCCTCTCTCATCACCGTCCGTATCTGACATTGAATGCCAGAAATAGAATTAAAATTATTCAATAATGCAAGATCTACCGAGAACTTTGAAGATGAATATTGACTTGCGTTCTCAACATCCGTGATATCGTAGTGATGTGGTGGAGTTTATAATTATCAATATTACTGATCGCACGGGTCACGATACCAATCATTACTGAGGTACGGTATAGTTCCATTCACAAATTCACCAACATTTTACATGTTTAATAAATTTCTCTTTAATTTTACTAATTACATGTACTTCCTCTAATCGCAAAAGTGTCTTAGCTCCTCGGGTTCGCAGACTTTTATAAAGTGAGATTAGAAATATGACATTTCAATAACAAACTTGTATACCCTATTTTTCTGACATTTATTATCAATTGCCAATTTGACACTACTGAAGAGCGTGTTATCTTAAACACTTTTAGTGTACCTAGTCAGAGTTACCTTCCCTAACTTTCTTTCTGATCTTCATTTGCCAATCATATCTGCACGAATCAGTTTTGTGATGTGAAAAATAAGGAAATACTGATACGCAACACAATTTGAAACTCATCTGAAATAAACAAATGAAACATAATATCAACAGAAAAATGTTTTATGGTCGTCATTAAGAAATATTCTATTTTTTGTGCTTCACCGTGCGAGTGTTGTAGATGAAGCAGAAAAACGCTTAGTGTTGCGGAACACTTGGGGCCGTATTAATGAAACCATTCTCATCCTCAAGCATAGATTTTGTGCGCAAGTAAACTTTTTTTATAATTCGCCTAAACCATATAAAATAATACAAATGTCAAATATTAACATTGAATATAACTTTGACTTGAAGTCCTTTCAAACATTTATTTAAATCTTTTTGCAAAATCAGCCTTATTCATTAATTTTTAACTTAAACAAGACATAAGGATTGAGCACAAAATTTTTTAGGAGTCCCCCATGTAAATCTATCTTTTGTTCATATTTTGTCCTAGTTTTATTGAATTTGAGCTTGGATTATGATTATGTTGAAATGTTCTTATTTTCTGGTTGTTTTGATTCCTTAGATTTGTTAGAATAATTTACCAAATCACATTTATAAACGGATTAACCCCACGAATTTTCATTTTCTGCTCCACAACAATTGTAGTAAAATCCAATACTGGTGGAGTTTACTTTTCACGTTTAAATTGTAGTAAGTACAAATATAGCCCTGAACAGGTTTTGTTTGGGTTTTTGTGTTGTTGTTGTTGTTTTTGTTTTAATTTTTTTCTCGGACATGTGTAACGGAGAAATACAGGCTTTTGACTTGTCTTTAGGACCTACGCATGTGGGTTACATTTATAGTTTTCTGTCACGAGTGATTAAAAGGGTGTGCTTCAATAATGTGCCTCGGCGGGCTTCAGGTACGCTTTTTTCCGGTATCATATTTTACAATCCCTCATAAACTACTCCTATTTCACCTACCCGATCACCTGGAGGAGGATCACAATGGAATCTCAATAGAACAAGTCTCCCCTTGTAAAACCTCCGAAGTCGTGTGATAAGACTTGTTAATATTCATCACAGACACTCGTCAGTTTTCCCTGTTGATATATAATCGGTTAGATCGGACTTCAAAGTAGGAAGGATTGTTCAGAAAAACTTTGATTGGGAAATATATACATTGGAAATCATCATTATCTACGTCGAGAAGTCCGAAAACCCGTATGAGATGTAGAGCTTTTTGGTATAAGCAGGAAAAGTAACATCGTGACAAATTATTGACTTGGTTTCGGACATGTGTTTCCAGTATAAATGGTTGGTGGTTTTGGCCAGTTTTGGATTACATTACATCTCACTAGGAATGGTACAGGGTTTTGGAATCATCTACTCTGAGCTTATTAACAGATTTGGTACCAGTAAATCCGAAACGGGCTGGATACCATCTCTAGGATCTGGTCTACTCCTCGCCTTCGGTAAGTTAAAAAAAGATGAAAAAATTGAAGAAATGATTTATTTTATCTACAGTTGTCTACTATATTAATAGATTCAAATAAAAATTTGCAGGACTATTAAGGATTTATATTAGAATTTAAGGTTGTATCAGAAAGAAATATCGGGAGGTGATTGTGAACTCAGAAATAACAGTGAAGGTAGTTTTGGACACACATTCAGCATGGACATTAACGGATTCTATTGATGAAAATATTCAGAAACTACCGACATATAACAAAATACATAATACAACTCAAAACCGACAAAATGTAAACAGAAACTAGGAGTAATATCAGACTAGGAATTAGAAACAGGTTGTAATTAACAGAATCGCCGAGAACATATTTTTGACACGTTGAAAAGTTGTCAACAAATCAATTATGTTTTGTTGTCTCCTGTGTTCATCTTGTCTTTTCTTTTTGTTTCCTTGTCTCCTACGGTCACCTTGTGTTTTCTTTCTGTTTCCTTGTCTCCTACGGCCACCTTGTGTTTTCTTTTTGTTTCCTTGTCTCCTACAGTCACCTTGTGTTTTCTTTCTGTTTCCTTGTCTCCTACGGCCACCTTGTGTTTTCTTTTTGTTTCCTTGTCTCCTACGGTCACCTTGTGTTTTCTTTTTGTTTCCTTGTCTCCTACGGTCACCTTGTGTTTTCTGTTTGTTTCCTTGTCTCCTACGGTCACCTTGTCTTTAATTTTGTTTCCTTGTCTCCTACGGTCACCTTGTGTTTTCTTTTTTGTTTCCTTGTCTCCTACGGTCACCTTGTGTTTTCTTTTTGTTTCCTTGTCTCCTACAGTCACCTTGTCTTTAATTTTGTTTCCTTGTCTCCTACGGTCACCTTGTGTTTTCATTTTTGTTTCCTTGTCTCCTACGGTCACCTTGTGTTTTCTTTTTGTTTCCTTGTCTCCTACGGTCACCTTGTCTTTAATTTTGTTTCCTTGTCTCCTACGGTCACCTTGTGTTTTCTTTTCGTTTCCTTGTCTCCTACGGTCACCTTGTGTTTTCTTTTTGTTTCCTTGTCTCCTACGGTCACCTTGTGTTTTCTGTTTGTTTCCTTGTCTCCTACGGTCACCTTGTCTTTAATTTTGTTTCCTTGTCTCCTACGGTAACCTTGTGATTTCTTTTTGTTTCCTTGTCTCCTACGGTCACCTTGTGTTTTCTTTTTTGTTTCCTTGTCTCCTACGGTCACCTTGTGTTTTCTTTTTGTTTCCTTGTCTCCTACAGTCACCTTGTCTTTAATTTTGTTTCCTTGTCTCCTACGGTCACCTTGTGTTTTCATTTTTGTTTTCTTGTCTCCTACGGTCACCTTGTGTTTTCTTTCTGTTTCCTTGTCTCCTACAGTCACCTTGTCTTTAATTTTGTTTCCTTGTCTCCTACGGTCACCTTGTGTTTTCTTTTTGTTTCCTTGTCTCCTACGGTAACCTTGTGTTTTCTTTTTGTTTCCTTGTCTCCTACAGTCACCTTGTGTTTTCTTTTCGTTTCCTTGTCTCCTACGGTCACCTTGTGTTTTCTTTTTTGTTTCCTTGTCTCCTACGGTCACCTTGTGTTTTCTGTAGTGTCCTTGTCTCCTACGGTCACCTTGTGTTTTCTTTTTTGTTTCCTTGTCTCCTACGGTCACCTTGTGTTTTCTGTTTGTTTCCTTGTCTCCTACGGTCACCTTGTGTTTTCTTTTTGTTTCCTTGTCTCCTACGGTCACCTTGTGTTTTCTTTTTGTTTCCTTGTCTCCTACGGTCACCTTGTGTTTTCTTTTTGTTTCCTTGTCTCCTACGGTCACCTTGTGTTTTCTTTTTTGTTTCCTTGTCTCCTACGGTCACCTTGTCTTTAATTTTGTTTCCTTGTCTCCTACGGTCACTTTTTTGTTTCCTTGTCTCCTACGGTCACCTTGTGTTTTCTTTTTGTTTCCTTGTCTCCTACAGTCACCTTGTCTTTGATTTTGTTTCCTTGTCTCCTACGGTCACCTTGTGTTTTCTTTTTGTTTCCTTGTCTCCTACAGTCACCTTGTCTTTAATTTTGTTTCCTTGTCTCCTACGGTCACCTTGTGTTTTCATTTTTGTTTCCTTGTCTCATACGGTCACCTTGTGTTTTCTTTTTGTTTCCTTGTCTCCTACGGTCACCTTGTGTTTTCTTTTTGTTTCCTTGTCTCCTACGGTCACCTTGTGTTTTCTTTTTGTCACCTTGTGTTTTCTTGTGTTTTCGTTTCCTTGTCTCCTACGGTCACCTTGTGTTTTCTTTTTTGTTTCCTTGTCTCCTACGGTCACCTTGTCTTTAATTTTGTTTCCTTGTCTCCTACGGTCACCTTGTGTTTTCTTTTTTGTTTCCTTGTCTCCTACGGTCACCTTGTGTTTTCTTTTTGTTTCCTTGTCTCCTACGGTCACCTTGTGTTTTCTTTTTGTTTCCTTGTCTCCTACGGTCACCTTGTCTTTACTTTTGTTTCCTTGTCTCCTACGGTCACCTTGTGTTTTCTTTTCGTTTCCTTGTCTCCTACGGTCACCTTGTGTTTTCTTTTCGTTTCCTTGTCTCCTACGGTCACCTTGTGTTTTCTTTTTTGTTTCCTTGTCTCCTACGGTCACCTTGTGTTTTCTGTTTGTTTCCTTGTCTCCTACGGTCACCTTGTGTTTTCTTTTTGTTTCCTTGTCTCCTACGGTCACCTTGTGTTTTCTGTTTGTTTCCTTGTCTCCTACGGTCACCTTGTCTTTAATTTTGTTTCCTTGTCTCCTACGGTCACCTTGTGTTTTCTTTTTTGTTTCCTTGTCTCCTACGGTCACCTTGTGTTTTCTTTTTGTTTCCTTGTCTCCTACAGTCACCTTGTCTTTGATTTTGTTTCCTTGTCTCCTACGGTCACCTTGTGTTTTCATTTTTGTTTCCTTGTCTCCTACGGTCACCTTGTGTTTTCTTTTTGTTTCCTTGTCTCCTACGGTCACCTTGTCTTTAATTTTGTTTCCTTGTCTCCTACGGTCACCTTGTGTTTTCTTTTTGTTTCCTTGTCTCCTACGGTAACCTTGTGTTTTCTTTTTGTTTCCTTGTCTCCTACAGTCACCTTGTGTTTTCTTTTCGTTTCCTTGTCTCCTACGGTCACCTTGTGTTTTCTTTTTTGTTTCCTTGTCTCCTACGGTCACCTTGTCTTTAATTTTGTTTCCTTGTCTCCTACGGTCACCTTGTGTTTTCTGTTTGTTTCCTTGTCTCCTACGGTCACCTTGTCTTTAATTTTGTTTCCTTGTCTCCTACGGTCACCTTGTGTTTTCTTTTTGTTTCCTTGTCTCCTACGGTCACCTTGTCTTTACTTTTGTTTCCTTGTCTCCTACGGTCACCTTGTCTTTACTTTTGTTTCCTTGTCTCCTACGGTCACCTTGTGTTTTCTTTTCGTTTCCTTGTCTCCTACGGTCACCTTGTGTTTTCTTTTTGTTTCCTTGTCTCCTACGGTCACCTTGTCTTTAATTTTGTTTCCTTGTCTCCTACGGTCACCTTGTGTTTTCTGTTTGATTCCTTGTCTACTACGGTCACCTTGTGTTTTCTTTTTGTTTCCTTGTCTCCTACGGTCACCTTGTGTTTTCTTTTTGTTTCCTTGTCTCCTACGGTCACCTTGTGTTTTCTGTTTGATTCCTTGTCTCCTACGGTCATCTTGTGTTTTCATTTTTGTTTCCTTGTCTCCCACGATCACCTTGTGTTTTCTGTTTGTTTCCTTGTCTCCTACGGTCACCTTGTGTTTTCTGTTTGTTTCCTTGTCTCCTACGGTCACCTTGTGTTTTCTTTTTGTTTCCTTGTCTCCTACGGTCACCTTGTGTTTTCTGTTTGTTTCCTTGTCTCCTACGGTCACCTTGTGTTTTCATTTTTGTTTCCTTGTCTCCTACGATCACCTTGTGTTTTCTTTTTGTTTTCTTGTCTCCTACGGTCACCTTGTGTTTTCTGTTTGATTCCTTGTCTCCTACGGTAACCTTGTGTTTTCTTTTTGTTTCTTTGTCTCCTACGGTCACCTTGTGTTTTCTTTTCGTTTCCTTGTCTCCTACGGTCACCTTGTGTTTTCTTTTTGTTTCCTCGTCTCCTGTGTTCACCTTGTCTTTCATTATGTCTCCTGAACTCTTGATTTCTAACCATTGCTGTTTGTGTCCCATTGATAACTTTTTTTTTACCTGTCGACTTTTGATTTCACCTCTGTGAGCTGACCTGGAATTACAAAATAAAAAGTATTTTACTGTGATAACATTTTTACGCGTAATTGATTCGCGCTATTTGTCAGTATATTTTTCATTCCGTTTCTAAGCTTATTCTTGTAATCCGCTTTCTCTTTCGGTTTTCGCTTATAACCACGCTGTTTTTAATTATTTGCTTATAATCGGTCCTGTTTTTAAATGTATGCTTATATTCCACTAATTTTGTAGGTCTACGCTTATAATCCCTACTGTTTTTAAGGCCACGCTTATAATCTGCCCTGTTTTTTAAATCAATGTTTATAATCGGTCCTCTTTTTAATCTACGCTTATAATCCGGAATGTTTTTATATGAATTCGCTTATAATACGCCATGTAATTAAGTCCAATCTTATAATACACCCAGTTTTCAGCTTATATTTACATGTTTACAATTCACCATGTTTCAGCTCTTCGCTTATAATCCACCTTTTTTAAAAGTTTATGTTTATAATCTACCCAATATTTTAAGTCTTTGCTGATAATCCGCCCTGTTATTTAGTATTTGCGGATAATCTTACCTGTTTTTATATGTTGATGCTGATAATCCGCACTGTTATTTTATGTTCATGCTGATAATCCGCACTCTTCTTTTATGTTCATGCTGATAATCCACACTCTTCTTTTATGTTCATGCTGATAATCCACACTCTTCTTTTATGTTCATGCTGATAATCCGCACTCTTCTTTTATGTTCATGCTGATAATCCACACTCTTCTTTTAAGTTCATGCTGATAATCCACACTCTTATTTTATGTTCATGCTGATAATCCACACTGTTATCTTATGTTGATGCTGATAATCCACACTCTTATCTTATGTTTATGCTGATAATCCACACTGTTATTTTATGTTTATGCTGTTAATCCGCACTGATATTTTATGTTTATGCTGATAATCCGCACTGATATTTTATGAGTATGCTGATTATCCACACTGTTATTTTATGTTGATAATCCACACTGTTATTTTATGCTGATAATCCGCACTGTTATTTCATGTTGATAATTCGCACTGTTATTTTATGTTTATGTTGATAATCCACACTGTTATTTTATGTGTATGCTGATAATACACACTGTTTGTTTTAAGTTTATGTTGATAATCCACACTGTTATTTTATGCTGACAATCCGCAGTTATTTTATGTTGATAATCCGCACTGTTATTCTATGTTTATGTTGATAATCCACACTGTTATTTTATGTTGATGCTGATAATCCACACTCTTATCTTATGTTTATGCTGATAATCCACACTGTTATTTTATGTTTATGCTGATAATCCGCACTGTTATTTTATGTTGATGTTGATAATCCACACTGTTATTTTATGCTGATAATCCGCACTGTTATTTTATGTTTATGCTGATAATCTGCACCTTTATTTTATGCTAATAATGTGATAATCCACACTGTTATTTTATGCTGATAATCCGCACTGTTATTTTATGTTGATAATCCACACTGTTATTTTATGTTTATGCTGATAATCCGCACTGTTATTTTATGTTTATACTGATAATCCGCACTGTTATTTTATGTTGATGTTGATAATCCACACTGTTATTTTATGCTGATAATCCGCACTGTTATTTTATGTTGATAATCCACACTGTTATTTTATGTTTATGCTGATAATCCGCACTGATATTTTATGCTGATAATCCGCACTGTCATTTTATGCTGATAATCCGCACTGTTATTTAATTTTTGATGTTGATAATCCACACTGTTATTTTATGCTGATAATCCGCACTGTTATTTTATGTTGATAATCCACACTGTTATTTTATGTTTATGCTGATAATCCGCACTGATATTTTATGCTGATAATCCGCACTGTCATTTTATGCTGATAATCCGCACTGTTATTTAATTTTCGATGTTGATAATCCACACTGTTATTTTATGCTGATAATCCGCACTGTTATTTTATGTTGATAATCCGCACTGTTATTTAATTTTTGATGTTGATAATCCACACTGTTATTTTAAGCTGATAATCCACACTGTTATTTTATGTTGATAATCCGCACTGTTATTTTATGTGTATGTTGATAATCCGCACTGATATTTTATGCTGATAATCCGCACTGTTATTTTTAGCTGATAATCCACACTGTTATTCTATGTTGATAATCCGCACTGTTATTTTATGTTGATAATCCACACTGTTATTTAATGTTGATGTTGATAATCCACACTCTGATCTTATGTTTATGCTGATAACCCACACTGTTATTTTATGTTTATGCTGATAATCCGCACTGTTATTTTATGTTTATGCTGATAATCCACACTGTTATTTTATGCTGACAATCCGCACTGTTATTTTATGTTGATGTTGATAATCCACACTGTTATTTTCTGCTGATAATCCGCACTGTTATTTTATGTTTATGCTGATAATCTGCACTGTTATTTCATGCTGATAATCCGCAATGTTATAATTATGTTTATGTTGATAATCCACACTGTTTTTTTATGCTGATAATCCACACTGTTATTTTATGCTGATAATCCACACTGTTATCTTATGTTTATGTTGATAATCCGCACTGTTATTTTTTGCTGATAATCCACACTGTTATTTTATGTTGATAATCCACACTGTTATTTTATGTTGATAATCCGCACTGTTATTTTATGTTGATAATCCACACTGTTATTTTATGTTGATAATCCACACAGTTTTTTATGCTGATAATCCACACTGTTATTTTATGTTGATAATCCTCACTGTTATTTTATGTTTATGTTGATAATCCACACTGTTATGTTTATGTTGATAATCCACACTGTTTTTATGTTGATAATCCGCACTGTTATTTTATGTGTATGTTGATAATCCGCACTCTTATTTTATGTTGATGCTGATAATCCGCACTGTTATTTTATGTTTATGTTGATAATCCACACTGTTATTTTATGTTGATAATCCGCACTGTTATTTTATGTTGATAATCCACACTGTTATTTTATGTTTATGCTGATAATCCACACTGTTATTTTATGTTTATGCTGATAATCCACACTGTTATGTTTATGTTGATAATCCACACTGTTTTTATGTTGATAATCCGCACTGTTATTTTATGTGTATGTTGATAATCCACACTGTTATTTTATGTTTATGTTGATAATCCACACTGTTATTTTATGTGTATGTTGATAATCCACACTGTTATTTTATGTGTATGTTGATAATCCACACTGTTATTTTATGTGTATGTTGATAATCCACACTGTTATTTTATGTGTATGTTGATAATACACACTGTTATTTTATGTGTATGTTGATAATCCACACTGTTATTTTATGTTGATAATCCACACTGTTATTTTATGTGTATGTTGATAATCCACACTGTTTTTATATGTTTATGCTGATAATCCGACCTCTTCCTAAGTCTGCGCTTTATAACTTGTTACCGGAGAATTGTCGTGAAAAAATAATTAGTCAAATTATGTTTACATGAAGAAAAATGTCCGTCTATTTATGTAAGTCGACATGTGATATATATATACGTAAACAGTACAGTTCGGACGAAACAGTCAGAATAGAGAGTGGTAGAGATCAGAGTAACTGAGGAAATATGTAGCTGCAAAGTAAGGTACAGTTCATAATTAATAAGCAATAGTTTTCATTCTGTTAAATCAAGAAAATCGACATTAATATAAAGTATTTGATGTCATAAATCGACAAGTCGACTTTTATCGATATAGTGACTATTATTGCATACTTTAAGACAAATATCAATACATCAACTTACATCTTGTATTCCAACATCCATTTTATTTATCTAACTTGTTGTATATTGAGTTAAAGTGTTACTATCTCAAAGACAATTTAACTTATCTTAAGATATATATATTAAACTGTAAATACGACTTAGAATAATATACAATCCATTATGTCAGAAAATGGAATAATAGCGTTTTGCATTCCCGACATATATTTCCTTAAGATAAGTAGATTTATGTACCCAAGTCGTTTGATTTGAATGTCAGATATAAGGATAAACTGTGGTATGTTAAATTATCTATCCCAAGATGAAAACAATTATGTCCGTAAATGAGGATATTACAAATATCTATAGTGCATTTATGTTAGGAACTTATGTCCCCTATACGTTTCCGTATATGTCTGCTTCTGCTCTCTCTCTCTCTCTCTCTCCACACATATATATACATGTCTTTATATGTGAATATCTGCTATATATTGAATTAGAAGTGAAAAGGTACTTCAAGCTTATGGTTCAAATGTTCATGGTTCTATCAAAAGCTTTAGACAAAAAAGTGTGAATTTGTATAATTACGATATATAGAAGCCGTAGATGATAACAACGGTTAAGGAATCCGTGTCGCGTGCCTTATTTAAATGTCCTCCAACAGGCTTTTTCCGTACCATTTGATTATTTAATCTCCCTTTCGATCAAGTGAAATCAATAATGAATATAAAAACAACCTTTTTATGATAAAAGACTTTAACGCTTCACACTGATCAACGCACAACAACGAAACATCAGCTGGAAATAATACGAAAATCGCATGAGTTGAAAACAGAAAGTCAGCGTGACCGCGCCATTAGTCATGGTGAGATGAACGCTTGTACACACCATTAGTAATGGAGATGAACGCTTGTTAGAGGCTAGCCCAGTGAAACATTATAATGATATAGTCCCTAAGTACATAACCATTCAAATTAAAGTTCGAGTCCATTGTCACCTTTGTTCAGAGATACAGGTTCCCGTCGTTAAGTACGGTGTTGTCATTTCATTGTAACCAATACACGCGAACACCGATGTTACTTCATCGTTTGTCGGCCTTATATGGTCATGTTTCAATCAAGTCACGTGTGATCATAGTTCACTACCATAAAATTACTGAAGTGGACAACACTTATTGATGGTACATTTAAACCGACAAATGGCACAAACGAGTTATATCTAAGTTCAGATAAATGTCCTATAATTTTCCATCATGTATGTAACATTTCCGAAAATGGATGGTAGGGTGACACATGGTAACACACTAGTCTTTCATCTATCCGTCCGGGGTTCGATTCCCTGAATGGTCGGGAAAAGGTATGCGGTCACCTGCCCGACCACTTTGATAAAGATAAATTATGTTCATCTATTTATTCATCCCCTAAAAAACGCGTTTTTTATCAAAGCGAGCGAGCGATTTGTAATGTTGTATATGAAAATCCAAAGCGGTTAAAGCGGAATAGAAATCAACAAATTACCTGGTTAGCCTGGGACAGCTTGAACTCAGAATCCAACCTTTATCTGACCTGTTTATTGCATGATTTTAAATATATCATTCTACAAAATTTCAAGCTTTCATAAAATTACACATAAAGTCTGAGATTAATAAATGTATACTGTATATAAATTGATAGTATGCAATCCATGTCGACAAAACTAGTTTAACCATCGGCATAAAAAGGCCTTTAACATCCCTAGAAGGAAGATGTAGTGTATTTCATTAATTTCTTGTACAGTATCGCATACTCAATTTATATTGATAGGTTCTTATCACTTATCGTACAATTTTCTAGAATCACAGCTATCGTCGGAAAGATTGACTAATGCAGGTAGACACGTTCTCGTAGAGAACCATCGTTGCTTCCCCCACTTGAACATATCTTGCTTGGATTGCATTCAATATGGCGTCAAATGGCAATTTGTTGACGTAAAAAAGTCTCCTGGTATATATTTAAACACGAAGTCTTAAAAATAAACAGAATGCATACCTTATAGTACTAATCACTTCGCTCTGAGGCAGTGCAATTTTTATATACACGTACAAAAACTTTTAAAAATCTATCGAGTATGAGGGAATAACTTTCTTATCTTTCCGCCTTCTTTGCTTCTTCACACCTTGATGTAATCGTTAACTCTTGTTCTGATATCTTATGAATGACATTTTGTTGATTGGCAGGACCGGCGTCCAGTGTCCTGGTGAAGCTGATTGGTTGTCGCGCGGTGGCGATCACAGGGGCCTTGTTGATATCAATGGGAATGGTTTCCAGTATGTTTGTTGGAGACGTGCACGAGCTTTACCTGACTTACGGGACTATAACAGGTGCGCATGTGTGATGGCTTAAGGTTAAATATATCGCATTTCTGAAAATATGTACGTTACTCAAACAAGATGGAGACCGCGATCGATATTTCAGTGTAACATCGGTCTTTACCATGTTATAGGAATCGAAAAAAACAAGACAATACCAACATGTCAACTTATCATAATCCAATTTCAAATTCATTAAAACAAGGACAACATACAGTTGTATGAACACGAGAAATATTTACACAAAGACTTCTGAAAAAGTACGATGAGAATAATACCAGGTGTTCCAGAAAAGTGAGCGTCTTCTGCTTCATCGACGACATCTGCCATGTAAATCTAGGTCAGTCCAAGTCCTTGGGGAATACCAACATAGATAAGGAGTAATCAACTGATACAAATGACACGTGACATGTGACTTAGATGTTTTCAGAAGTAAATCTTTTTTCGTAAGAGCTTATTTATCAAAACATTTTTTTCGATATATTGGAACTGATATAGCTGAAACAACACTTTGATCCATGCCTAGTTGCAATGCTAAGGAGAGTGTCACAAACTTTATTTTAGGCATAATTTTCTGTCGTCCGAATAGAGTTTTGCAATGCGGATTAGAACATTGTTGTCACCACATGCTGTTATGGTGTGTAACTGAAGAACTTGGAGTAGGAGACGGGAATGTAGTGCTTTTATAAAGGAGGATATAGAACAAGTGCTTCTTAAGATAACCGTTGTACCACAGGGTTGGGATACAAAGCTTTGTGCAAATTTTCATGACTTTGATTGTTGTGTAAGTCCATACCGTACTACTGTGTAGGTTCATGACTGATTGTTGTGTAAGTCCATACCGTACTACTGTGTAGGTTCATGACTTTGATTGTTGTGTAAGTCCATACCGTACTACTGTGTAGGTTCATGAGTTTGATTGTTGTGTAAGTCCATACCGTACTACTGTGTAGGTTCATGACTTTGATTGTTGTGTAAGTCCATACCGTACTACTGTGTAGGTTCATGAGTTTGCGAGAGTTAGGGTTCGTTTATTAACGAGTGTCAACGATGAAGCAGAAGATGCTTAGTCTTTATGAACACCTGGTCGGGTTCTCCTTGTAAACATTTCATTTGTTAATACTTTGCCACGGTTTGAATTTGAGTTTGAATGAAGAATCTGTTGGCATTTGAGTTCTATAATACCAAGGCATTAAACACTTCTAGGTATCGGCAATGGTATGGTATTCCACTCGGCGGTGGTGGCGGTGAATACACACTTTGACAAGTCACGACTGGCCCTGACTATTCTTACTATTGGATCTCCAGCGTCTCTTCTATCTACACCTTTCCTTACCACGATCTGGATCGAAACGTACGGGTGGAGAGGCACTTTTCTCTTGCTTGGCGGTATAGGTCTCCAGGGAGTTGTATGTGGCGCCCTCTTTCGACCACTTGAAACCAAGCCACAAGGTAGATATACAAAACACTAAGCAAATATTTCGTTATTCTTTAATAAACCATTTTCTACCTTCAAAATGAGTCATTGCTCTTCATCTTTATTGATATTTTATTTCTGTTTCTCACTACATTTCATCATGTAAATCATTTTCAAAAGCATCTATATCTATTTATAGATAAAATGTTCTATTAATATAGAGGAGAACGAGGGGACACTTGTTAAAATCGCAACAATCAAGGCGGAGTTAAAGGCCATTTTTAGCATCTCGGATTTCACCCTGTTCTGTCTGTACTCATCATTCGGAACTCTTGGGTACATGGTTCCCTACGTATTAGTGCCAGCCATGGCGGCGGAAAAAGGTGTCTCATCTCTCCAGGTTCCTTTTATCACCACGGTTGCCGGAGTGACGGGTGAGTGTTTGCTTAAATTTGACAAAAAAAAAACCCATAAACTTAATTTCGTTCACAACATTTATGACATAACAACTGATAGAATATATACTGAAAGGATAAAGAAACGCAGGGTAATATTTATTCCGATATTTTGAAAACGCATTCTCCAAATAAAGTGAAACTTTGTGGATTGAGTAAAAAGGTCATATTACACCTTGTCATGTATCGAAAATTTAGTCACGGTACAGTGCGCAGCTCTGAGCTCTGGTAAATGGAGGAGGGAGAAAACAAGAATCTTGTGCACCGTGTTGTTCTGGTCTCATGCAGCGTTGGTCAAGTCACTCTTCGTTAGTCTTTATACAGACCAACTGCTTCATAATCTAACCCTCCAGCAGGATAATGCTAGGCCCCACGTATCAAGGATTTGCAAAGTCTTTCTAACCAACAACAACATTCAACCACTAGATTGGCCGCCATATAGCCGTGATTTGTCCCCGATCGAGCATCTTTGGGACCAGTTGGATAGACAGGTTCGAAAACGCCAACCACCCCTGCTACTCGAGAGCAGTTGACCAGAGTTCTGATTGAAGAGTGGGACAACATCCCCATAAGACGGATTAACGCTCTCATGAACTCTATGACCAGAAGAATAAGGGCCGTGACCACAGCAAACGGCGGACACACAAGATATTGATGACTCAGTACAATTTCAATTTCAAAATCCTATGGGTCCATTCAATTAAATCGTTAGTACCTCTAAACCAATTGTCAGATGCAGAATACAGACTTCAGAAATTTTTAAGCTTTAATTTATCTGTAAGTATACAAAATTTCGTTTTAAATGAAGCCCGATATCATACTTAATTTCTGGTTTAAAGTTCACCCTGCGTTTCTTTATCCTTTTAGTATATATGTATGTCTCGGAGGAGAACATCCTCAAATGTTGGATTTGTTCAAACTTTTAAAAACAAAACGTCATAACTGAAACATAAGCATTGAATCTTGCTTTGTTCGATTTCACAGGGTGATGAGTTCACTCTGCTTCTCAGTTCAATAATTTGTCTCTAGACCAACTCAATTCATCACCACGTGATATCGACCGAAACAAGAGTCGAAGCTTGTATTTCAGTTACGTCTGTTTATTTGAATTTATTTGAACAAATCCAGCAGGATGTACTCTGAGACAAACAATAAAACAGTATCAAACTTTTTTTTATTATGATGATTTTTTATTTTAAAAGGTAGATTAGATTGAAAGCAAAACAATCAATGTTTCCGCACTACTGTTATCCCGGTACAGGCGTCAGAATGTGTAACGGGAAATTATTCATTTCCATATATAGTTCGTAGGGATTTTTCAGGACAGCAGCTATTCTCTTTTCTTTTCGCGACAAGCTTTCTTTAAAATCTTTTGTCCTCTAATAAATGTAAGGGTGTGATACTGGGGTATAAAGAAAGAAATTACGTGAAGATGCTTTCTTTGATTTAATGAGCTTTAAACTACATAGCAAACAAAATCTGAAAATGTTCCAAAATTTCTCAAATCCTTTATTTACCATCTTCTGGTATTGAACTATTTCTGAAGACTTTATGTTCGGATAGAGAAATTTTCTAGGACACTTTTCATGATTAAAAAAAAGAACTCTGAACTTAATTTTTTGTAATTTCTGAGATCAAGAAACCAGCGGAAATATTTGTTATTCTAAAATAATAATAAAAAAACACTAAGAAGTTGTTTTAATTGATTTTGTCTATATATTTAGAAATAATAAAAATTCAATTCTCAGACAGCTACGTGGAAGAATACTTAATTCCATGGTGGAGTCCTGCATCCCTTCGATCCTGACGGCAGTCAGTTTTACGGAGTGTCTTTAGATTCTTCTTGTGTATCCATGCCACAAAGAATCTTGTTTCGTCAGTCCAACTTGTCTAATGAGTAGTAATTGAAATATTCATTCTTATGGGATTAAATGGGAGCTCCCGAAGGGTCTTCCTCTCACATGGCAGATGAGTTATCAAGTTAGAGACGAGTGCGTTACCACTGTGCCACTCGACCACCATTTCCCGGCGTTCCCTTCTGTCTGTCAAAATCTGTAAGGATGGTAATTAAAATCGTATTTCATGTATTTCTCCTAACAGGAATTATCGCGAGAGCTGTAGCAGGTGTTCTTGTTGACAGGAGCCTCGTCAACACTCTCTTCCTTCATGGAACGACACTTATAATTGGTGCTATTTCTACTGCAGCGTGCGCATACTTCTCCAGTTACATCATGTTCCTAGTATACGGTGGAATTCTGGGAATGTTTACAGGTATCCTTCGGAACTTTCCGTAAATTAGAAAAAATATGTCAACATAATCATAATCAGGAATCTTTAGCACTTTCAGTAAACTAGAAAATACAAGCAGTTTCTTGTTTACAAATAATACCAAAAAATGTCACATTCTCGACGACCATTTGGGTCACACCACTAAGTTTACCCCTCACCCCTAATTGGTTTGTCTTTTCAATTCTCAAAGACCCATACAAGAAATAAGACATTTCAGCAAACGATCTTTAACCATATAATTGACCTTGTGTATATAAACAGTAGAATACAGCCATGTATTCTCTACCAATGTAAGATTCCCTATAGAGTCACATCTGTACCTCGATACAAAATCAACAAACAACACGCCTCCAGATCTCGGTTGTTCAAAGGCTGGTTAGAGAAAATCAGTGGTTAGTGAACATTTTCAAATAGGAATCAAACAAAATTTGGAACATTTTTAATTAGGAGACAGCTGTAAATTTGTTGAAGAAGGCTGTTTTGAAATATTCTGAATTTTAATTTGACCGCATCAATAACAATACTTTGACACCTACCACTAGTAACAAACTTGGAGAACCGAGGTCAGTTTGGTTGCCCGTTCCCTATAACATTTAAAGTATTGTAAAGTTGATTTACAGGGATCTTTGGAGCTCTGCTTTCTGTCGTGACAGTGGACATAGTGGGAAAGGCTAATCTTAACATGGCGTTCGGCACGCTGTCTTTCTTTCACGGGATCACATTTACATTAGGAACGCCCATCGCAGGTACGATGTAAAACTAATATAAAAATAGACCAGACCGAAATTATAATTTACAAGTAGGTCCTTAAATTTTTTATTCCTCGTTAATAGTTGCAAAGTTTTCCTTTCAGGGAGCATCTGTTGAGATATAGATGGAATAACTTCTGACGAGTTCAAGTAATATCATTGGAGGGTCATTTTTTTATACTCCTTTTGCAAATCAAAGTGCATGTATTTTTCCGTGACGTCATCTTTGCGTTGTATCAATGCTCACCTTCCTCTAATCTATGATATAATATACAAATGTGTGACGTCATTTCATCATTATCTTGAAAGTTTAGTCACGCCATTTGTCAATTCGTTATGACAACACTTACATTCATTCCGATGTTTCCGACCTCTAGTTTTCAGAGTTTTTCTCAGTACGATATCTACTTTTTGTTTTGAAATAGGTTGGATAGCGGATGAGAGCGGGGGTTATGAGGAAGGATTATATTTCGCCGCTGTTGTGTTTGCTACCGGAAGTTTAATTTCATTCTGCATCTACATCCGGCAGAGCCGTCATGCTCGATCTTTGAAGAGCTTGGTCATCCAAAGATCGATCCAAAATGGTATACGCCTTAAAAGTGAAAAGTCGCGTCCATTTGTCTCTTCCATGGCAATAAATTTCAGGAAAGGAATGATCAGACGACTCTCTGTACTTAGCGAAAATATTGGGAACGCGCTCCCATAATTACACCTATCGTGAGCGGAGGTATGAGGAACGCGCTTCCATAATTACACCTGTAATCAGCGGAGGTAAGAGGAACGCGCTCCCATAATTACACCTGTCGTGAGCGGAGGTATGAGGAACGCGCTCCCATAATTACATCTATCGTCAGCGGAGGTATGAGCAACGCGCTCCCATAATTACACCCGACGTCAGCGGAGGTATGAGGAACGCGCTCCCATAATTACACTTGTCGTCAGCGGAGGTATGAGGAAGTCGATCATTCCTACACTAAGATATTTTCTGATAGACAGGAGGTGGAAGTCGATCATTCCTACACTAAGATATTTTCTGATAGACAGGAAGTGAAAGTCGATCATTCCTACACTAAGATATTTTTCTGATAAACAGGAAGTCGATCATTCCTACACTAAGATATTTTTCTGATAAACAGGAAGTCGATCATTCCTACACTAAGATATTTTCTGATAGACAGGAAGTGAAAGTCGATCATTCCTTCACTAAGAGATTTTCTGATTGACAGGAAGTGGAAGTCGATCATTCCTTTACCAAGATATTTTCTGATTGACAGGAAGTGGAAGTTGATCATTCCTACACTAAGATATTTTCTGATAAATAGGAAGTCGGTCATTCCTACACTAAGATATTTTCTGATTGACAGGAAGTGGAAGTTGATCATTCCTACACTAAGATATTTTCTGATAAATAGGAAGTCGGTCATTCCTACACTAAGATATTTTCTGATTGACAGGAAGTGGAAGTTGATCATTCCTACACTAAGATATTTTCTGATAAATAGGAAGTCGGTCATTCCTACACTAAGATATTTTCTGATAAACAGGAAGTGACAGGATAGTGGAAGTCGATCATTCCTACACTAAGATATTTTCTGATAAACAGGAAGTCGATCATTCCTACACTAAGATATTTTCTGATAAACAGGAAGTCGATCATTCCTACACTAAGATATTTTCTGATAAATAGGAAGTCGGTCATTCCTACACTAAGATATTTTCTGATTGACAGGACGTGAAAGTCGATCATTCCTACACTAAGATATTTTCTGATAAATAGGAAGTCGGTCATTCCTACACTAAGATATTTTCTGATAAACAGGAAGTCGATCATTCCTACACTAAGATATTTTCTGATAAATAGGAAGTCGGTCATTCCTACACTAAGATATTTTCTGATAAACAGGAAGTCGATCATTCCTACACTAAGATATTTTCTGATAAACAGGAAGTCGATCATTCCTACACTAAGATATTTTCTGATTGACAGGAAGTGGAAGTTGATCATTCCTACACTAAGATATTTTCTGATTGACAGGAAGTGGAAGTCGATCATTCCTACACTAAGATATTTTCTGATAGACAGGACGTGAAAGTCGATCATTCCTACACTAAGATATTTTCTGATAAACAGGAAGTCGATCATTCCTACACTAAGATTTTTTCTGATAAATAGGAAGTCGGTCATTCCTTCACTAAGAGATTTTCTGATATACAGGAAGCGGAAGTCGATCATTCCTTCACTAAGATATTTTCTGATATACAGGAAGCGGAAATCGATCATTCCTACACTAAGATATTTTGAAAAGATGTAATTGACATTTCTACACTTGGTACCTGAAATGATTTGACAGAAGATGTAATTGACATTTCTACACTTGGTACCTGAAATGATTTGACAGAAGATGTAATTGACATTTCTACACTAGGCACCAGAAATTATTTGACAGAAGATGTATTTGACATTTCTACACTTGGTACCTGAAATGATTTGACAGAAGCTGTAATTTGGCTTCTACACCTGGTTTTGTCAGAAGATGGTATTGAATTTTCGACATGTGGCACCGGAAATGATTTGGAAGCAGATAATTTTGAGTTTTCCACTTGTGGTACCGGAATTGATCTAGCAAAAGATGGTACTAAGGTTTCCACATATGGTCCTGGAAATTCTTTGACAGATGTTCGGGAGATTATCCTTAGGTGGTACCAAAACTTATTCAACAGAATATGTTATGGAGAGTTACATAAGTGGTAACAGAAGAAAGCTGGCAACAGATGTTATGAAATATTCCAAATGTGACTCTGGAGAAGATATGGGAATACCACTTCATCATGAACTTTGCAGCATCTTATTGTCTTGCATTACTTAAATCAACAAACAATTCTATGAATTTTAACTAACATTTTATTATGTAACAACATTTTATCTTTCTCAGACGAATGTAACACAATTTGACACATCTTTAAACTGGGCAGAAAATCAAATCAAACGAAACACATTTTGGCAAATCTTTCAACCATGTATAATCAAATCATCACTTTTCAATCCAATCTAATTATTTGGCTTCAAATAAATTTTTAAAAAATCTCAGTCTTCGTTATGTTCTTAATATACACAATGGCTACATACAAAAACATCAATAGAACTCTGGTCAGTGATGGTCAGTAGGAGCACTCAATACAATTATACTGAAACAATTACTTTATGTAGCGGCCTGTCAAAAATCAGGAAACACACCTTAACACTTCTGGCCATGTAATTTAAAACTTTTCAAATTAGATTAAAACCAATATAAATTCCCTTCTGAAATCATAAAAGTTACACAAAACAGAAATCCTTTTGATATTCTAAAAGTTGATTTTAGAAACCCTCCAGATTTCATTAATCTTACTTATGATATCTTTCAAAGTTAAGGAGAATTTAAAAGTCCTGATATCAAAATGTATTTAAATTTTATCACAGAAAATATTTGATGTGTACTTTACCAAAGCTGAGGGAAATTTTATTTTGAGAAAAAAACAACATTGTGGAGCAATCATTTCAGAGGCCAGCATAAAAACCATCTGAAAACATGATTTATCAGAACACAATATAGAGCAGTACATGCACCTTACGTAAACGATAAATAAGTGATATTTAACAGAACAAAACGTTTTGACTAGATGAACATTTATAAAGTTCATTTCATAAAAAATATTTTGGTCTTAGAATAAGACCTCTCTAGTAATCTTACAAGAAGTGATATATTGTCAGGATTGCTGTTTACAATTTCAGGATTCTTAAAAATCATCTGTGATTTCTAGTTCTAATATTTGTACTTATAACATCCAACACATTCATGCTGAATGATGATACTGTTGAAATAGTTACATATGTTGTTGTGTAAAGTTACTGAATATGGATTTAGGGAGAAAAACCTAAATCCAATGTAATAACCTGATTTCATAACATATTCATACATCACCATCATCATTATCATCATCACCATCATCATTATCATCATCACCATCATCATCATCATAATGAGTCATCATCTGATTAGTGGTGACTGAGGAAACAACCAGATCAGTGGTGACTGAGGAGACGACCAGATCAGTGGTGACTGAGGAAACAACCAGATCAGTGGTGACTGAGGAGACGACCAGATTAGTGGTGACTGTGAAGGGGACAACCAGATCAATGGTGACCGAGGAGACGACCAGATCAGTGGTGACTGAGGAGACGACCAGATCAGTGGTGACTGAGGAAACAACCAGATCAGTGGTGACTGAGGAGACGACCAGATCAGTGGTGACTGAGGAAACGACCAGATCAGTGGTGACTGAGGAGACGACCAGATCAGTGGTGACTGAGGAGACAACCAGATCAGTGGTGACTGAGAAGACAACCAGATCAGTGGTGACTGAGAAGACAACCAGATTAGTGGTGACTGTGAAGGGGACAACCAGATCAATGGTGACCGAGGAGACGACCAGATCAGTGGTGACCGAGGAGACGACCAGATCAGTGGTGACCGAGGAGACCACCAGATCAGTGGTGACCGAGGAGACCACCAGATCAGTGGTGACCGAGGAGACGACCAGATCAGTGGTGACCGAGGAGACGACCAGATCAGTGGTGACCGAGGAGACGACCAGATCAGTGGTGACCGAGGAGACGACCAGATTAGTGGTGACCGAGGAGACGACCAGATTAGTGGTGACTGTGAAGGGGACAACCAGATTAGTAGTGACTGAGGAGACAACCAGATCAGTGGTGACTGAGGAGACAACCAGATTAGTGGTGACTGAGGAGCCACCAGATTAGTGGTGACTGAGGAGACAACCAGATTAGAGGTGACTGTGAAGGGGACAACCAGATTAGTGGTGACTGAGGAGACAACCAGATCAGTGGTGACTGAGGAGACGACCAGATTAGTGGTGACTGAGGAGACGACCAGATTAGTGGTGACTGAGGAGACAACCAGATCAGTGGTGACTGAGGAGACGACCAGATTAGTGGTGACTGAGTAGTAGACCAGGTTAGTGGTGACTGAGGAGACGACCAGATCAGTGGTGACTGAGTAGAAGACCAGATTAGTGGTGACTGAGGAGACGACCAGATCAGTGGTGACTGAGTAGAAGACCAGATCAGTGGTGACTGAGGAGACGACCAGATCAGTGGTGACTGAGGAGACGACCAGATCAGTGGTGACTGAGGAGACGACCAGATCAGTGGTGACTGAGGAGACGACCAGATCAGTGGTGACTGAGTAGAAGACTAGATTAGTGGTGACTGAGTAGAAGACCAGATCAGTGGTGACTGAGGAGATGACCAGATCAGTGGTGACTGAGGAGACGACCAGATCAGTGGTGACTGAGGAGACGACCAGATCAGTGGTGACTGAGAAGGGAACAGCCAAATCAGAAACTGAGTGTTAACTGGATTAACAAGGCTCCGCTTTGATGCATTTTTTGAGTTCACCACAAAGTTTATCAGCTGAACTAACAGGGCCTATTCAAAACTCATTAGGACAAAATCTCTAGTTACAGTCTTAATATATCAATAATAGTTCTAGTTGATCATGTATTTATACACAAACATAAAAGGCTAGAATATGTTTGATATCATGTTTACATGTAGTCCTATATAGGCAGATGTTATGTTTAATAACATAGGTCAGATATAATATAGGCTTTCTGACACTGATTTGGAGAGTACATATAGTACTAAGTATTACCATCAGATTCACATACAGTCTCTTCATCAACCTGATCATCTTTACCAGATCTTTTTTATCAAGACTGCAAAGAAAAGAGAGTACATAACCGTATAACTGTAACAGTACAAATTTATCATTACCATCTCCTCTATAAGTAAGTTTAATAACTTTATTTCCTCATCATCACTCTTGTTTCAAAAAAATAAAAAAAAGTCAACAAAAATTGCACCTTTCAAAATAAAAAACAATTAACAATCTCAAGTTGTGCTAAATTGAAATAAAGGAGATAGAATTTGTACATGTACTACATTATGCCTTGATGGGTAAACATACATGTATTATCAACAACAGCACCACCATTTATATCAGCAAAACACAAATGAAATACAAAACAAATCAATATCTACAATTATTAACATTTGAATATTCTTTACTTATTTTGACAAACATTGAAATTTAATTGCAATATTCTAATATAAAAACTTATCAACATAATGTGAAAATTTACTTCTGAATATCTATCATATGAGTTATGACAAAGTCAATTTGTATTTTCTATCTTTTAGACTCATTCTTTGTAAATTGTTTTGAGTCACCTTCTTAAAAGACAATTTAATTATGACTGTTTACAATAATTTTTTTAATTATGACTATTTACAATAATTCATTTCTGGTTTTAAATAATCATCTTACATCCATGAAATTTTCAAATTTGATTTTTTATAAAAACCATTATAGGTTTTAATTTTTTATCAGACTTAGGCTGTAAGCAAATAAGGAACTATCCAGCACATCATATCTTTTTTTTATCTATACATTAAATCATGACTGAGATTCTTTTACAATGAATGCAATGTGTTAAACACTATGTAAAACATTTGATGTAAGTAGTGACATCCAGCAGTATAAAACTGGAAACTTATGTAATATCAGTAAATATCAAGGCAAAGGAAAATAACATCTTTTGATCTTTTATAACAAACAGAAACTACAACTCACTACAAAGAAATTCACATCCAGTATCCAACATATCACCTCTAAAACAAGGGGGTGGTTTATCAAAAACTAATGAAACAGCATTTGTTGATTTTTTTTACACTTTAACCTCATCCTTAAATCAACAGGACCAACGTATCATTTACACAAAACACTGAATCGTTTTAACTAGCTGGCTTTGATTAAGAAATTACTGATTGCCAAGAAATGATTAAGAAATAAATCACTTAAATACAACATAGAAATTAATGATATAATGTTAATGATTCCCACTAATCAATTATTATCAGTGCTGTGTAGGTTTATCCTTACATAAAACAAAACTGTTTCCAATGAAGGCTAAACATATAGAGTTTCCCCAATGTACTGAGGAGGGAGATAACTCTGTAAATAAAAAACTTCTTGCATCTTTTTAGAAATACTAATAAAGAGAGTTTACGTACTGTAAATAAAAAAAAAAAAACTTTCTTCATCTTGTTAGAAATACTAATAAAGAGAGTTACAGTTAAATCTTTGCAGTATGTAATTTATGTCTTTAACATAAAGGGAATAACCCAACAAAAAAGGTATCAGTGAAACAAAGAAATTTTCACTTTTTAACAATTTACTTTCATGTTGTAAACCTGTGTTGTATTTAGGCAGTTAAGACACATGTTATGAACAAGACAACCTTGAAAAAAAGCTCAACAGGACAATGAAACTACCATACATGTTTTATCTATACAACTATAGTATATGAGGAGAATACAAGAAATGCTTTCTAGGGGCATAACTAAGAAAACAGGGAATAGAAAATAATTAACATTCTAACAACAGATTTGCAAGCTA
This sequence comes from Ylistrum balloti, assembly GCF_031769215.1. NCBI lineage: Eukaryota > Metazoa > Mollusca > Bivalvia > Pectinida > Pectinidae > Ylistrum > Ylistrum balloti. The sequence continues at coordinate 307,494 of NW_026782154.1, read as the reverse complement.
ATTGAGTATATTATAATTTTTGCTTTAAGAAAAAAATCACACAATTTTTTAACATTAAGAGAATACCCTGGCCACTGAGAAAATAGGGCAGGGAGGCAAGGGTGATTGATCTCTAAATTTAACAACAAACCTGCTGAAATAATATAGTCAAAGACGGACGGACAAACACCCTGATTTCAGAATGAACCCCAACAATGTGACAGATTAACAAATAACATAAGGCATTGAAAGACAGAAAACTACACATAATTTGTGCTTAAAATTTTACCATAAATAATTCTAGACATTGAAAAATTATAATTGCATGAAATAAAAATGTACAAATGTGTTGACCAATCAACAATAAAAGTGATGGACGACAACATGATGGAACCATCAAAGACTTCCAAATATATGTTGGAAGGTATGACAGAATAAACTCTGGCAAGATACAATTGGCTATAAATCATTTCTAACTGAAACAAATACTTATACAGTGTTAGTGTCGGGGATCACATTTAAACACAACTTGTTCAAATTTACTTATATGATGATCACAGATATATGTTTGTTTGATTTCTTCATTTCGGAGTTGCCAATCTGCTTGATATAATAAGGTCAACTAATATTCATCTTATCATCAGGTCAATCTTTTTAAAAAACACTTAATCAATCTGATTTTTCAATTCAAGACATCGGGTCTAAATTAACAATTCAATGATAAAATTTGGAAAGCTAAATATCCTTTTATCTGGACACTTGAATTTGAAGAAAAGCAACAAAGCACAAATGTATAAGTTATGTTAAAACAATGATTTAAGTGTATTTGACTTCGTGAGCTAAGTACTTTGATCCTTGACAACAGTGAATAGACACCTAATATCAGAAGGTGGTTGACTCAGAACTCCAAGAGCAACACAAATATGCAATATCAATCACATTACTGGCAAAACAACACAGTTCCGCTCCAGTGATTTGACATGCAGTTCCACTCGAGAGATTTTAAGAGACAATAATTCCATCTTGATCAGTCTTGTATTGCAGACATGAATGCACACACTAAGATGTAAAGCCGATCATCAGATAAGGTGTGATGTTATATAATATATATATAAGATAAATATTAACCAAATATTTGTAGAGATAATCCAAATTATGACATAAAGCATTGATTTGGAACAAGATATGACAAATAGACATGATAAACACTATACCCCCCTCCTCCTCTAATTATGAATCAAAAAACCATAATCAATGGACAATTCCCCCTTTTATAAAACAAATCAATCAGGATAGATGAAATATCAACATATTGCACGATTATGTATAACTTCTTTACCCGTTTCTCAATACCATAACTATTTACAAATGCAGTCAACGTTTACGAGACAAAAGCTCAGTGTTCCAGATGATCATAAACTTAGGATATATTTCAGATTTCACAAATTTTATCAATTTTCATATCATAAAAAGGTTCATACACATGCATTTCACAAAAAATATCTATAATTTCCAAATGAGGACATAAAATTAATGATGACTTCATCAAATATCATCAATTTATCTGTACAGAATCTTACATGGGTATTATGACATGTGAATTGTACATGTGTTAGACCCAGAGATTGAGAAATAATGAATGCTAGAATGGACTCAATAAGTAATGCTTTGCACTTGCTGCTAAATCTTTTGATCTGACAGAAAAAAATATTATCAAACCTTGATTGACATCCACATTAAAGGCACTTGACCATTTTGGTCACTCCACAATGTGACCTCTTCAGTATAGGTTAAAAGTATTGAAAATTGTACAGACTGGATATAACAAGTGTAAGCTTATACAGGGTATCTATGGATTATCACCAATCTAAGTCATTCTTCAGATCACATCTTCTGCTAAATATTCATGTTTCTGGACACTTTTCAACTTGAAATTTGTGCACTTTCCCCGACTTTGTTTTTGTTAAACTCCACTGAAGATGTGTTATTTTGAAAAATGCCACCAGCCTCCTACAGGATTCTGTTTTCATTGTTCAGGGGTTAGAATGCCCATTTACACATTTTTCACCAGAAACATCAATACTTATTAATGACTTAATGATTTAAATACTCCTTTCTAAGTGTAGAGTTATTTACAGTAAGGCACTACAACCAATTACAAAGCCCCAGTGTCTGAAAAGATTTCTCCCACCAGGACAAGTATTACAATATATAATTCCATGACCTTGTCAACATGACCAGCTAAAGGTTATATGGTGTCATGACCTTGTTAACATGACCAGCTAAAGGTTATATGGTGTCATGACCTTGTTAACAAGACTAGTTGAAGGTTATATGATGTAATGACCTTGTTAACAAGACCAGCTAAAGGTTATATGGTGCCATGACCTTGTTAACAAGACAAGCTAAAGGTTATATGGTGTAATGACCTTGTTAACATGACCAGTTATAAGTTTATGCTGTCATGACCTTGTTAACATGACCAGCTATAAGTTATATGGTGTTATGACCTTGTTAGCAAGACTAGTTGAAGTTTCTATGATGTAATGACCTTGTTAACAAGACCAACTAAAGATTATATGGTGTCATGACCTTGTTAACAAGACAAGCTAAATGTTATATGGTGTAATGACCTTGTTAACATGACCAGTTATAAGTTTATGCTGTCATGACCTTGTTAACATGACCAGCTATAAGTTATATGGTGTTATGACCTTGTTAGCAAGACCAGCTATAAGTTATATGGTGTAATGTAATGGCCTTGTTAACATGACCAGCTATAAGTTATATGGTGTCATGACCTTGTTAACAAGACAAGCGTAATGTTAACATGACCAGCTAAAGGTTATATGGTGTCATGACCTTGCTAACATGACAAGCTTAATGTTAACATGACAAGCTAAAGGTTATATGGTGTCATGACCTTGTTTACATGACCAGCTATAAGTTATATGCTGTAATGACCTTGTTAGCAAGACAAGCTTTAAGTTTTATGATGTAATGACCTTGTTAACATGACCAGCTATAAGTTATATGGTGTCATGACCTTGTTAACAAGACCAGCTGAAGGTTGTATGGTGCAATGATCTTGTTAGCATGACCAGCTAATGGTTATATGGTGTCATGACCTTGTTAACATGACCAGCTAAAGGTTATATAATGTAATGACATTGTTAACATGACCAGCTACAATTTAGATGGTGTAATGACGTCACTGACATGACAAGCTAGAGTTTATATGATGTAAACACTTCATTACAAGACAAGCTAAAGTTAACTTGGTATAATGACCTTGTTAACTTGACCTGACAGAGATCACCAGACCTGACAGAGGTCACCAGACCTGACAGAGGTCACCAGACCTGACAAAGTTTATCCAGTATGATACAAAACTCCTGGCCAGTAAACGTTTCTTCATATAAAATCAACAGCCCAACTATGTTTGTTACTTTTCTGTTTTATCATAAACATCAGATCTAAACTGCAAACTAAATTGATCAGAAACACAATCCAAATTTCTGTCTTTCCAGTCAACGTTACGGGACGGATTTAGAAACAGTGAAGATCAGTTCATATAAGTGAATAATACTTTTTCTTATGAAAGCCATTAAAAAGGAAACTGCAGTGTCACATCCTATCCCCAGCTTTGTTTTTTTTGTTTTAGGTTATGGAGCTACTGCATTCTGGGAAACTTTCACCCAATTTCATCAATTTGTTTCTCAAAGGTAAACCTGATAACCTCTGTGTCAAGGTTACCAATATGAGTGGCAGTACTATAAATAGAACAAGGGGGAACAACCACTTACTGCACTAACAATATGTTGCCATCAAGGAGAGTGAAATTTTCCAAGTAGACATTAAATTAATGATTAGTCACAATGAAACAATATATACAGGTACACATGCTTAATTGGGCTTGTCTGGAGTATTGCTTGGAATGTACTAAAAGTCAACAGCGATCTCTGGGGACATTGCCATGGAAACATCATGATCTTGAATAAGGAACGGGGATAACTCCATGGATTCGGCAGAATTTGCCTTCTTTTGTTTAGTGACCAATGACTTTGTGGTGACACAAGAGTTTTGAAATGAAAGTCCAGCTCGTATAATTTTTGGCATAGTTACTTTTTTAATGGCTACAGGAGATGGGAATTCAGAGGGCGTTATGCTGTCCTCTGCAAACGAAGCATCACAGGAAGTGTCGAAAGACTCAGACAAGATGGCGCTAGCACTGCACTCATTGTTTGATTTATCTAAATGTTGGGCTAGTGCTTTCTGGGATGACAGGAACACTGAACTAGATGTGGTCAGCTGCACTGGTTTGATCGCCATCACGTCAGAAGGTGTGTGCTGATTAAGCATGTGATTACGGAGACCATTTGTCGTCTTGTAACTCTTGCTGCAGTATCTACAGTTGTAAATGGTTGTTCCTTTCCTGATTTGACTGTAAATATACAGTAAAATGTCTTAAAACAGAAATAAAGTGACAGTAGAAATATCATGTATCTGATTTGTTTAAAGTGATTAAATATCAAGTCATTGATGGAAGTATATAATTCATGTTAATTTTGTGGTCATTATCTGTGTTAATGTCTCTGCCCAGATATTGAACCTAGGATCTCTATTTTATAGTCAAATCCATTCTTTATGTATCTACATTCAATAATAACTTGTTACCACACTAACAGTTTGACCTCGAGACCTCTGTGGTTGTGTTTATATCTGATGTTACCACACTAACAGTTTGACCTTGTCACTTACAGTTTGACCTTGAGACCTCTGTGGTTGTGTTTATATCTGATGTTACCACACTAACAGTTTGACCTTGTCACTAACAGTTTGACCTTGAGACCTCTATGGTTGTGTTTATATCTGATGTTTCCATAGTAACAGTTTGACCTTGTCACCTCTGTGTTTGTGTTTATATCTGATGTTACCACACAAACAGTTTGACCTTGAGACCTCTGTGGTTGTGTTTATATCTGATGTTACCACACAAACAGTTTGACCTTGTCACTAACAGTTTGTGTTTGGTGTGTTTATATCTGATGTTACCACACTAACAGTTTGACCTTGTCACTAACAGTTTGACCTTGAGACCTCTGTGGTTGTGTTTATATCTGATGTTACCACACTAACACTTTGACCTTGTCACTAACAGTTTGACCTTGAGACCTCTATGGTTGTGTTTATATCTGATGTTACCACACAAACAGTTTGACCTTGTCACTAACAGTTTGAATTTGAGACCTCTGTGGTTGTGCTTATATCTGATGTTACCACACAAACAGTTTGATCTTGAGACCTCTGAGGTTGTGTTTATATCTGATGTTACCACACAAACACTTTGACCTTGTCACTAACAGTTTGACCTTGAGACCTCTATGGTTGTGTTTATATCTGATGTTACCACACTAACAGTTTGACCGTGTCACCTCTGTGGTTGTATTTATATCTGATGTTACCACACTATCAGTTTGACCTTGAGAACTCTATGGTTGTATTGATATCTGATGTTACCACACTAACAGTTTGACCTTGTCACCTCTGCGGTTGTGTTTGTACCTGATTTCCTTCTTGTGAGCATGGTGAGCATGGTATTTCATGCCGTTGATATTTTTGTATCTCTTGGTACAGCCAGGAACTGGACAAGCTAGAGGTTTCTCCGAATCTCCAGGACTCTCACGGCCATTCACCATGCTAAAGGTCAGAGGTGAACATTCATTAACAAATGAAGGTCAATCAATCATAAGCAATGAAAGTGTAGAGGTCAAACATTTGTATTCAAATAAGTGGCCATGATGGTCACCTGAGATAACCAATAGTGAATGTAAAGGTTAAAGGATAGTTAGAAAGTGTCATCGAACAGAATTGTGACACTGAATATAGACAGTGTCAATACATGTATACCATTAAAACTGTTATCCTATAATGATAATTCTTATAAAGTTATTTCCAGTGGGAAAGTCTTAAAAAATATTCCTCCCAAGGAAGAAATGTGAGACTCATTTTGGTAATTAAAGCACCTTTAAGATGCTTCCATCCATAAAGAGCATTTGATTCTACCATATCTGAATGTTGAGAAGATTTTTGAAATTTAAGTCAATCTGACCCCTTTTGGCCATGCCAATCAGCCCCAGGGATCAATCCTTCACTCATAATTTTTACCATGTTTGAAATATTTTCAATGGAAATTAAACAAATTACCGGGGTATGTTAAAAAAATCTAGTTTTCCTATACAAACTATAGTAAACTGTACCCTTCCCCACGGGGATGTGTGAGACCTTGAGGCCATGAAATTCACAATTTTGGTAAATCACCTTAAGATCCTTCCATTCATGAAGAGTAATTGATTCTACCATATCTGGGTGTTGAGAAGAAGATTTTTGAAATTTGAGTCAATTTGACCCCTTATGGCCCCACCCCTCAGACCCCTGGGGGTTGGGGACTATATAATTCACAATTTTGGTTCAGTTTAGGCCAGGGAAAGTCAGGGGTTTCTGAGAAGAAGTCAAAAGTGTTAAATTGTTAACGGATGCACGACACCGGATGAAGGAATTAGAATAGGTCACCATGAGACTTTGTCTCAGATGACCTAATGAAAGCTAAGGGTCAATCAGTTAAAAACAATTATAGGTCAGAGGTCAAACATTCCTACACAAAGAAATCTCAGAAGCCAAACATGCATTTAAAGGTTAGAGGTCAAAAATGCATTCATTAATTATGGTCCATATATAAACACCAATAAAGACATTTAATCTGCTAATATTAATGAGAAATGGTTGTGTATACATATAGTAACAGAAATGATAATCACAAAGTTACAAGAGTTTGTACCTGAGAATCAGTTCAGCAGAGAATTCCTGTGTGGAGACAGCTGCATCACTGTCCTCTTCTTCACTATTTGAGTCATAGTCATCAAATTCACTTCCTGAAATGACACATATTATTAAGGTTTTGCTTTTTTATCACACTATTTTCCTGTATCAAGGGCAATGATACATCGTTTCTCTCTCAAAATCTGGGGGCAGGTTTATAACAGCATACAGGGTTCGAAATTAACTATACACAACTAGCAAAATGCCAGCTAAAATCTGGTAATTTCTAGCTGGAAAATAATGAACTAGCAAAATTATGCGAGTGGAAATGAAATATACCTAATCACTATTTTTGACGAAACATCTGCCATAAAATGCCTTTCTCCATCTGCCTTTAAATGAGTAAATAGATTAGACAATAGTCAATACAGCCACAGCCTGGCCCTTCTGAAAAAAATCGTTGAAAACGGAGAGCGTTTCTCCTGATGCTGCTGATATAAAATCACCGCCACAACCACATGCATATACGGCCACGTTAAAAATGGTACGGAAATGGGAAAAAGAATTGAATATTAGTCTAGGATACAACAGATCATCTAGTAATGATGCAATCAGCCATTCTTATCTAATGTCTTGGATATCTTTCCCATATATCACTCAGTTCCTGAAAAACTCAATATAACAGTAAATAAAAGTCAAACTTATTCACCAAAAAATTGCTAGTTTGTTCATCATTTTTGCTAGTGGAATTTTTAGGCACTTGCAATGGTTTGCTAGTGACTAAAAAAGTTAATTTCGACCCCTGGCATATCGTACACAATTGATATGATATCTTATAGTCTATGTAACAGAGGTCGTTATTTATTTCGATGCCACTGTCAGGATTTGAACCTGGGACCTCTGGCTAAGTAGTCTGATGCCGCTCAAACTGATGAGAATTTCTCTATAACTGAGCAGTATATAGCTGTTAGAATATAACCAGGGTAACACCTACATAACAAAATTTAAATGTGAAAATTTAAAGATTTTGATCTGCAGTGTATGGCCTCTTCCCAAAAAATATCATTCCTATGAAAGGAAGCCAGAATAAAGGAATTTTATGTACAGTCCTTCTGTGTATATCTTTGTTCTACAACAACAATTCAGTTTGTGGCTTGAATTATCATAGATGATGAGAATTACACATTTGAACTCCAGGCTTCAAAGCTAGCAAATATCCTTAGATAACTTAAAGGCACGCAAATGAATGACAACAAAGACACCAAATACACAAACCAGAAGGAGTAACACTCCTAGCTGTTGGCGCTGGAGACTGATAGTATTCTCTCTGTTTCCTGTTCAACTCTTGCTGAGCCCTTCTTCCTTCATTAGTGAAACATCTACAAAAAGGGAGGTAAACTATTCAGATTAAATACACAAAGGGAGGTAATTCCAGCTTCTCTCTGAATTCAATAAAGCCTAGTTCCATTACCAAATACAACCATAGCAACAATAGATGTACTGTATAGGGAGAACGCACTTTGGCAGACTGTAATGGGCATGTGTAGTGAAACCCAAGTTTTGACACATCCTTCAGGACGACTTCTGCTCAACTTAAAATATCACCTTAGAAGGAGTGGAGTCACTAGACAATCAAGGCAGTGATTGGTTGGTGTTTATCAGCACATTAGATGGAACAGTCAGAATAATGTAAATGGTAAATAATTTAACTAACGTAAGATTACAGAACAACAAGAGATCCTAAACAGACTTTGGCACCCATGATCATATGACCTGTATTGGTTTGATATAAGTTGACTCTTTTCCTCTCTTACCTGCCCTTTTGTAAACCGTTTTGTTTTTTTCCTATATACTCAGCAAATGGCAGTACATTAAATTGACTTTTTGATTTACTGAGTTTTTACCATTCAAAAATTTTAATAATTTCTTAAGTAAGCTATCTTGTTTGTTGTAACAAAGGAGCTGTTTTCGAAAAAATTGGAAAATTGCTTTTTATATATTTAGTGAAGTGTGGAACCGACTTTCCACATGGAGCAATTATTTTGAGGTGTGTCAATTGGCACAATTCAGTATAAAGTAATTATCTAGTATACTAAGATTGTATGTCCCTAACAAAGCACTGAAACTTTGATAGTCTGAATTTTTAGTGGCATAAATAGAAGACATGGTCAATGTTTTAAAAATAAGCTTCATTTTGGCTCATGACAGAAAGACAAACGTGGCTTGCCACTTGTGATTTTCTTCACCCTTGCCAAAATACAGCTTATATTTTAAGATACTGACCATGTATTCTAAATATATCTTGAATACAATACATATACATAAAATACAGTTTTTCTTTAACTCTTTTACTCAAGTCACTTAAAATCTTAAACAATAACATTTCTAAAAGGAGCAAATTATCTGAATTCCACTTGAAGAAAAATCTGTTTCTCACAAAACTATTGGCAGTTTTTCTTGACAATAATTATTCAAATAAATCCAGGCCACATATTTACTACAGGTACAAATATCCTTTAGTATACATTGGCCTGTATGTAACAGTATTTAGTGTACTAGAGACTGAATACAATGGGCAATGTGTATTGGTTATATATACAATACATGTTTTCTTTTTTTTTCAATACATAGACTTAAAGCACATTGTTTTTTACAAATGACATTTAGCAGTAATCAAGCAGAATTAAAATTTCTACTGACGCTTTGAAATTCAAGTTTAGATAAAAGTTTGAAATTCTGTGCCATCATACACAATATTACTTTTATAATAACAAGGTCAATGTTACCAGATAGCAATAAAAACACATAGAACCATCCAATCAATATAACCCTATTGTTTAGTCCAAAGGGTTCTCCCTAACTACATATATCTCCAAGATGTTATTTTTTATTTGTAAAATCATAGAGATACCAAGTTGTCAGAACCCAGCAAGTCTTGTTAAGAGCAACATATTAACATACACTCACAGCCTTCTTCAACTCAAATATAAGTTATATTGATAAGTTTTAAATTTACAAAGGATACAGATGTTTTCCTTATTGTTTACAGGGAGCTGGGGCGTTACCTGACATAAAACCATCACTGGTATTGATATTTACCGTAAGATGTAACTAAGAGCCAGGGATGATGGTTGTCGAGTCTCTTGCTTCTCTAGAACTTGTGGATCTGAATCTGTAAAATATGTTATAGTTACATAAAAATGTTGAACTTTATCCTTTTGGATTCAATAATTGCACTATCATAACAAATTGGCATGAGTATAAGCCTTCATCATCATCCCTGATCAACATGATAAACATTGCCATCACAGCAACATCCTTTATGTACAGTAGATCTATGCTACATTAAATCCGTCACTTTTTGTTTTTTCTTTATTTTGAAAAGGTCCACTACCTACAAACTTAAAGAATTTTACTTTCTGAACATCATCATCTTATCATCAACCGTCCATCTGAATCCTCTTTTCTTTCGCTTTGCAACTTTCGCACTAAAAGTAGCATTTTTTTCTTTAACAGTCAGTTAACTTTATGAGTTTGATTTTAGTCGTTTATTTATATCAGACCGAAAGTGCACCGAATGACCCCTATAAGGAGAGTGTTTTATCGGGGATTCCCCTTTCAGTCTCTCTTCAAGCAGATTGTAAACAACCTGTGGCAAAACAAAGATATAACGCCAATTTGAGATTCAATTGACACGATCGTGTAGTCAATAGATAGACTATACCGATATGTGTGTCTTCTATGTGTTGTATTAAGTCCCCAAGGGTGTCAAACTGCAGTCCGCATCCCTGAAATCTGCAGTTGTTCAGCAGAAAGACAGCCATTTGCATTCTTAATCGTACTTCATTAGCATAAATTCCGCGAAATGTGAGCTCATACGGACTTTGCCGACTTCGACTTTTCCGGAAAAAAACCATAATTAATATCTTGAACTAAAGAGGACTAATTTAGTCTTTTAAATGTATAAACACGCAAAATATGTTACTTTTTTTCAAAATAAGGCGAAAATAAATTTTAAGAATAAATGCTTGCAAGGTTACACTTCCTTTTTCATGGCGCATGCGCACAACTGTCCTCTAGCCGGCATAAACGGTAAGGGTTTGATGACATTGAATTTTGTAAGTGCAATCCAACGCACAATTACTGTTTAAATTCAACATCGAATGAAGTGAATTTGCAGTTGTAACTAATAATTGTTTTTCTAATTTCCTGGCGGAGTAATTTTCTTTCTATGACGTTTTTATTGCATTTGAGAACTTATTCTAATGACAGTTGACCGGTATTTTGTAGAACGGTGTTGAAAAGAGCTAAACCGCAAGAGAACAAGATGTTTTCCTGCTCAAGAATCGCCGCACCTAGTGTCAGATGCGTGGTATGTATCAATATAAGACATAAGTATTGCAAATATATTGTTTCAGCAATGCATTTTAATTAATATTTGATATTTTTTAGTTGTCAAGTCCGTACTCGTCTGAAGGTCATCTCAGAATTTTTACGAAGTTTCGCCGTCTTGATGACGATTTACAGGAAAGATGCATTTAACAACTATTTTTAAGCAAAAGTTATCAACCCATGACCATTTAGCAATGTCTTTGTCCTGACTGAAACATTTTTTTTGCATAAATTCGTCTTTCACAACCTGTTGTGAAATTTTGCCCAAGCCGGGTGCATTCAATGTCAATCAGTGACCTTTGAACTAAATTCATTTTATACAACGTTCCTTACATTTATGAAGCCCGAAAATGTTGTATGAACATTTCTTAGCTTTCCTACTACAGCCATGAGTATTTTTTTTATCTTTGCCTTCCTTTGTAACGTTGACTTATGTTGCTATGCTCAACAGGTAGGTATTAGGTAGGGTAAGTCTCATATAAACTTGCCCCTCGCTTGGGAGTGTGATAATATGTCTCCATTAATGATGGGCTAATTGTCAAACTTTTGAGATAGTGAATTTCAATATGCTCTTCATGATGTGTCCAAGTTGATAATTTCTATCCTCTGACCGGAATCCCATTGCATCAAGTGCTGACTTGGAACATAAAGATGTTACCAACCTGCTGCACCCATATTTGCTTATTAGCCAGTTCTTAACACCACTGGGACAGGAATTTTGAATAAATTTTATTAAACACAGTTGTAGTTTCAGTACTTTGATGAGCATTTGGTGAACACTATGTTGATGCCAATTATTTGGTTAAAATTATCAACAAACATTGTCAGAAAATTTGGCCTTTTTATTATACAATGTTCTAGCAATGTCTGATGAAGGAGCCAGAAAACTGGGCAAAGATTAATGTAAGCACAAGGTTAGATTGATAGCTTAATCAACCACTCATTTACATGAGGGATTATTAACATAATGTGGACATTAATTGTTGACATGTTAAAGGAAAAGTAAAATGGAGAGGAACTTCAAAGTTTCCAAACACAAGTCTTGAAAATACTGTCATGATGAAGACCCAGAAGTTGGGTCGAAACTAATTGACAAGTTAAGATGAAGGAAAATGCATTTCAAGAAAGGTTTCACTTATACCCACAAGCATAAAAACTGCATTTAGTTGCATCTCGTTTGTATTTTCAGGTTGTAAACAGCAGCCGCGCATGGGCTAGACCAATGAGCAGTGTAGTAACACAGAAACAAGAGGTTTGCATGACAATTTACTTTTTTGTACAAAACATATTCCTTTAAAAGTTCTCGTATCTTTCATTTGGAACAAAATTTCATTAGATATATACTGCTTTTTGATATTTGAAAAGTTTAATTTTCTTTGATAGACAAAAAATATTTTCCCAGTCCTCTTACTAGAAAATGTTGACACTTTCTCCCCTTATACTTCAAAATTAAAACATGTAAAGAGTTAATCTGCATGTTGGTGCAATTAGTGAAATTAACCAAATTTACAAAATCAAGATTGGTATTTCTTATACTTTGTTTCCAGGTTTCACAACAGCGACCAGCTGGTAACTTAGCTGCATGGAATGGGCTCAATGGAGTAAACTGGACCTCCTCCACCCCTAGTGTATTAAATCAGGTAAAATATATCAGTGTTGCTGTAAACAAGATAATATTTTGTGTATACAAAATCATAGCAAAACATGGAAAACAGATGGAATACAGGTTCTTGGTGGAATGGAAGAATAATCTTCCTTTTTTTCAAATTTTAAGTTTGGCCCCAAATTTTATTTATACATAGTTAATGAACAGACTTTCAAGTTGAATGTTGTTTCAGAATTTTATATTCATATATAATTGATGCTGATTGTAAGCTGTTGCCACTGCTTCTTGAAGGATGTTGGGTCAATTTTTAACGTGGGAAAAAATATGGCAAAAGGTTGCAAACATCAAAATTCTATGACATATTTTGCTTTGATATTGATGAAGTTTAGAGGGGAACACTATTTCACCAGGATTTCCATACCAATATTAAACCAATACAAAACAGAAATTGATGTCAAATAATTGTTATAAGATATTAACCTAATACAAGTTGATCTTTTTATTGAAAAATGAAGTTCATCAGAAAGTTACTTGTTTTGTTGTTTTGTAAAATCTGGATCATTGTTTAAATTGCAGATTCGATCACTCCAAACAAGTGCTTCAAGGAAAGATATTGACACAGCTGCCAAATATATTGGAGCTGGAGCAGCTACCGCTGGATGTGCAGGATCAGGTGCGAGTTCACGCTAATATTGAGTATAACTGCTTTCCTGGTCCGATGGAGCATTGCAATACACCGGATGTCACAATGTCCCCATTGCATTTATTAGGAAACAATATTCATAGAAATAGAATTAGCTAGAACAAAATTGGGACCCATTTTACAATGGTTATAAAATGCTTCTGCACATTGTTTGCAAAAATGTTTGAAATTTATCAAGTTGATGTAGATATTTTAAAAGTGGCATCACAATGAACCCATTGCAGGGGAAATATTGAAAGACATTACAGAGAATATAAAGGTTACTGATTGCATTTTATGGGAATTCTTGTGTTCAGTGAGTGTTTTAGATGGGAAACGTGTAGTGTGAAGGAACTGATTGCTTGTGGTTTGTTACATGAAGCACCAGCACAGTTGCTGGTGGCAATACATCACTTTTTATGTCAAACTGTGTGGTAGTCTCAGTGGACCTGCAGTGTTTTTCAAGAAAGTTCCTCACAGAGAAAACATTTAGAAACACTTAAAAAGTTTGGTGTGATTTAATATTTGGATGTTTTGCTGGCATTATGCAGCTGTCATCAGGACCTTGTACAGTATACTTGATCAAACATGTCGAGGAGTAAATTTTGACAAAACTCCATAGTGTCGAGATTCCTTAATTTCATCTTGAACCTAGATTTTAACATAAATGAGTGTATACAGGGCTTGTCACTGAGCACTATTAACGCAAAATACTTTTTCATTTACAAATTTTAGTGTCTTTATATGGAATTTATACACTATTATATGAGAGGGCTTTATGAAATGATTCTAAGTTAATATCTGTAATTTACCACTAGTATCGAGATAGCCTCAAAACATGGTGAGCAGTGTAAACCAATGTTATTGCATGTCTGCTGTAAACTTGTCTAGAGATCTCCTCCCACACAACAGTTCTCAACCAATATCTTACATGATATTAAATTGCATTTCCTGGAAAGTATGAAGATTAAGTTGGCAAGTCTGATTGTGGTGGCCTGTTTAAATATTTGTCTTGCTTTTTCCATCTCTTATTCTTGATGTTGCTATTACTTCAGAAGAACTGATGGGTCTTTGTCAAGTTTTTACTGATGGTGCCTTCTTGGTTTTTAGCTGATTAAGAGAAAAACAAACCAGCAGCAATCTTTGACTTTGCAGGCTTTTAACATTTTACCACTATAGCTGATTTATAAAGAACTATACCTTGGTGAACACCAAAATCAGATATCTCTTTATTTTGTCTTTGGATCACCACCAGTTTTATCATTTTTGTCAGTTTTGGTAGACATTTGTTATAATGACGTGTAAATGTTCTAGCATTTTACTTACAAAAATAATTGCTGTCTTGGTATTTATTTTGATCCAATGTATATCACTGGTATATATATATATTGCTCAATCCCACAATAATCTTCATTTTCAGTATGATGTCCCTTAGGGTACCAGTAATTTTAGCTGGGACACAACTTTTGTTCACTAGTGTGATAAGATATTGCCAATGAACATTTGACCCATCTAAATTCTCCTTTTTTACTTTTTCAGGAGCTGGTATTGGAACAGTGTTCGGAAGTTTAATCATTGGCTTTGCAAGGAACCCCTCACTGAAGGGAGATCTTTTCACATATGCCCTGTTGGGATTCGCTCTGTCCGAAGCTATGGGTCTCTTCTGCTTGATGATGGGTTTCCTACTTCTGTTTGCATTTTAAGTTGTGGAGAAAAATGACAGAGTGTTTGTTTGTAGACTGATGTAAATGTAATACCAGATCAACAAGTGTGATTGTGAGTCATCTTCAGGGCCTGTATGTTAAAGCTCACATCAAATGAAGACCAAACCACTTAGTGGTACCATGAAGTTCTTTTATAATAAATTAATTTTAAAAAATGAAGAAAAGTTAGCAAATAACAAAGAACTGTAAATGACTTTCTGGATGAGCTGTTGTGTCCTTGGTTGAAGTTGTACAGAAGATAATATCGATTGAAGACTGTGTGATTATATACAGTTTAAATAAATATTATCAGGTATAGGCAGGTCTGCATTTAGAAGTGTTTTTTTTTTGTGCGAGGAAGAGGGAATAACATTTAATCCATAGTATAGTGCTAAAATTGTTTTGACAAGTTGACAGATTCATAAAAATATTGTAAAACAAGCCTTTCCTTGTTTTCTTTTAAAGATTGGGATAATGACTTGCATTAAAAAAATAATCAGGACTGATTAATATGGGGAAAGCATGATTCAAATCGTTTTGGTTATTTTTGATGGAATATTTATTGGGGTTAAATGTAAATGAATATGTATAATATTCAACAATTGCTGAGGAAGCAGTCGGCTTGTATTTATGACTTGTTGGCCTTGATTGAAGTATGATTGTACCAAACAGTGGGAGGAAATGGTAGTAGATACCCAGAAGAAAACCCATGCAATCCGGCGGGTAACCTCACATTCTATGGGAGATCAATCATGGTCACTTTGAATAAAGTGTCAGGGTATTGCTACCCAAAATATTGACTTAGCAAAACACTGGAGTGGAAATCGACATTGCCTATCCCATCATCAATTTTAAGGTGATGACTTAAATCCAAATATACTGCACTTGAAGGAAAACAATATTTCTGACTTTAATCCACTTTGTTTTCACCCATTCCTAAAATAGTTTGTCTTGACATAAAATGGTAAAATCTTTTTCAACCTTCTAAAGAAAAATTGTCTTTAGTTCGCTGACCAAACCTTTAGGAACAAGACGAGTGTTACCGTTGACATGTACATTTCTTTAGAGCTGACTTAAGAAATAGTTAATTGGTTCCTATTGCTGTTGTTTGGGCAGATAAGACTGATGACTGAATCTTCCAACAGACTTCATTACCAGAACTTTTTAGATAAAAAACTTGTCCCATAAAAGTATAAACTGCCCACACAAGGGTTGATTTTAAATGCATGATTGATGGACATGTGCTATAATATTGGTGCACAACTTCCCCACAGGCAAATAATGCTTGTGATATTTGACAAAGGGCCAAGTGAGCTTATGCCATGGCGCGGCATCTGTCAACTTTTCATTTTAACTTCTGAAATACTGGAAGGCCTAGAATCATATTTGACTGGAAGGTCCGTTGATGAAGCCCAACAAAGTCTGAAAAAAGAAATGACCTTGATCCATATTCAAGGTCACAGAGGTCAAATGTATTAAAACGACTTCTTAAAAAATACCAGAAGGCCTAGAATCATATTGCTGGAAGGTTCCTTTGAGGAAGCCCAACAAAGTTTGCAAAAATAAATTACTTTGACCCATATTCAAGGTCACAGAGGTCAAATGTGTTAAAACCTTTAAACGACTTCTTCCAAAATACTGGAAGGCCTAGAATCATTATAGTTGGCTGGAAGGTTCCTTTGATGAAGCCAAACTAAGTTTGCAAAAAGAAATAATCTTTACCCATATTCAAGGTCACAGAGATCAAATGTGTTAAAACCTTTAAACGACTTCTTCCAAAATACCGTAAGGCATAGAATAATTTTTGGTTGGAAGGTTCCTTTGATGAAGCCCAACAAAGATTGCAAAAAGAAATGACCTTGACCTATATTCAAGGTCACTGAGGTCAAATGTGTTAAAATATTTTAAGCGACTTCTTTCAAAATACTGGAAATCCTAGAATCATTATATTAGGCTACTATGTTCCTCTTATGGTGTCCTACAAAGTTTGCTAAAAGAAATGACCTTGTCCAATCTTCTAGGTCACAGGAGTCAAATGTGTTAAACGTTTAAACAATTTCTTCTGAAATATCGAAAAGCCTAGAATCATTATATTTGGCCAGTATGTTCCTTTTATGAAGTAAAAGAAATGACCTTGACCCATAGTCAAGGTCACAGTGGTCAAATGTGTTAAACGTGGAATATATGCACAGATATAGTAATGTTGATCATAAAGATCCAGGTGAGCGATACAGGCCCTCTGGGTTTCTTGTTCTATTTAAACGACTTGTTAATCAGCAAACCAAGTGGCATGGTATTTTGGCTGGTTGGTTGCTGGGATGAAGCCAAAAAAATTTATGAAAAAAATGACATTGACCTTAATGTCACAAGGGGTCAAAATTGTTAAAACAATTTCTTCTGTTTAAGTAAAGTGCACATGTATTGGGTATTTTGTGGATATATTTCTAGGTTGAAGCCCAACAAAATTTGAAATAAGAAATGACCATGACCCTTATTCTAGGCCAAAATGTTTGGATTTGTTAAAACTCTGAAACAGCTACTTTTGACCAATCAAAAGGGGCAGAAGCATGGAATTTGTGTGATAGGTTCCTTGGATGAAGCCCGACAACATTTGGGGAAAAAATGACCGCACGTATTCAAGGTTAGTTGTCAATTGAAATCTTGATATAACTTTTGACAACCCAAAAGGTGCAGAAGCATAGTGTTTGGGTGATAAGTTCCTAGGATAAAGCCCAACGAAGTATACAAACGAAATTACCTTTAACCTTATTCAACAGTCGTGAGTAAATCTGGCATTGCAGGAAAAGCTCCATTACCCATACTTCTTGTTGCTCGGGGGTGAGGGGAATCTGTCTTGGTTCCATTTCCCGTACTAATGTCAGCTGTTCTGATCACGGTCGATAGTTAGCAGAGGATGTCAACTGTTCTGATCTCGGTCGATAGTTAGCAGAGGATGTCAACTGTTCTGATCTCGGTCGATAGTTACAAGAGAATGTCGGCTGTTCTGATCACGGTCGATAGTTAGGAGAGAATGTCAGCTGTTCTGATCACGGTCGATAGATAGAGGAGAATGTCGGCTGTTCTGATCACGGTCGATAGTTAGGAGAGAATGTCAGCTGTTCTGATCACGGTCGATAGATAGAGGAGAATGTCGGCTATTCTGATCTCGGTCGATAGTTACAAGAGAATGTCGGCTATTCTGATCACGGTCGATAGTTAGGAGAGAATGTCGGCTGTTCTGATCACGGTCGATAGATAGAGGAGAATGTCGGCTGTTCTGATATCGGTCGATAGATAGAGGAGAATGTCGACTGTTCTGATCTCGGTCGATAGATAGAGGAGAATGTCGGCTGTTCTGATCTCGGTCGATAGTTAGAGGAGAATGTCGGCTGTTCTGAACACGGTCCATAGTTAAAGGAGAATGTCGGCTGTTCTGATCATGGTCGATAGTTAGGAGAGAATGTCGGCTGTTCTGATCTCGGTCGATAGATAGAGAATATCCGCTGTTCTGATCTCGGTCGATAGATAGAGAATATCCGCTGTTCTGATCTCGGTCGATAGATAGAGAATATCGGCTGTTCTGATCTCGGTCGATAGTTATAGGAGAATGTCCGCTGTTCTGATCATGGTCGATAGTTAAAGGAGAATGTCGGCTGTTCTGATCATGGTCGATAGTTAGAGGAGAATGTCGGCTGTTCTGAACACGGTCCATAGTTAATGGAGAATGTCGGCTGTTCTGATCACGGTCCATAATTAAAGAATGTCAGCTGTTCTGAACACGGTCCGTAGTTAGAGGAGAATATAGACTATTCTGAACACGGTCCATAGTTAGAGGAGAATGTCGGCTGTTCTGATCACGGTCGGTAGTCAGAGGAGAATGTCGGCTGTTCTGATCTCGGTCGATAGTTAGGAGAGAATGTCGGCTGTTCTGATCATGGTCGATAGTTAGAGGAGAATATCGGCTGTTCTGAACACGGTCCATGGTTAAAGAATGTCAGCTGTTCTGAACACGGTCCGTAGTTAGAGGAGAATGTCGGCTGTTCTGATCACGGTACATAGTTAGAGGAGAATGTCGGCTGTTCTGATCACGGTTGATAGTTAGAGGGAATGTCGGCTGTTCTGATCATGGTTGATAGTTAGAGGAGAATGTCGGCTGTTCTGATCACGGTCGATAGATAGAGGAGAATGTCGGCTGTTCTGATCACGGTCGATAGATAGAGGAGAATGTCGGCTGTTCTGATCATGGTCGATAGTTAGGTGAGAATGTTGGCTGTTCTGATCACGGTCGATAGTTAGAGGAGAATGTCGGCTGTTCTGATCATGGTCGATAGTTAGAGGATAATGTCGGATGTTCTGATCACGGTCGATAGTTAGGAGAGAATGTCGGCTGTTCTGATCATGGTCGATAGTTAGAGGAGAATGTCGGCTGTTCTGATCTCGGTCGATAGATAGAGAATATCGGCTGTTCTGATCATGGTCGATAGTTAGAGGAGAATGTCGGCTGTTCTGATCTCGGTCGATAGATAGAGGAGAATGTCGGCTGTTCTGATCATGGTCGATAGTTAGAGGAGAATGTCGGCTGTTCTGATCATGGTTGATAGTCAGAGGAGAATGCCGGCTGTTCTGATCTCGGTCGATAGATGGAGGAGAATGTCGGCTGTTCTGATCTCGGTCGATAGATAAAGGAGAATGTCGCCTGTTCTGATCATGGTTGATAGTTAGAGGAAAATGTCGGCTGTTCTGATCATGGTTGATAGTTAGAGGAAAATGTCGGCTGTTCTGATCTCGGTCCATAGTTACAGGAAAATATCGGCTAGCCTGATCACCGTCGAAAGTTACAGGAGGATGTCATGTGTTCTTCTCACGATCGGCGGACATTTCTTCATGAGTTAATCATTAGCGTATATAATGGGAGCTAGGAAGTAATAGAAAAAACGGAAATAACCGCTAGAAGTACATATCTTACTATTGTGTTAACGATTGACGATATTTGATAGATGTTCCGAAGGGATCAAACCTTACACACGACACCGTTATCATAATCTGCGTAGCATTGATAGATGTTCCGAATGGATCAAACCTTACACAGATACTGTTATAATCTGCGTAGCATTGATAGATGTTCCGAAGAGACCAAACCTTACACAGGATGCTGTTATAATCTGCGTAGCAAAACATACCAACAAATTATGTTTTTCACGGTTTTTGGATATTGTGTACTTTTCTCTCCGGAATGTTGTGAAATCGGGCTCAAATCCAATGAATGAGTAATTAATGTCTTGACCAACAAGAGAGAAACAACAGTAAAACAACATCAAAGTACTGATATTTGAAATTAAATTTTAATTAAAATCGGTGAAACGGGGCCAAAATATGGACTGAATAAAAAAAATACACGTAGAGATTTGAAAGAGGTATTAATAAGAATGGCAGCTCGGGAAGATTTAAGGTTTGGCTATTTCTACCACATCCGAGTTTCGTGGATACATTTTAGGCCGTCAAGAACGAGATAAGTAGCTGATGTTGAAGTGTCATCATCGATACTCCAGGGTTACAATCACTTTCTCTGTACCCCTGGAACCATCCTCGATACTCCAGGGTTATAATCACTTTCTCTGTACCCCTGCAGCCATCCTCGATATTACAGGGTTACAATCACTACATCATCGATACTCCAGGGTAACAATCACTTTCTCTCTCTGTACCCCTGGAGCCATCCTCGATACTCCAGGGTTACAATCACTACATCATCGATACTCCAGGGTTACAATAACTTCCTCTCTCTGTACCCCATGGAGGCATCCTCGATACTCCAGGGTTACAATCACTTTCGCTATCTGCTTCCCTGGAACGATCCTCGATACTCCGGGTTACAATCACTACATCATCGATACTCCAAGGTTACAATCACTTTCTCTCTCTGTATCACTTTCTCTCTCTGTACCCCTGGAACCATCCTCGATACTCCAGGGTTACGATCACTTTCTCTCTCTGTACCCCTAGAACCATCCTCGCTACTCCAGTGGTTACAATCACTTTCGCTCTCTGCTTCCTTGGAACCATCCTCGATACTCCAAGGTTACAATCACTTTCTCTGTCTGCACGCCTGGAACCATCCTCTATACTCCAGGGCTACAATCACTTTCGCTCTCTGCTTCCCTGGAACCATCCTCGATACTACAGGGTTACAATCACTTTCGCTCTCTTTTACCCCCGGAACCAATGTTATGGCTTTGATGTTCGGGTATTGCTCCGTTATAATCTTCAAAAGGAGCGTATCAGTCTGTAATTGGTCAATGTTTTTCCCTGGAACAATCAAACTGCTTTGCTTTTGCCTTCAATTTTGCCCTGACATGTTCCCGGGGTACAGAGAACGGAAGTGATCGTCACCTCTGGAACATCTCGTCTTCGGTTTCCCGTTTTTGTTGGTATCAGTTACGTAAATAAGTGCTTCCCTTTGAAAACATTATCGGTGCTATGTAAGATTGATATTTTTCCTTTCTTAAAAACAAGTCTTGTGAATAAATTACACGCGGTACCGTGTCCATCAAACGGTCCTTTTACGGTAAATCAGTGAAAATGAAAATGTAATTCAATGGAAAATTGAAATATAATTTTGGCAACAAATCATCCTCATCTTTTTTTGTGAATAACAGACATTCCTTGCTATTTCTAGGGTGTCTCTTTTTCTTAAAAATTGTCTTCTTTAATAACAATGTTGTAGATATTCGAACGATACATGGATCATGAATAAAAAATGTGAAAATCCAAAAAGTTAATTTCATTTTACGACCTGAAGGCTTCATAGCATCAAAAAACAAATGAAAAGTTTGAAAAAAAAATCGATAATGTTATGGATTTTAACTTCTTTCAATACTACAACCCTGTCGCTTTGATAGAGAAGTATAAGGAGATATTGCTTACAATTGCAAGACGGGGTCGCGGTCCGTTTTTCATGTCTTTTCTTTGTTTGTTCCCCCTTTTTTCTCTCAGCATTTTCGGTCGTATATAAATATAAATATTTGTGGCAATGTTAAAAATCACGGACAGCGATCAATACACCTAGACAAAATTCGCGTACACCTGTGTTTCAAATTTCAGACTTAGGATGATTATTCATGTAAAACTTTGCTTAAGTCAGGAAAAAACATGTCGAAATAGTTGATAGGATTAACGACTGTCACAAAATGTAGTTCATAAGGGGGGAAATCTACCAAATGTCATATTGCAATTTGGAAACAACTGGAGGCAGGCTATCTAGAATATATGATGGCATAAACACATAGTGTGACTGACAGACGGATATGTGGTGATTGATGGGCAGTCACTGGAGTTCGGTGATTTGAAAAACCCACGATTCTAATTAGCAGTCAGGCTAAAAATTCAATCTCATCTTCTCCCGTGTTGTTCGAAGCTTGCATTATCTACTTTTTTTAATAAGAGTTATTTCCCTTGGTATCGATTTCCAATGCATCTATTACTACAGTTTTATGCCGTAAGATATTAAAGTAGCACCATTACGTTTGAAATAAGCATTAATCACCAGCCATCAGAAATATATCGTTTATAGGAATTAAATCTTATCAAGTAAATGAATATCAAAGACACCCGGAAGTCACGGGAATGTTAATTATGTTACAGCGCCATCTGTCGTCCAGTTCAGCCATATCTGCTGTCAGAAACGAAAATAGTAAAAACCCAGGATCATTACCGAGGTTAGGACGCTATAGGTAAGTATCTTGGAAATACCAGTGACATTCATGACATAGATTTTAACAAGGCTTTTCAGCAGGTGCATACATTCTACGATCGTCCATTACGTTATGTTGTTAGCAAGTGCCCGCTCGTTTCCGTCCAGTTGACAGGAGACATACACAGATACTACACTGAGAGATAAGTTATTTGAAAGTATGTAATGGGACAATACATTGTTTTTATCTCTGATTTGTATCCCCTGGGTACATCATAAGACAAAATAGAATGTGGAACACGTTTTGTTACGTTGATTACTTGCGGAGATTTTGTGATAATCACTGTTTCGTCAATCATTTGTTTACTTACAAATTCACCCTAGTGCATGTACAGTTTAATTAGGATTATAATTTGCTGGCAGAATTGAATAAGTGAAACTACCAATCAAAACACAAATCTCAAACCTTTCACCCGAATTAGAGAAGTATGGAGTGTGTTATTTCATAATACTAAATATTTCTATAGAATTGTCTAGCTATTTATAGACCATGGGTTGTAGTATAAATCTCAAGTGATAGAACTGAAAATACTTTGACTGTTGTGAAATTTAACACCTTGTAGCGTCCCAGTGGATGAAATTTTTATTTAGCTCAGTAGCAACTTCGAAAGTATGATTGATGAGGAAGTGACTGCATGATTGATCATGGTTTTGGCAGAAACGCAGGGTGTGATGAAGCATTCAAAAGTACCCAAAACCACCACAAACCACCCCAACCTACAAAAAAATTCAGTTGATTTCATACCTTGTATACAAATTTACCAGGGATGTGATAGACTAGAGAGTAAATATCCTTGGTACATTAATTTTGGACCCTTTAAGAACAAATTCATGCTATGTTTATATCTGTGTTGTGTGCACATTTTCTGAAGGGTTAGATCAAAATTTTATTTTTTGGTTGTTTTTTTTTCTCAAATGAACCATGTTTCTTGACAATCATCTTTTTTATAACACAAATGTATTGAGATAAGGTTCAAATCTTCATTGGTCGCAATGCAATTTGCGAGTTAAGTAAAATAATGATTGAGTCTTTAAGAATGATAATTGAAAAAAAACCCACCACTTTTCCAATACATGAAGTGTATGTTTTGGACTTTCAAAGCCAAAAATTTCAAGAAGGCGAGGTCTATTATTCTTGGTAAGTTTTTATTCATTTGGCAGACAACAACAAAACAATGGCATCCAGGGGTATTGATTGGTTATTTCATCATATCTGGGAGGATGATTGACATGTGAAATGTGTATTAAGAAAAAATATACAAAATTGCCATTGAAATATTAACACAGAATATTTTATGCTGAATGGTTTTAATCACTATTTTTTATTCTTTGTGGAAGTGTGACATGTTACAGCAACCAAAATTATCCTGGTGCATGGTCACGCAGGTCAATAGTACATGTGATACGCCTCGACAAAATGGCGATTCTGAAGTACATAATGGTCTTGAACCAATGTACAGACAAAACATGTATATTATCAATAGTTTGATGATGATTCCCTGGAACTTTTGATGACAATTTCCTGGGACTTTTGATGACCTCTCCCTTGGACATTTGATGACTATTCCTGGGACTTTGGATGACAAATCCCAGGGACTTTTTGCGATGATTCCCTAGGACTTTTGATGAGGATTCCCTGGGACTTTTGATGTCCTCTCCCTGGGACTTTTGATAATAATTCCCTGGGACTTTTTGCGATGATTCCCTAGGACTTTGGATGACAAATCCCAGGGACTTTTTGCGATGATTCCCTAGGACTTTGGATGACAAATCCTTGGCACTTTTAATGACCATTCCTGGGACTTTTGATGACGATTTCCTGGTATTTTTATTTCTGAGATTGATGGTACATGTTTTCATACATTTATAAATATTAGACACCGTCACTTTAATCAGGAGATTGAGAAGCATGCATTCTTCTTTCTTAGTAAAGCAGTAGAAAGAAGTGTCATATCGTAGATATATACGCCCAAAATGACCTTGACAAATAGCATATAATTGTTCACCCATCCATCATATATGTTGGGGACTCATTACATTCATATAAGTGTATCTGTTTCTTGTGATCTGCTATGAAGTATGATGTTGATGTTTTGGAAGGAAGTTTCCACTTTGATTTATAAATAAATTTATTATGGACTCTTTAGGCAGCAAAACATTTTTTATTACTACAGTATTTAACACACCAAATTATGTAAATAAAGGTTGTAATTGTTGTGGCACTTGAAGACAATATTGAGTGGACTTTAGTAGTAGCTGAGGGACAATGATAGCACAGTGTATAGAATGATGACCTTACAAATATCAGACGAGTTGCTTGACGCTCCTAACCCATGGTGGTTTGTGTTTCTCAGAAAGCTGAGAAACAGACAGATCTTTGTTTATGTGTTTGTGTCTTTACCCGTATCACTCTGGGAAGGATGTGGTGGGCCTTCTGTATGTTGTTCAGCAAGTTGCGACACGGAGAGTATGTCTCAAAATGATCCTAGTTGTGGACCGTTACCAGTTGGAATATAATACTTGCAATGCAATGTTGAGTGCACTGATATTGCCAAAATGCTGAAAGGCTAATATCGGACAAAAACCCAATAAATAATTAATAAAGAAGGCATGCACATATTTTTGTCATTTGGCATAAAAACATGAATATCTATTTTTAGCCACACATGGTATGTGTTGATGTGATGTTTTACAGCAAAGAAGGATATTTCTCCTTTTAAAAAAAAATGTCTTTCAATTTGCAAAAAAAGGTTTAATAATTTTTCACCATTGATACAGGCATTGTAGGACACTGCAGGCAGTTCAGGTAGAAAGAAAAAAACAATATTATAGCTATATTGTAGCTCATTACAATGGAGTTGTATGTTAGTAGCCAAGGCCTTTTCTGTAGTGTGCAGTGTTTTCTAAACCTGAACAGGCAGTGGGAGAGTGGCTGAGAATATTGACAGCTGTATCTCTGCTGCTTCCAATTGATTTTTGCCAGGTACAAACCTGCACACTTGTTTGAACCTGAGTAATGTACAATATGTACAGTGTGCATTTCCTGTCTGGTGCAGATGCAGATTTTACTCCATTAAGAGGGAAGAAGTGTATTTCCTTGATATGTAGTTCGAAAGTTATTGTTTAGGAGGTAATCTCGCTGAATGGAAAGTGAGCGGTTCAAAAAGGAGGATAATTTGCCTTTTCAGCTGGGATTCCCAACAATCTGTTTATTGTGCATATTATTGTACATGTATCTGCTATTCAACAGAACACAAATTATGTTTGTTTCCTTAGAGATATTTTGCTTTAGGAAGCAAGCTATATGTAGTCATATGTTTAGCAATGGCATCCAATTGTTGGCTTTGAAAATACAATTAAAAGAGGTAAACCTTACAGAGTATAAAAACCTGTAAAACATTGTAGGTTAATCCGTAGTCTAATGAACAGAAGAAAGAAAACACTAGTACGAATGTTTGCTTCCTTTTTGGGAATATGATGGGAGACAGTAGAGGAGATTTGGCTCAATATCAAAATTTTAAGTCTCAGACTTGTATTCATCCTGGCAGATCAATATGTTCAAATACTGATGCATTGAGCATACACTGACTATGTGGAGCCCTACACCTCAGATCTCACCACTGATAGGGAGTCCCACACCTCAAACCTAACCACTGATAGGGAGCCCCACACCTCAAACCTCACCACTGATCGGGAGCCCAACACATCAAACCTCACCACTGATAGGGAGCAAACACCTCCGATCTCATCACTGATAGGGGCCACACACCTCAGATCTCGCCAATGATAGGGAGCCCAACACCTCAAACCTAACCACTGATATAGAGCCCCACACCTCAAACCTCACAACTGATATAGAGCCCCACACCTCAAACCTCACCACTGATAAGGAGCCCAACACCTCAAACCTCACCACGGATAGGGACCCCCACACCTCAAATCTAACCAATGATAAGGAGCCCCACACCTTAAACCTCAACACTGATATAGAGCCCCACACCTCAAACCTCACCACTGATAAGGAGCCCCACACCTCAAACCTCACCACTGATATGGAGCTCCACACCTCAAACCTCACCACTGATTAGAGCCCCACACCTCAAACCTCACCACTGATTGGGAGCCCCACACCTCAAACCTCACCACTGATATGGAGCTCCACTCATCAAACCTCACCACTGATAAGATGCCCCACACCTCAAACCTCACCACTGATAGAGAGCCCCACACCTCAAACCTCAACACTGATGTAGAGCCCCACACCTCAAATCTGACCACGCTGGTGGGTAGGCTACTGTTCTTCACCTCTGATGGGGTAGGCCACTGTTCTTCACCTCTGGTGGGGTAGGCCACTGATCTTCACCTCTGGTGGGGTAGTCCACTGTTCTTCACCTCTGGTGGGGTAGGCCACTGATCTTCACCTCTGGTGGGTAGGCCACTGTTCTTCTCCTCTGGTGGGGTAGGCCACTGTTCTTCACCTCTGGTGGGGTAGGCCACTGTTCTTCACCTCTGGTGGGGTAGGCCACTGTTCTTCACCTCTGGTGGGGTAGGCCACTGTTCTTCAGCTCTGGTGGGGTAGGCTACTGTTCTTCACCTCTGGTGGGGTAGTCCACTGTTCTTCCACCTGATTATGGACTGTGGTGGCTCCTTGTTAAGATGTCTTATTCAAATTTAGCAAAATTATTGAAGAAACTTTTTAACACCCATCACATCACTACTCGTATCTGTTTATGGTCTTTTTCTGACTGCCCTTAACGGTAATGATAGGATATACTTTCCATCATATTATTGTATACGTATGATGCTTATTTTTAGTTTGAAGTTTATGATACAGTTTCAGCAGTAGGGACAATGGATCTGAGGAGAAACATTTGGAAAAGCTGATTTTTTATCTGCACTTGTATCTAGTGAAGATGCTGCTTTAAGTCAAGCTGCCTTCTAAACTTCCATTATAATCAGTAGGCAGATGTTTGGTACTCTGTATCAGTTTGTATTGACTCTCCATAAATACTTCAGATATCCCTTTGTTACACAGCTGGTCTAGTTTTGTTTTACAATATAAATGTAGCTTTTGTTTTCTAGGCTTCACATAATTTAGCGGTGACCTTCCGACCGAGAATGAGAGTTGACTGGCTGATATATTATGTATACATGTTGATTAGTTAGATATGCTATAGGTAACACCTGGAACTATCTCCTTTTATTGATTAAATAAGTGTGATCAAAATAGAGACTGTAGTTACAAATGGAAGCCTTGAATGGAAGATACGTAAGAAAATGTATATACTATCTTAAACATTAACTGTCAGTTTGTGTATTTGTATACTATCTTAAACATTAACTGTCAGTTTGTGTATTTGTATACTATCTTAAACATTAACTGTCAGTTTATGTGTTTGTATACTATCTTAAACATTAACTGTCAGTTTGTGTATTTGTATACTATCTTAAACATTAACTGTCAGTTTATGTGTTTGTATAATATCTTAAACATTAACTGTCATTTTGTGTGTTTGTATAATATCTTAAACATTAACTGTCAGTTTGTGTGTTTGTATAATATCTTAAACATTAACTGTCAGTTTGTGTGTTTGTGTAATATCTTACATTAATTGTCAGTTTGTGTGTTTGTATAATATCTTAAACATTAACTGTCAGTTTGTGTGTTTGTGTAATATCTTACATTAAATGTCATTTTGTGTGTTTGTATAATATCTTACATTAATTGTCAGTTTGTGTGTTTGTATTTGTATACTATCTTAAACATTAACTGTCATTTTGTGTGTTTGTATAATATCTTACATTAACTGTCAGTTTGTGTGTTTGTGTAATATCTTACATTAATTGTTAGTTTGTGTGTTTGTATAATATCTTAAACATTAACTGTCAGTTTGTGTGTTTGTATAATATCTTAAACATTAACTGTCAGTTTGTGTGTTTGTATAATATCTTACATTAATTGTCAGTTTGTGTGTTTGTATAATATCTTACTTTAACTGTCAGTGCTATTATTATATATTTATATGGCGGTTTCTGTGACATAGCTATTATTATATATGTATACAGCGGTTTCTGTGACAGAGCTATTATTATATATTTATACAGCAGTTTCTGTGACAGAGCTATTATTATATATGTATACAGCGGTTTCTGTGACAGAGCTATTATTATATATGTATACAGCGGTTTCTGTGACAGAGCTATTATTATATATGTATACAGCGGTTTCTGTGACAGAGCTATTATTATATATTTATACAGCAGTTTCTGTGACAGAGCTATTATTATATATTTATACAACGGTTTCTGTGACAGAGCTATTATTATATATTTATACAGCGGTTTCTGTGACAGAGCTATTATTATATATCTATACGGCAGTTTCTGTGACAGAGCTATTATTATATAGTTATACAGTGGTTTCTGTGATGGTCCTATTATTATATATTTATACAGCGGTTTCTGTGACAGAGCTATTATTATATATTTATACAGCAGTTTCTGTGACAGAGCTATTATTATATATTTATACAGCGGTTTCTGTGACAGAGCTATTATTATATAGTTATACAGCGGTTTCTGTGACAGAGCTATTATTATATCTTTATACAGCGGTTTCTGTGATAAAGCTATTATCATATATTTATACAGCGGTTTCTGTGACAGAGCTATTATATATTTATACAGCGGTTTCTGTGATGGTGCTATTATTATAAATTTATACAGCGGTTTCTGTGACAGAGCTATTATTATATATTTATACAGCGGTTTCTGTGATGGTGCTATTATTATATCTTTATACAGCGGTTTCTGTGACAGAGCTATTATTATATCTTTATAGAGCGGTTTATGTGACCGAGCTATTATTATATAGTTATACAGCGGTCTCTGATGGTGCTATTATTATATCTTTATACAGCGGTTTCTGTGACAGTGCTATTATTATATTTTTATACAGCGGTTTCTGTGACAAAGCTATTATTATATATTTATACAGCGGTTTCTGTGACAGAGATATTATTATATATTGATATGGCGGTTTCTGTGACAGAGCTATTATTATATCTTTATACAGCGGTTTCTGTGATGGTGCTATTATTATATCTTTATACAGCGGTTTCTGTGACAGAGCTATTATTATATATTTATACAGCGGTTTCTGTGACCGAGCTATTATTATATAGTTATACAGCGGTCTCTGTGATGGTCCTATTATTATATCTTTATACAGCGGTTTCTGTGACAGAGCTATTATTATATAGTTATACAGCGGTTTCTGTGGCAGAGCTATTATTATATATTTATACAGCGGTTTCTGTGACAAAGCTATTATTATATATTTATACAGCGGTTTCTGTGGCAGAGCTATTATTATATATTTATACAGCGGTTTCTGTGACAAAGCTATTATTATATAGTTATTCAGCGGTTTCTGTGACAGAGCTATTATTATATATCTATACGGCGGTTTCTGTGACGGTGCTATTAATATATATTTTTACAGTGGTTCCCGTGACGGTGCTTCTCTGTGAGGCCACTGGACACAAGGACATGGAAGATGATAAACCGTTTGTGTGCTCACAGAATGGTTGTGGACAGGTAATTTGTTAAAAGTTAATTTCTTGTCTCTTCATTTTAATATCATATATCAAGATCAAAGAGTTTATATTTTGTTTTTTCAGTTCTAAATATTTTCCCTTTTCAGGTAGTCTTGTCTGAGTGTCTCGTAGCATACCTTGTAAAGATGCATGTTGATTATACATTTCTTGAACAATTAAATGTGACATTTTTATACATGATATTATATAAAATCAGAAAATATGTATACACACCATTAAACAACTTGTGAAGAATTAACTTGAATCTGTGATAAGTTTAGGATGTTACAAAGAGTTTAATCTTTTATATAATATTATAGTATTTTATTGTCATGATATATTTGAGGATTTATCTGGAAATTCATTCCAATTTCAGCAATTCACAAATGAAGATCACCTTGCTGTGCATATGAGGAAACATGAGATGTCACTGGCTTTGAATTTACAAAGTGGTAGTACTCTCAACACCTTGACTCCAGGGCGGTCACCAGGGCGGTCACCCAGTGGCATGGGGGCGGCTGGACTCTTCTTAGGTAAGACTTGGTGGCCTGATACTTTAAGGCAATCACTTGTATGGTCAACCATTGGCATTTGGGGAGGCTGAATTCTTCATAGGATAGACTTTGTCAACAGGGAGACTTTTCCAATCACGGTCACCCAGTAGCATTGGGGCAGTCTGACCCTTCTTTGGTAAGATGGAGTGGCTGGGAAAGTAAGTTGCTTTCTGAGTTTAGAAGGGACTCTCAGGGGTGATGTTGTCTGCAGAATGGCTGAAAAGCTGTAATAGAGATGCAAATCCTGTTAAATAAATAGATAAATAAATATAAACCATTGGTCAAGGAGATTTTCTCTTTTTATATCCCCACCACTTTATGGGAGGTGTGTAGTATTTCCTATATCTGCGTGTGGCATCATGTCACATCCTGTTCCAAATTATTGTGATATCTAGTGAACCTCTCAACGGAATGGGTTTGTATGTTTGCAATAATATCATAAGATTGAGTTCTACACATTATCATATTAAGGTGGTCATCGATCAAGGGTCAAAGGTTACATATATTACCAACTTCAACAAATTTGTCAAACAAGGATATTTTGATGCATTGGAACAGGGGCACTGATGTAATACAGACATTAACACAAAGGATTTGTATTTCAAGTCTCCACTGTACGAACAATAAGCATTTATATTTCTTACACTAATGATTGATATTTCAGATCAGACACCTACCCCAACTAAGTTTCTACGCAATTGTGAAGAAATTGGGCTCTTTCAGGAATTAAAAAATCCATTTGAGGAAGCATTTAAAAAGGCATTGGACACTGATGGTGCTGTATTGCAGGTAATACATTTAGAATAAATTAGAAATTCTAGGTAATACAGGTAATACAGGTAATACAGGTGGAGTGAATTAGGAATTCTAGGTAATACAAGTGGAGTGAATTAGAAATTCTAGGTAATACAGGTGGAGTAAAGGAGAAATTCTAGGTAATACAGGTAATACAGGTAATACAGGTGGAGTGAATTAGGAATTCTAGGTAATACAAGTGGAGTGAATTAGAAATTCTAGGTAATGCAGGTGGAGTGAATTAGAAATTGTAGGTAATACAGGTAATACAGGTAATACAGTTGGAGTGAATTAGGAATTCTAGGTAATACAAGTGGAGTGAATTAGGAATTCTAGGTAATACAGGTGGAGTGAATTAGAAATTCTAGGTAATGCAGGTGGAGTTAATTAGAAATTCTAGGTAATACAGGTGGAGTAAAGGAGAAATTCTAGGTAATACAGGTAATACAGGTAATACAGGTGGAGTGAATTTGGAATTCTAGGTAATACAGGTGGAGTGAATTAGAAATTCTAGGTAATGCAGGTGGAGTGAATTAGAAATTGTAGGTAATACAGGTAATACAGGTGGAGTGAATTAGGAATTCTAGGTAATACAGGTGGAGTGAATTAGAAATTCTAGGTAATACAGGTGGAGTGAATTAGAAATTCTAGGTAATGCAGGTGGAGTTAATTAGAAATTCTAGGTAATACAGGTGGAGTGAATTAGAAATTCTAGGTAATACAGGTGGAGTAAAGGAGAAATTCTAGATAATACAGGTGGAGTGAATTAGAAATTCTAGGTAATACAGGTGGAGTGAATTAGACATTCTTGGTAATACAGGTGGAGTGAATTAGAAATTCTAGGTAATACAGGTGGAGTGAATTAGACATTCTTGGTAATACAGGTGGAGTGAATCAGAAATTCTAGGTAATACAGGTGGAGTGAATTAGACATTCTTGGTAATACAGGTGGAGTGAATTAGAAATTCTAGGTAATACAGGTGGAGTGAATTAGAAATTCTAGGTAATACAGGTGGAGTGAATTAGAAATTCTAGGTAATACAGGTGGAGTGAATTAGACATTCTTGGTAATACAGGTGGAGTGAATTAGAAATTCTAGGTAATACAGGTGGAGTGAATTAGACATTCTTGGTAATACAGGTGGAGTGAATTAGAAATTCTAGGTAATACAGGTGGAGTGAATTAGACATTCTTGGTAATACAGGTGGAGTGAATTAGAAATTCTAGGTAATACAGGTGGAGTGAATTAGAAATTCTAGGTAATACAGGTGGAGTGATTTAGAAATTATAGGTAATACAGGTGTAGTGATTTAGAAATTATAGGTAATATAGGTGGAATGATTTAGAAATTCTGGGTTATGTAGTTTGAGTAATTTGGATTTTCCATGTGAAATAGCTAAACAAACTTTAAATTAAATTAAAATTCTTGGTAATATAGCTGATATAAATCTTAAATTCCATATAATATAGCTGGAGTCAGTTAGAAATTTCAGGTAATATATAGCTTGTTAGATTTAAGATTTCAGATAATCTAGCCGGAGTTAATTAGAAATACATTGAGAAGGTGCCATATGTTCTAAGTATGTATACTGTTCAGGAGCGTAGCAAGCCCATCAGAAATGTGTAACCCCAGACGAGGGGTCTGAATTTCATGATTTCGAAGATGTTTTGAATCGTTTTCTGAGACAGGATTTTTTATTTATTTAACAATTAACTTCAACCCCTGATATTTATTTTCAACCCTAGTTGTGTAATTTTGTCCGACATACTCTATGCACGGATTTTTTATGTGAAAGCCCAGGCTTTTTCTTTCTATGGAAGCTACGCCTCTGCTGTTTCATGTCTTTCATGTCGTGCAACTTACACAGTTCAGTCAGATGTGTTCTCATGTGTTTTTCATAATCTGTTTTATTTACAGAGTGGTAGTCCGTTTCCTGGTCCAAGTTCAAATGAATTGAACACTCCGATACCACATCCCACACCGAAGATCATACATGGGATCAAACGCGAGAAAGTCGACCCAGATGATCTTATTGATAATGACAATAACATGGCCCTCAATCTAACAAAACTGAAGACGATAGAACCAACGTCAACAACTGACGAGGACAGTGATGTCATTGTGATGTCAGTTGATGACCAACCAAAGATTACCGCACCATCTGTTTCCTTGGCGACTGGTCCTACTGCTGGCCCATCTGTTTCATCTAATCTGTTAGTGACGGCTGCACAGTCAACAACTGTCTCACCGTACGTATGGTTAGCACCTTGTCATGACTTTAAAATACTTTACTATATTCATTAGTTAGCAAAAACAAAATTGGTATTTCTTCATTGACATGAGCCATTCAAACTCCAGTAAAATGTATTCTAAATAAATACCTCGTCTTGCTGTGCAGATGTGTAGATTTTACTGCTGGATTAGTAAGTATGTAATTCCACTTGCTCGTCGTGTGAATGGAATCTTTTCTGTAACACCTTTCCGGGAATTTCCAACTTTTCTTTTTGCATGCACATAAGCATTTTGACACACAACTCAGAAAAGTCTTGAGATCATCTAACAGCCATTAATAAAATCAAAGGGACTCCAAATGAACATTTCATTGAATGACATAGTGGTGTTGAGAAAGAACCTTTAAAAGTGAATGATACTTAGGTGTAAACCAATAAAAGAAACATTCTAATGTTCTTGTATACACAATGTACCGTGGTCAGTGATCCTTGGACTCGGTCAGCCAGGAATTGACCATACCTAACTAGGACACCGGTAAATTGTGGAACATTGTAGCATTGTTATTAGGGGCTCACAAAGAGATATTCACACTATTCTCAAATCATAATGGAAAATGGTGGTATTCCAGTTTTGTGTTTCCATGGCTGTATTAAAGAGTAGGGAAATCTGAAAAAATTGACGACAGTGTGTAACCTTGTCAGTACAACAGGTGAGAGTACAAGCTCACACTGTAGACTGGTTTACTTATTTTGATTTTTATATTCTGTTTTTGCTCTGACATATATTGGTCCTTAATAACTCTTAACACTGCAATATTTGTGTAGTTAACATGTTTTGATGGAATAAAATTCTTCGATGACAACGTGATGATGTTGAACATGGATCTATGATTTTAGAAATTAATGTATTAATTATCCTTACAGCAGTCTTGCTATTTTGAAACATTTTTTTTCATATTGGGATGTATGTATAGAACATTTCTTTTTTTATCTTAAACAGTAAGAAAATTAGGTGTGACATTTTCATTACTACACTGTACGTGACATTGTAGTTGAAAAAATATTGCACTTTTTGACTGGACATCTGTTTCAAGCATTCTTGCTGTTTTTAGCGATTCTAATGTTTCCTTTGATATTTCAGTAAAATAGTGCAGAGTCCATGAATACATGATGTGTTGATTTACTTTCAGTCCCAAGACAACGATAGGCGTGGCCACTCCTGTAATACAACCCCCACAGTTTGCGACCTGTATGCAAGTGTTTCTTCAACTTCCCTCAGGACAGACTGTTCCAGTTCAGATTCCTGCCACCATTACCAACCCTGGGATACAGACCATCACAAATGGTGGCATACAAAATACATCTAATGCTGGTGTTCAACAGCCTGTAGCAAACCAAGGGTTACAAACAGTCACACCCAACTTACAAACAATCACAAACCCCGGGCTTCAGAACATAACAAATGCCAACGTCCAAAATATAACAAATGCTGGTGTTCAGAACATCACAAACCAAGGTGTGCAGATTGTGCAAGGATCAACAGGCATGCCACAGAAGATTCCGACCCCGGCAGTGGTCACACCATCCAGTGGTCCATCCCCATCGGTCAGTCCTGCACCTCAGTCTGTGCTGACACACTCCCCGGTCAAACAGCAGCCGTCAGGAGCAGGCTTGGCCCAGTCCTCTCTAACTAAACAGGTATAATTGGCCTAAATCCTTTATAAACAGACAGTCTGGTTGATTGTCCTCTCACTGAAGTTAGTTGTAAGGTACTGGATAACAATCATGCATTTTGAATGTGTATCCATTGGTTACTGTGTACATATGTCATTAACAATAAAGGACTAGATATGTCATAAAACCCTTCACAGATTTAGTTCATATTCTCACCATAGCATCAAGTTTTACAACTTATGAGATTTTGGTGGTCAAAGGTCATGGTTAAAGGGTTAAAGGTCATGTTACACCACTTTCGAAATAAAAAAGATATATGTTCAAGATATCTCATAAAATTACAAATACTTATTTCTCAATATTGTATCATTGATTTATTCAATGTGTGTTTAGTTGTTTTTTGTGATTTGACAGAGATTAAAAGCAGCCCTTCAACAACAAACCGTGCCATCACCAGGGTCACAGAAAGCATCATCCCCAGCAACCAGAGTGATACAGATGTCACCTGACCTCAACACAGCCAATCAAATCACAGTTATTTCCAGTACAACAAACTATGCTCCGGGACCAAGTATGTCGCCAATGTCGGAGACAAGTGTGAGCATAGCATCCGATGTGTCGTCACCCGACACCGACATGCCACTTCTGTAAGTAGATTTTTTATTTTTATTTTTATATCATTTAAAAGGATCTATATAGGATCTTAAAGGAGGTTTTCATTTTATATGAGGTTTGAGTCACAGAAGTTTTAATTTTTTGAGCTTTAATGCAAAAAAATTCAAGATTGAGACAATTTTCATAAAATTTTATTTCAAGTGAAAATAAGATTAATGTCCTTGTTATCACATACCTCATAAAAATTACATTTTGACAGGTTCCAGTTTATAATTTTTCAGTATTTCAAAGTCATAATCAATTTCTGAGTGGCACACCATTGTGCCAGTGAATATTAAATCATTGACATATGAAAACATATTTCGGTGAACTTACAGGATGATAGGTGGATTATATGATGTGTATACTTTTGATGTTGTAATGTTGTTTTGTTTAAGGAAGTTCTTTCCTCTGTTGCTGTGTGAATCAGCTATCAGCTATAGGTGGATTATATGATGTGTTGATGTTGTAATGTTGTTTTGTTTAAGGAAGTTCTTTCCTCTGTTGCCGTGTGAATCAGCTATCAGCTATAGGTGGATTATATGATGTGTATACTTTTGATGTTGTAATGTTGTTTTGTTTAAGGAAGTTCTTTCCTCTGTTGCTGTGTGAATCAGCTATCAGCTATAGGTGGATTATATGATGTGTTGATGTTGTAATGTTGTTTTGTTTAAGGAAGTTCTTTCCTCTGTTGCCGTGTGAATCAGCTATCAGCTATAGGTGGATTATATGATGTGTATACTTTTGATATTGTAATGTTGTTTTGTTTAAGGAAGTTCTTTCCTCTGTTGCTGTGTGAATCAGCTATCAGCTATAGGTGGATTATATGATGTGTATACTTTTGATGTTGTAATGTTGTTTTGTTTAAGGAAGGATTTTTCCTCTGTTGCTGTGTGAATCAGCTATCAGCTATAGGTGGATTATATGATGTGTATACTTTTGATGTTGTAATGTTGTTTTGTTTAAGGAAGTTCTTTCCTCTGTTGCTGTGTGAATCAGCTATCAGCTATAGGTGGATTATATGATGTGTATACTTTTGATGTTGTAATGTTGTTTTGTTTAAGGAAGGATTTTTCCTCTGTTGCTGTGTGAATCAGCTATCAGCTATAGGTGGATTATATGATGTGTATACTTTTGATGTTGTAATGTTGTTTTGTTTAAGGAAGTTCTTTCCTCTGTTGCTGTGTGAATCAGCTATCAAAATGTATAGGTAAAAGTGTAATAACTACTAGGATTTGTCACACATTTGATGAAACAATATGATGTACTTGTCAGTTGGTTACTTATTTCTGTTAACAAGCAAAAATATTTACTTTGTTGGCTCAGAAGTATTTCTCCAAAAAGGTGGAAGTTAACTCTCTGAAAGTTACTCCGTTTATCAGGGGTTGGATTAAACCGACCGTTTGAGAAATATAGGGCA
Organism: Ylistrum balloti; assembly: GCF_031769215.1. NCBI lineage: Eukaryota > Metazoa > Mollusca > Bivalvia > Pectinida > Pectinidae > Ylistrum > Ylistrum balloti. Next base: position 269,636 of record NW_026782154.1, on the reverse strand, counting down.
TGTGAGGATTTGAATAGGTTGAGAAAGATAAGTGGCATTGGATTTAAATGACTTACACATGATTTTAAGAAGACATTAGTTTTTCTAGATATCTTTCCTTCTTTTCAGAAAAAGAATTAAAAAAGATGAAAACAATTCTGATGATAGGAGAGTAAAATTTCTCGAAAGAAATCGGTGAGTATGTATTAAAACTTTGTAGGATGTTTATATATATGTTGAAGATGTGTACTTTTTATTATGGATTCATTGAGGACATTTTTGTTGATTTTTCGGGCTTTTGAACTTAGTTATTTTCTGCAGTTTGGCAGGGAAAAGGGGTACCAGTCTTGTAGAATCAACTCCTCCTAGAGTTTTTGGCGTAGAAGCTTGAAACTTTGTACGATGTTGGTATATATGTTGAAGATGTGCACCTTGTATTATGGATTCATTCCGGACATTTGTCTGGATTTTCCAGGCGTTTGAACTTAGTCATTTTCAGAAACTTTTCTTGTTATCACAGTATCTCAGAAACTACTACAAGAATCTTTCCGAAATTCCATATATAAATCACCTTGGTACCCTAGATGTCCATTGTTTATTTTTTGAACATCTCCGAATCAAAAATGGCTGCAACTTCTTTCTTCAAATGCCCTTCTTTTGTACCAATTTATAAAATACAACCAAACTTTCTCTCTTATAACAAATATTCTACATACTCAACAAATGAAACACCCTTAACTGTCTTATAAATACCATATAACATTGTACTCAAACCGCAACCCGGCCAATTGTGGCTTTGCCTCATTTTATATTTTAGTGACAGGGATTAATGATGGTTTTTCTTTTTTCTAAATGATTATCAAGTATGGTATTTTTATTTAATTATAAATGTAAGGAGGATGTCAGGAAAGGTATTCATTACTACTGCTTGTATACCTGCCCTTACTGCCTGTCATCATTCAAGCCTGCAATCTGTTCATGGTTGAAGTAAAAGTCTTACCCTATTAGGTAAAACAGCCCAAACTGGTGAAAGGTTTAGTAAGCTATAAAGTCTACTTTTGTTTTGACAGTGCTGCAGCCGCGCGATGTCGACAGAAGAGAAAACACTGGATCACAAATCTGGAGAGGAAAGGGGACGAACTTCAGATGGTCAACAATCGACTCATGGTAACTAGGGCGTATATTTTCTTAGAACAGGAGACATATTTATACCCCCAGGAACAAAGTTAGGGGAGGAGGGAGGTACACTGTTACCACCCTGGCATTTCTGCATCCATCTTGTCCCTCACTCTTTCATGTATTTTCCAGTGAAATATTCCCAAATCTCTGTGTAGTGTCATGGACTTTTTCTACCCTTTATATAGAAGTTATGTTGTCTTTGTAAGATTTCACCCCATGACATACTTCTTCTAGAGAAGTACTGGATGGTTTTTTCTCACATTTCATGTAGGTTCCCCATGGTCACTAGCAGTGGGACTGATCAGTAAAACGTAATAGCTTACAGGCGACCATCTTGGATTTTGGTTAGTGATATCTGAGTCTGAAAGAGTCTATGGTTACTAATATCTAAGACTTAAAGAGTCTATGGTTACTGATATCTGAGACTTAAAGAGTCCAAGGTTACTGATATCTGAGACTTAAAGAGTCCATGGTTACTGATATCTGAGTCTTAAAGAGTCCATGGTTACTGATATTTGAGACTTAAAAGAGTCCATGGTTACCGATATCTGAGACTTAAAGAGTCCATGGTTACTGATATCTGAGTCTTAAAGAGTTCATGGTTACTGATATCTGAGTCGTAAAGAGTTCATGGTTACTGATATCTGAGTCGTAAAGAGACCATGGTTACCGATATCTGAGTCTTAAAGAGTCCATGGTTACTGATATCTGAGTCTTAAAGAGGGCGTGGTTACTGATATCTGAGTCTGAAAGAGTCCATGGTACTGATATCTGAGTCTTAAAGAGTCCGTGGTTACTGATATCTGAGTCTTAAAGAGTCCATGGTTACTGATATCTGAGTCTTAAAGAGTGCATGGTTACTGATGGTTACTGATATCTGAGTCTTAAAGAGTCCATGGTTACTGATATCTGAGTCTTAAAGAGTCCATGGTTACTGATATCTGAGTCTTAAAGAGTCCATGGTTACTGATATCTGAGTCTTAAAGAGTCCATGGTTACTGATATCTGAGTCTTAAAGAGTCCATGGTTACTGATATCCGAGTCTTAAAGAGTCCATGGTTACTGATATCTGCGACTTAAAGAGTCCATGGTTACTGATATCTGAGTCTTAAAGAGTCCATGGTTACTGATATCTGAGTCTTAAAGAGTCCATGGTTACTGATATCTGCGACTTAAAGAGTCCATGGTTACTGATATCTGAGTCTTAAAGAGTGCATGGTTACTGATATCTGAGTCTTAAAGAGTCCATGGTTACTGATATCTGCGACTTAAAGAGTCCATGGTTACTGATATCTGCGACTTCAAAGAGTGCATGGTTACTGATATCTGCGACTAAGGAGTCCATGATTACTGATATTTGATACAATACAGTAAATCATTACTGCAGCATTCAGCTTTGTTTACTAGAAATGGAAGTTATTTTACATTGTTACAAACATATGTTTATGAAATTCTAGTATCCTCAACAGGTCTAGGTGTGATACAGTGAATTATTAGTTCAGAAGGACTACTGTTGAAAAGTCAAAGTTCTTTGTGTCACAAAGTAAAATGTCAGATTGTTTTATTTCATAATGGCATTGATCCATCATATAAGATTGTATATTTAGTTTTACATTGAACTTCAACTTTTGTAATTCTCATTAACATTTTAGTGGTTTATGTATTTTCAGTCTGAAGTGAACGGCTTGAAGAGTGAAGTTGCTCAATTGAAGACATTACTTCTGGCTCACAAAGACTGTTCTGTCACCCTTCAGCAGAAATCACAAGGGCAGTTTCCATACCAAGCATGTAAGTACCCTATCCAGTCAAACCTGAGTGTAAGGGCCCCCTAATTTTGTAAGAAAACTGTTCTACAAAACATTGGAAGTTATCGTATCAAGTAAACTTGAGTATAAGGACCACTGGGTAAAATATTCTATCAAACTTGTGTATAAGGACCTCTGTATAAGTTGTCCTATCAGACTTGTGTATTAGGACCTCTGTATAAGTTGTACAATCAGACTTGTGTATAAGGACCTCTGTATAAGTTGTCCTATCAGACTTGTGTATAAAAACCACTGTATATTTTGTCCTATCAGACTGGTGTATTAGAACCTCTGTATAAGTTGTCCTATCAGACTTGTGTGTAAAAACCACTGTATATTTTGTCCTATCAGACTGGTGTATTAGGACCTCTGTATAAGTTGTCCTATTGGACTTGTGTATAAGGACCTCTGTATAAGTTGTCCTATCAGACTTGTGTATTAGGACCTCTGTATAACTTGTCCTATTGGACTTGTGTAGAAGGACCTCTGTATAAGTTGTCCTATCAGACTTGTGTATAAGGACCTCTGTATAAGTTGCCCTATCAGACTTGTGTATAAGGACCACTGTATAAGTTGCCCTATCAGACCTGTGTATAAGGACCTCTGTATAAGTTGCCCTATCAGACTTATGTATAAGGACCACTGTATAAGTTGTCCTATCAGACTTGTGTATAAGGACCTCTGTATAAGTTGTCCTATCAGACTTGTGTATGAGGACCTCTGTATAAGTTGTACTATCAGACTTGTGTATAAGGACCTCTGTATAAGTTGTCCTATCAGACTTGTGTATAAGGACCAGTATGTAAGTTGTTCCATCTAACTTATGTAGAAGGACCATTGGATAAATAACCTGTAATAGCAAACCTTTGTATAAGGACAACTGTGTAAGCTACCTGTTCTAGCAAACCTGTGTTGAAAGACCATGTACATTAAACCTGTGTATAATGACCATTGCATAAGTAACATGTTCTAGCAAACCTGTGTTTAACGACCACATTTTAAGTTAAGTCAGTGTATAAGGATCACCGTGCAGCTTTCTTGTTCTAGCAAACCTGTGTTTAAAGACCACATTGTAAGTTAAACCTGTGTATAATGACCATTGCATAAGTAACATGTTCTAGCAAACCTGTTTTTAGAGACCACATTTTAAGTTAAACCTGTGCATAAGGACCAGTGTGTAGGTTACTTGTTCTATCAATCATTAGGTATTAGAATTCTCTTAGAAGTAGCTTTATATGTCAAAGTGTGTAAGAGGAATACTGTGTAAGTTAGAGCTTACTTAGGGTGGGAGCATCGTTTATTCCTGTGTAAGTTAGAACTTACTTAGGGTGGGAGCATCGTTTATTCCTGTGTAAGTTAGAACTTACTTAGGGTGGGAGCATCGTTTATTCCTGTGTAAGTTAGAACTTACTTAGGGTGGGAGCATCGTTTATTCCTGTGTAAGTTAGAACTTACTTAGGGTGGGAGCATCGTTTATTCCTGTGTAAGTTAGAGCTTACTTAGGGTGGGAGCATCGTTTATTCCTGTGTAAGTTAGAACTTACTTAGGGTGGGAGCATCGTTTATTCCTGTGTAAGTTAGAGCTTACTTAGGGTGGGAGCATCGTTTATTCCTGTGTAAGTTAGAGCTTACTTAGGGTGGGAGCATCGTTAATTCCTGTGTAAGTTAGAGCTTACTTAGGGTGGGAGCATCGTTAATTCCTGTGTAAGTTAGAGCTTACTTAGGGTGGGAGCATCGTTTATTCCTGTGTAAGTTAGAACTTACTTAGGGTGGGAGCATCGTTTATTCCTGTGTAAGTTAGAACTTACTTAGGGTGGGAGCATCGTTTATTCCTGTGTAAGTTAGAACTTACTTAGGGTGGGAGCATCGTTTATTCCTGTGTAAGTTAGAACTTACTTAGGGTGGGAGCATCGTTTATTCATGATAATACAATCTTTAATTACCCAGGTTAAATATACGGCTAGAGAAAACTTCTCTTTGGCTTACATGACTTGGCATCAGACTAGTAAACCACAGGTCTCAGGTTAGAATCCTAGTGGAGCCATTGAAATAAGTAATAACCACTGTTACCATAACAAATCAATTATATTTCAGTTTCTATGCTGGAAGGTACAGTGGCCAGTGCTAACGAGACAGGAGTCATCCTGGAAACTGACGCTACAGGTGCTACAACAGGGACTTCAACAGCGACCTGGGTGACGGCCTCAGCACCAACAGTGATAAAAACAGCTGTTTCCACACCAACAAACAGCTCCATATCAGGGCAAAAGACAATAACAATTATTCCCAAAGTCATTCGAACAGAAAGCACAAAACCTATTCGGAAGAAATGACACAGGGTTATCACCATAGCAACCTAATTTATAACTTGTTGTCTTGTATACTCTTACCGGCAGCCAACTACAGCTTTTATCTATGTCTATCGGGGTTCATCACCAGCAGGTTGGACCTTTGGAAAGGTTGAAGTAACTTGAATGAAGTGAAATGAATAAGATCTGGCATACTTACCCTATACACAATGATTATTGAAATTAAGGAATTTTACTAAAAAAAAGGGAAAATGAAACAAGTTAAATAAAGAACTAAAATCCATTTACAGTCATCAGAATAAAGTCATTATTTATATTTTGAATAATTCAGTACAACAAAGTATGTACTGTAAACCAGTTTCTTTCATGATCAGTTGACTTTCATGATCAGTTGACTATCATGATCAGTTGACTATCATGATCAGTTGACTTTCATGATCAGTTGACTATCATGATCAGTTGACTATCATGATCAGTTGACTATCATGATCAGTTGACTTTCATGATCAGTTTACTATCATGATCAGTTGACTTTCATGATCAGTTGACTATCATGATCAGTTGACTATCATGATCAGTTGACTTTCATGATCAGTTGACTTTCATGATCAGTTGACTATCATGATCAGTCGACTTTCATGATCAGTTGACTATCATGATCAGTTGACTATCATGATCAGTTGACTTTCATGATCAGTTGACTATCATGATCAGTTGACTATCATGATCAGTTGACTATCATGATCAGTTGACTTTCATGATCAGTTGACTATCATGATCAGTTGACTTTCATGATCAGTTGACTATCATGACTATCATGATCAGTTGACTATCATGATCAGTTGACTATCATGATCAGTTGACTATCATGATCAGTTGACTTTCATGATCAGTTGACTATCATGATCAGTCGACTTTCATGATCAGTTGACTATCATGATCAGTCGACTATCATGATCAGTTGACTTTCACAAAATTTACTATCAATGCAAAATCATCATCAGCAATTAAAACCTGGATAAAAACATTGATTTTCATAGTTAAACTTGATTTTCTTAATGGAAAATAAAGCAGAACTATTATTGTAAGTGAATTCTGAATATTAGTTGTGCAGTATGTACAATTACAGCACGTTTCATTAATCTGTTGATAATTTGGGTGTCTAGGACAATTTATTTCCGTAGTGTTGGATTCTGAGGAGTTCTTGTTCATAATTATGCTCCCTGAAAATTTCCTGGGGAACATGTAGTCACCAGCTTGTTTTGAGGTAAAAAGGCATTAGGAAATAGTGGTTCCTGTACGAGTTAAGTGAAGGCATTTCATTTCAAATATTTCAAATGTCAGAATTTGTGAAAGTAAATTGCCAAAGCTTGTTGTATTTCTGAAATTCTGCAAGTTAGTAGCTGTGAAAAAAGTGTTTTGTTTTAATTACAAAAAATAATCAATGTTGACACCGGTTTTCTGTGATCAGGCTGAATGCATGTTATAATTGATGTGAACTTTAACCTTTTCCATTATTTATTATCTGAGAAACCAATCTGTCTAGGCTGACAATGTAGCTCCTGCACAATTGAATAACATATGAGAAACCAATCTGTCTAGGCTGACAATTTAGCTCCTGCACAAGAGAATAACTCTCTGTGATCAATGTTGTTATTGTTTGTTAATCTAGTATTCATTACTTTTGTGTTGAAAACTTTGAATTGTTACTGAGATAATGGTGGGAGAAGTTGTACATGTTTAGAATTTCTGGAAGTTCTAATGAAATAGTGAATTGTAACAAAAGGGTGTATGTAGGAGGTTATTAGCTCCATCTGTGAAGTAGTTCAGACCAGATGTTTAGAAAAAGGAAAATGTGAAAATATGTCTAGGAAGAACACAATTTAGGGTAGAATTTTCAGAAGTAACTTGAAACCAAGGTTCCTGGTCAGATACCAAATGAATTTAGGTCTGAGGTTTGAGGTCTCTTTGAAGGACATTGCTCAAACATCTATCTGCTGCAAATGCTTCGGTTTTCAGCATTTTTTGACAAATACAAATTTTAGTATGGTTCTTCAATAAAATCAAGTTATTAATTTTTTTCAACATAGTTTGAACTCGTATTCAGTTATATTTCTGACAAGGAGACATAATAAGGTAATAGGTCAACACCTGGTTATAGGTCCACACCTGGTTATAGGTCCACACCTGGTAATAGGTCCATACCAGGTAATAGGTCCACACCTAGTATTAGGTCCACACCTGGTAATAGGTCAACAACTGGTAATAGGTCCACACCTAGTTATAGGTCCACACCTGGTAATAGGTCCACACCAGGTAATAGGTCCACACCTGGTATTAGGTTCACACCTGGTATTAGGTCCACACCAGGTAATAGGTCCACACCTGGTAATAGGTCAACACCTGGTAATAGGTCCACATCTGGTAATAGGTCCACACCAGGTAATAGGTCCACACCTGGTAATAGGTCCACACCTGGTAATAGGTCCACACCTGGTATTAGGTCCACACCTGGTAATAGGTCCACACCTGGTATTAGGTCCACACCTGGTCCACACCAGGTAATAGGTCCACACCTGGTATAAGGTCCACACCTGGTAATAGGTCCACACCTGGTAATAGGTCAACACCTGGTATTAGGTCAACACCTGGTAATAGGTCCACACCTCAACTCAATGTAGGGTTGGGCTTACTACAGAAGTATGTAATTGCATTATTTAGCTTTTCTGTGAACTGTAATAGACATGAGTGGGCTTATTACCAAGCATGGATATAGAGAGTATAGTGCTGTGATGTTGAACTCTTAGTCTGAACTGGTTATATAGGCTTGTTGTTGATATTACACCTGTCTAGATGTTGAACTCTTAGTCTGAACTGGTTATATAGGCTTGTTGTTCATCTTACACCTGTCTGGATGTTTATTTTTTTTTATCTGTTTTTTTTGTTGTTGTTAGGAATTTTCTTGAATGACAGATTGCAGTACAACACAAGAACAATTACCAATTAGCGTCTTTATTAAGAAAATGATATTTCTCACTTCTGCTGAAGTACAAGTACACTATAACATGAAAAATGCCTCAGTTCCTTTTATTTTTCATTTGCACAAATACATGTGTAGAAGTTGAGTGCTAGAGTGTCCCGCTGTAGACCAAAGGGTCGCTAGTTCGAACCCAAGTGGTGGCAGAGTGTTTTTTCATTACTCTTTCCTATTACACTTGAGTTACAAAGTTCAGTGTAAGTGCTTTTGATACATTCTTATTACACAAAGAAAATTGAGACTTGTATTTAACTGAAGTAGATATTGTCTTTACTGGAGAATTAAAACTTGTAAAGTATTAATCCAGAGCATTGTTACTGTTTTAAAGGACTTCAATAGATATGGAGTTTTATTGACTATTAATGATATTGCTTGAAATTCATACCTTCAAATTAATTGTATGGTTAACATTATAAATGTTACCAACAGAACTATGTCTTCACATACCAACAGAACTATGTTTTCACATACCAACAGAACTATGTCACAGAACTATGTTTTCACATACCAACAGAACTATGTTTTCACATACCAACAGAACTATGTCTTCACATACCAACAGAACTATGTCTTCACATACCAACAGAACTATATCTTCACATACCAACAGAACTATGTCTTCACATACCAACAGAACTATGTCTTCACATATCAACAGAACTATGTCTTAACAGAACTATATCTTCACATACCAACAGAGCTATGTCTTAACAGAACTATGTCTTCACATACCAACAGAACTATGTCTTAACAGAACTATGTCTTCACATACCAACAGAACTATATCTTCACATACCAACAGAACTATGTCTTCACGTACCAACAGAACTATGTCTTCACATACCAACAGAACTATATCTTCACATACCAACAGAACTATGTCTTCACATACCAACAGAACTATGTCTTCACATATCAACAGAACTATGTCTTAACAGAACTATATCTTCACATACCAACAGAACTATGTCTTAACAGAACTATGTCTTCACATACCAACAGAACTATGTCTTAACAGAACTATGTCTTCACATACCAACAGAACTATGTCTTCACATACCAACAGAACTATGTCTTCACATACCAACAGAACTATATCTTCACATACCAACAGAACTATGTCTTCACATACCAACAGAACTATGTCTTCACATACCAACAGAACTATGTCTTCACATACCAACAGAACTATATCTTCACATACCAACAGAACTATGTCTTCAACAGAACTATGTCATACCAACAGAACTATGTCTTCAACAGAACTATGTCTTCACATATCAACAGAACTATGTCTTCAGTCTTCACATACCAACAGAACTATGTCTTCACATACCAAAAGAACTCTGTCTTAACAGAACTATGTCTTCACATATCAACAGAACTATGTCTTAACAGAACTATATCTTCACATACCAACAGAACTATGTCTTAACAGAACTATGTCTTCACATACCAACAGAACTATGTCTTAACAGAACTATGTCTTCACATACCAACAGAACTATGTCTTCACATACCAACAGAACTATGTCTTCACATACCAAGAGAACTATATCTTCACATACCAACAGAACTATATCTTCACATACCAACAGAACTATGTCTTCACATATCAACAGAACTATGTCTTAAGAGAACTATGTCTTCACATACCAAAAGAACTCTGTCTTAACAGAACTATGTCTTCACGTACCAACAGAACTATGTCTTCACATACCAACAGAACTATGTCTTCACATACCAACAGAACTATGTCTTCACATACCAAGAGAACTATGTCTTCACGTACCAACAGAACTATGTCTTCACATACCAACAGAACTATGTCTTCACGTACCAACAGAACTATGTCTTCACGTACCAACAGAACTATGTCTTCACATACCAACAGAACTATGTCTTCACATATCAACAAAACTATGTCTTCACATACCAACAGAACTATGTCTTAAGAGAACTATGTCTTCACATACCAAAAGAACTCTGTCTTAACAGAACTATGTCTTCACATATCAACAAAACTATGTCTTCACTCCTGTTTCATTTTAACTGGTTTTATCAATCAAGCAGTTGTAGCTGCTATTTATTTTACCTAACATTCAGTGCAATGTTTCACTAAAGGACAAATTCCATTAGTTGATTGTATAGCTTTGTTGTTTCCATGGTAACTGATGTCACGCTGTTGACCTTCACCCTGTACTTGTTGTGTGCTGTTTGTGATTGTTTTACCTGTTATTATTAACATTATTATTCATGTTAAATTTTTATCAAAGTTTGGTATAAAACTCCGCTGTGCTAATTTTTTACCGCAAGATCTTTCAGGCTCACGTACTGAAACTTATTACTGTATGTTATTAAAATGTATTGAGATTTTAACATTTGAAGTTAAAAAAGCACGACAACTATCTGAATTTCTAGAAAAATGCATGTGCCTTCCCTGATAATGACATTATTTGGCAGGTTTAACACTATATAAAGCTGTACGAAGAACTACAGTATATACCTGTTCTTATCTGGCCTTGATTCCTGGATCCTGTTAGAGATTTTGTCCGCTGGTGGTATATGGCAATGTCACAATTCTTTGATATCAATAAGTAGAGGGAAAAAGCAGGCGATTGTCACCAGTGCAAATTTTCTGTTTTAGTGAGAAATATATTTGAAGTTATTCTTGTGTAAAGTTATTATCTGTACCTTTTTTTATATAGGAGCACCTGATAGATTTATTCTTCCTTTAGATGTAACAGTGACCTCACTGGCTCAGTTATAGGTGAAACATTGACATCACTGGCTCAGTTATAGGTGAAACCTCACTGGCTCAGTTATAGGTGAAACCTCACTGGCTCAGTTATAGGTGAAACATTGACCTCACTGGCTCAGTTATAGGTGAAACATTGACCTCACTGGCTCAGTTATAGGTGAAACATTGACCTCACTGGCTCAGTTATAGGTGAAACATTGACCTCACTGGCTCAGTTATAGGTGAAACATTGACCTCACTGGCTCAGTTTTAGGTGAAACCTCACTGGCTCAGTTACTTTTGTGTACGAGTTGTTTTTATCTCCAGCCAGAGACATGTACGCGGAGTTTCAGTGACAACTGGTGATATTTGATTGTATTTGTTTAGTTGTTGTTACAAAGTTCAGAGATTTATTGCTCTACGTCTATATTAAATAGATCTGAATATAAATATATGTATGTCCTATCTGATATTCTAATCATATTTCTGGAACCTTGGGATCAGTCGCTATTATTCATGATTGAAATGTGTACATGGAGATCATTTAGGGAGATAAACTACACTCATTAAATATTTTTATTAAAGGAAGATAACCGACCAATGATAATTATTTTTGATTTTCTGTAGTAATTTCTGATATTCATCAATTCTAATTCAAAGTCTGGAAAGAGAGTACCTGTAGAATTTTTTTTCATTTCAGGAAATTTAATTGCAAACGATAAATTTTTAGTAATTAATTGTTTCATTCACTAAACTTAGAAATTACCAGTAGAATTGTTTATGGAATTAACTTGTAGATTTATCTATGGTTTTAAAGAATTTACCTGTAGATTTATCTATGGTTTTAAAGAATTTACCTGTAGATTTATTTATGGTTTTAAAGAATTTACCTGTAGACTTGTTAAAGATCTTATCGGTTATGGTACCTGTTTTTGATGGTAGACATCTTGTGTAGACTTGTCCAGCTAGTCACGAGTTGTAGGCTTGACCCTATCATTACCTATGGAATGCTTCCTTTGTTACATTCATTTGTATCACATCTCGCAATAAATGTTGATTTCACATGAAAGTCTGTCTGTGTTGTATGTATTCTGACAACATGGCCCTATAACTTGATATATAGTCTGTGTTGTATGTATTCTGACAACATGGCCCTATAACTTGACGTATAGTCTGTGTTGTATGTATTCTGACAACATGGCCCTATAACTTGACGTATAGTCTGTGTTGTATGTATTCTGACAACATGGCCCTATAACTTGACGTATAGTTTGTGTTGTATGTATTCCGACAACATATCCCTATAACTTGACGTATAGTCTGTGTTGTGTGTATTCCGACAACATGGCCCTATAACTTGACGTATAGTTTGTGTTGTATGTATTCTGACAACATGGCACTATAACTTGACGTATAGTCTGTGTTGTGTGTATTCCGACAACATGGCCCTATAACTTGATGTATAGTCTGTGTTGTATGTATTCTGACAATGTATAGTCTGTGTTGTATGTATTCCGACAACATGGCCCTATAACTTGACGTATAGTTTGTGTTGTATGTATTCTGACAACGTATAGTCTGTGTTGTGTGTATTCCGACAACATGGCCCTATAACTTGACGTATAGTTTGTGTTGTATGTATTCCGACAACATGGCCCTATAACTTGACGTATAGTCTGTGTTGTGTGTATTCCGACAACATGGCCCTATAACTTGATGTATAGTCTGTGTTGCATGTATTCCGAAAACATGGTCCTATAACTTGACGTATAGTCTGTGTTGTATGTATTCCGACAACATGGCCCAATAACTTGACGTATAGTCTGTGTTGTGTGTATTCATGGCCCTATAACTTGACATATAGTCTGTGTTGTGTGTATTCTGACAACATGGCCCTATAACTTGACGTATAGTCTGTGTTGTATGTATTCTGACAACATGGCCCTATAACTTGACGTATAGTCTGTGTTGTGTGTATTCATGGCCCTATAACTTGACGTATAATCTGTGTTGTATGTATTCTGACAACGTATAGTCTGTGTTGTATGTATTCTGACAACATGGCCCTATAACTTGACGTATAATCTGTGTTGTGTGTATTCATGGCCCTATAACTTGACGTATAGTCTGTGTTGTATGTATTCTGACAACATGGCCCTATAACTTGACGTATAGTCTGTGTTGTATGTATTCTGACAACATGGCCCTATAACTTGACGTATAGTCTGTGTTGTGTGTATTCTGACAACATGGCCCTATAACTTGACGTATAATCTGTGTTGTATGTATTCTGACAACGTATAGTCTGTGTTGTATGTATTCTGACAACATGGCCCTATAACTTGACGTATAGTCTGTGTTGTGTGTATTCTGACAACATGGCCCTATAACTTGACGTATAGTCTGTGTTGTGTGTATTCTGACAACATGGCCCTATAACTTGATGTATAGTCTGTGTTGCATGTATTCCGAAAACATGGTCCTATAACTTGACGTATAGTCTGTGTTGTATGTATTCCGACAACATGGCTCAATAACTTGACGTATAGTCTGTGTTGTATGTATTCTGACAACATGGCCCTATAACTTGACGTATAGTCTGTGTTGTATGTATTCTGATAATATAGCCCTGAAACTGTTCAGACATAAGATGTCTGTAAATGAAAAATTAATTTGCAGATTTCAAATTCCTGTGAAACTTTCTACACAATTATTACAGATGGTGGAATTCGTCTATCTCCTTATGATAGTTCAAATATTTGTGGTTTTATCAAAAGCTCAATATAAAAGGTGAATTTTTAATCAGAATATTGATTTTCTAATTCCATTTTGATGTTTTTTTTCACTTTTTTTTTTATCCTTAAAAAGATATGTTGATGTACGTCTATCATGTAAAGAGTGAATTTACACTGGTATTTATAAGCATTTTGTTTATATAAACATTTAACCGTAACTCTTGTTTTTCCATAATTTGGAAATAATATGTACACTTGGGTAAGGGTTGTGTTTGTTAACTAGAGACCTACCCTGGTTGGACCTGGCGCTGATATATCTATGTACGGGCATTTTTTGTTGCCCTTGGTGCACCACTCGCCTCCCTCTGAGATACAACACTGTACAATAGAGGGCTTAGATAATGTAGGTTAGGGTTCCTGTGGTATTTAATCTTCAAATTCAAAAATACCTTTTTAATAACTAACAACAATTACGATGCCTATGATTGCTATCAAATCCTAACTAAATCATTTTTCTGATTAACTTTCAAACCATAATATCAATCATTTTACAAAATCACAATAAAATGTGCAATCCTATCCCAGAGTTATATGCTAGATACTACATCATGAGTGCAGCGTGTAGCATGTTGTGAAGATGATGTATATACAATGTGGGCACAATTTTTGGTGCATAGCACAAAAAGAAAACTGTATACCTCATTACAATTATCACAACAACTTTTACAGGATTACAAATACACATAACAAACAGGATTACAAATACACATAACAAACAGGATTACAAATACACATAGCAAACAGGATTACAAATACACATAACAAACAGGATTACAAATACACATAGCAAACAGGATTACAAATACACATAACAAACAGGATTACAAATACACATAGCAAACAGGATTACAAATACACATAACAAACAGGATTACAAATACACATAACAAACAGGATTACAAATACACATAGCAAACAGGATTACAAATACACATAACAAACAGGATTACAAATACACATAACAAACAGGATTACAAATACACATAGCAAACAGGATTACAAATACACATAACAAACAGGATTACAAATACACATAACAAACAGGATTACAAATACACATAGCAAACAGGATTACAAATACACATAACAAACAGGATTACAAATACACATAGCAAACAGTAAGAGACAAGAACCCTGGTAAATGCCTTGACTAATATTTATTTCTAATACAATTCTACTGATCACAATGTGTACAAATAAATCATTCTCCCGGACACCCGCTACATCAATTTCATCAACACAATACATCAAATTCTAGCAACAATGAGTAATAAAAGACAATTCCTTTATAAATGCACCAATTGTCTTCAGCACAAATTTTCTGAATGTGAAAAATGAATTATTTTTCTATATGGACAAAATGCCATCATTTTGTATTTGGCTAATTATGATAAATCATATTCCACTGATATACTGTTTGATAACCCTAAATAATGATTTTGTTTCATTGTTCACAACAAAGGGTGGCACAAAGAATGGATAATTGTTAACACTACAGTGAAGGTATGTGACTAGATTGCTGACGATAAATGGAGACAACAAATGAGTCCATTTCTGATACCTTGCACTAGCAGTGTATCACTGACCTACATTTCTTTAGTTTACCAATAATCAATCATGAAAGGACAACATCATTAAATGGGAGATCGAATCATACAAACATAGTTTACCAAGTTTAGAGAAACAAGAAAATATTGTAATACATGTTACAAAGAGTATTCTCTGGTGTTTTGGAAACTCTCACTCAAATTATGACCGAAGCTTTTAATTTTTCACTAGCCTACATTTTAAGAACCATACAAGTGTCTCATCAATTGAACACAGTAAAATGGTTTTTTTTTTTAAATTCTTGATTACATTGATAAATGACTACCATTTCATTTCAATCTTTAAATTTTTACTGTGTATCTCTGCTTCTGAAAGCTCTGGATGATTTTTTACATCAAAGAAATTTGAACAAGTACACAGGAATGTAAGTGGTATATCCACACATAATGTCGTGCTTGGGTGGGTAGCTGAATTACTTATAATCGTAATTGATCAAATTATCCCTTCTCTACATTAACAACATAGGATTTCATTGTATGGTATATAGTTGACTAAGTAAACATTTATTACACCTCGTATATCATACCCTAAAAATCATAAAAA
This sequence comes from Ylistrum balloti, assembly GCF_031769215.1. Classification (NCBI taxonomy): domain Eukaryota; kingdom Metazoa; phylum Mollusca; class Bivalvia; order Pectinida; family Pectinidae; genus Ylistrum; species Ylistrum balloti. Next base: position 253,642 of record NW_026782154.1, on the reverse strand, counting down.
TGTACAACATCATACATGAGATTACTGATAAATGGAATCATACATACAAATATTGAACCAACCTTTCAAACCTGTTTTTTATAAATAATCATAGTTTTGGAAAAGAAGAAGAAACATATCTTCAGGTTTTTGTTTTGTTCTGTTGACATTCAAAGCAATATTAACCTTTTACAAGAATCAGAATAGTTAAGTACATGATTATTCCAATTTATACATCATCAAATGTTACATGGAATCTGTGAAGATAATTTGTTCAGTATCCTAGATGATCATCAGAGTCTAGATGTTGTAGAACTTCATCGCAGATCTTCAGCAGAAAACATACCCTGCAAAGAAAATAAAAAAAAAATCACTTTATTTTCAATAGGAAACTATAGTAGCTTCACATTCCAGGAGTCATTGATCAATTTTATTATACCTGGCCCTTCAAAATATATAATATTCATAATCATATATATATATCACATATCATAGTATGTTTTAGCTACTGTTTAGCATTCTTGGTCCCAACTTAAATAATGTGAGATTAAACTAACAAATGGTACTTGTAATCTACCAGAGCTCATCACAAGTGATTCATGCTGTTTCACCAGTCTACATTAGATATTTCTGATATTTGACCAGTTTCACTTGATCTAACCACTAGAACTGTCTTTGAGGGCCAACTCATACCCCCATTGCCCACATAGTGCCCAACAGAAGAAGGGAAGTTAGGATTTGGGGAAGGGAAGTTGGGGTTTGGAGGTTTCGGGGGAGGGGTGGTATAATTAATGGCACTAACCTTTGCTCTTCTGAGAATAAAGTCTTTACTGGCATGGTACATTAAATCTTTACTGTGGATTTTTAAGACAGTTTCTCCTTTACTAATAATTTATAGCACTAACCTTTGCTCGTCTGAGAATAGAATCTTTACTGGCATCGTAGGGTGCATCTTTACTGGGAATTTCTAGGACAGCTGGCATGGGTTCATTGTGTGTATCGATTACATAACGGATTTCCTCAGCTATCTGAAATTTTACCCTCATTCACATTATTATCTATCATAGTAAACCATGATAACAACATCATGTATTTTTCAGTTAAATCTGGTCTGAAGGACCAGCTGAGTTAATGTAGTATTGCTTGTGTAGTCTGACCTGTTTCAAGCAGGTGCTGAAACCTTATAAACTTAAATTACCTTCCATCAAGACAAAAGATAAAAATTTGGTATACTAACCGACTGGTTTATCAGTATAATAGCTATATCATCCCTCTTCAGAAAACCTCGGAAGGATTCTTCAATATCATGTCTGCTCGTGTCTGGACGAAAAATAAGTAATATCCCATATACATGATGGTTGTAATAATAAACAACTAAAATTTATAAAAAAATCTTTAAAAAAAAAGAGTATTTTTGATATCCTCTGGAATTCAAAGTACAATATTTGTAAAGACATCCATCATGATTTCAATGCTTACTTTCAGAGTAATGAAATAACTAAATAACTTTGAAATCAAAGATGAACATTTCAATTAATTTAAGAACAAGAAGTTTGCAGGATGTCATTAGAATTTAATAAGAAAAGACCTAAGGGCCTTAACAGTCATCAAACTATAACAATGTAAATGATAATAATAACAGACTTTATTTAAGGTTGATGACACTTGGAGTTTACAATACTCTTCTTACAAGTGGTCGACATCAGAAATGTACAATATTTACAATCAGTAAAATTGAAACATCACAGATCAATATAAACTGTAGAATACATTTAAGAAAATGTTTAAATAAGTTATGATAAAAGATGTGTTATGAATGTGTATAAAACATGTGACACACACAGTAGGGATTAAGCGCAATATAAGATACAATAATGAGATACAGTTACGATGTTCAGAACTTTTTAAAACTTCAAGACAGGGGAATTTTTTACAATTAAAAGTTTGATATATTTTTTGCATTCAAATTTTAAACTTTTCAGGTTTTGGCACTGCCTTACATTGTCTGGTAGATCATTCCAAAGTGTTGCTCCATTAATTGGACATAGTTTGTTAATAACTTTGTACAGCAAGAAGAGAAAAGGTCAATCACATAAACAAAATTCATCTCTTCATCCCAGCATGCCACATACCAAGTTTCAGCACTCTGGACCTTTTGGTTATTAAGAAGAAGTTGTTTAAATATTTCAACACATTTGAACCCTGTGACCTTGAATGTATGTCAAGGTCATTCATTTTAATAAACTTGGTAGCCATTCAACCCATCATATTACAGACCCAATATCAGCACCCTGGGCCTTTTTGTTATTTAGAAGTCATTTGAATGGAAAGTTTATGCACAGTTGATGGAACATATTCTGACCCTGCAAGTCAGATGACTTAATTAAATATCACAGATATTTATCTTTTTGGTACATAGAAACAAAACTTCAAGAAAGTTATCTCCCTTGTTGGTCCAGAATTCCCTCTTACTTTTATCCACAACAAGGAAATTTGGCTCTCTTTTCTTGTTCAGCTCACCAACACCACCAAGGAGGAACCCTGTACATGTATCCTGTTAATGCCAAAAATACAACTTCATTAAAAACTTAAACATGTTTTGTTTTCATTGTGAAGCTCTACAAAGATAATTGTAATGAGTATATGTCCAATTTAAGACACTCATTCTTTTCCTGACATTTTTTGTCTAGATAAAGTTTGTAAGACTTTCAACAGACATGACATATTGAATTTTTCCTCTCATTACAGAAGTTAGGAAAATTCACCTGAGAACATAAAGCAATTTCCATTTAAAAACAGCAATCAGAATGAGGTTTTTGATCCACTTCAATCATCTTATGCAGTTATCATGGTATTCAAATTCTCAATCATGATTCCATGAGATATATTTTATCACTGTTGTTGTGATACTGACCGATATTAAAATATATAGTGTCATATTTTACAGAAGCTGTCAAGTAACGAAGACAAAAGTCCATTTGGCATATTTGTTAGCATTGTTTTCAAGAATGCAGATACTGTTTTACTCATTGTGATATTAACTAACATAAAAATTTAGCAATGTTTATTCCAATAACTTTGCATAAACATGGCCTTAATTTGAACAGAGTAAGCACACCTTCCATGATGTTTATTATTCTGTCAGTTTGTATATCAGAGAGGAGAAATTCAGATTCAAACCTGTTTCTGGATGATGTATATTGAAAGACTTTTGTTGGGTTGTTTAAGTTCCAGATACAGGTGCCTGTGCTGTATTACAGCATATATGGAGGAAATTTTCCAAATAGATGAAATAAAATGATATCAGTTCTCTTCTGACTTTGACTAGGGGCTCAGAATCAGCAGGGGGAAAATCTGGTATTAACGAGAGCACATTGAAATTTCAGTACTTCAGCAGTAGAACATGACCCTCTCAAATCCAAGGCCCATATACCTGTAGACCGAACATTTCTGTCCCTAAATTAATCATTTAATGTCAATAATCTTATTATCATGATATTTACATTTCCCTTAGCTCATTTTAGAGACAGAACAGACCGTGTTCATAAAAGTGGTAGAAAAAGTGAATGACCTATTGACCAAATATTGACCATGGACTGAGAGTATCGTGCTCTACTTCTGTAGTACCTAGGACCTCTGGTTTACCGGACTAGTAAAGCTCAGCCGGTTCAACCCATATGTTATCGATATTGACAACACAAGAATGTGTGATCTTGAACAAATTCTGATGACTGGCAAGCATATGTCCCTCGCCTTCATTAATATAGCATTATATTAATGTAGCAAAGTGGACTTTATGTACGTATGCATGGTATGAGTTAGTTGTGATACATTACCTCATCACCAATAACAGCTATTAACTTTCCCTTCACGGCGCTGTGAGTCCCCATTTTGACAACTTCCAAATCATGTGATAATGAAGTAATTTCCAAAACAAGAACCAAATACAGAGAATGCTTTATCCGGATTTATTTCCAAAGTATTGTCTCAACCTGGTCATAAAACACGGAAATCTTAATAAATTTTTTATTAGAGGAATTAATCACACAAACATGAAGAGTAATAAAATGTAATTTCATAATTTCTAAATTAATTTTAAAATATCAACATCGATGTCGGATATTTTATCCAGAAAAACTTTAATTATACACATGATACGTGTTTTCGGAACTCCTCTTATTTTATAATAATCGCAGATGTTAGCGAAGGTCAGGGAGGGCCGTACGTGGTTTGTGACAGCTCAGGTGTTCCAGATAGCGGAAGATATTATGACGATATGGTCATGATATGTGAGCGGTATGGCGTTATCGTATTCAGCGACGTGTAACACATTTCTACTAAGCTTACCTTTACCTAGATGATGTAATTTTAGTTTTTGACTTAACGAGAATTCCAAACATTCCTGCACAATTTAGAACGACTAAGACTTGGCTGTACCGAGATAAGAAAATATCGAAAAGAAATTTTAACGATTGGAAACTGAAGCTGCTTGAATCTCACCAACCTAAGACTCTTAATACCACAGCCTGTGAGATTTCGTTGGACACCAATGTATGAAGAGAAAAAAACCAATCAAAAACAAACAAACAAGGAAACGCATATTCTTGCCGATTCCGCGAGTACCTAGTCTAGTCCGAGTTCTGACTTTCTCATCTAATTTATTTTGGTCGCGACCAAGAGCAGAATTAAATCGCGGAGAGATAGTCAGAACCCTTTGAACTAGCGAGTATCCAGACAGAAATCGAAACAGCTGGTAATCCACGGCTTTACCAAAGCCAAAGTAGCATGCTTCGACAGTTGAGTGACGGAGACTTCTTAAACAATATGCACACTTGGCAACATAATCGATCACATTTATGTCTGGCTTTGTGTATTATTAGTGTATAATCTCTGTAATGTCTATAGACCAGATGGTATTCCCTTATATATTGGATTTTGAATTTCTAAATATTACAGATTATCACCAGTGTTGTTTTAATCAATACATGTAGTAGACTTAAGGTGTTAAGGTAGGATGTCCCACTGATTTTCTAATATAAGGACTCTGATTTAATTTTTTTCTACAAATTTTTACATTATAAACGGTATATTGACACAAAACGGTGTATAGATAGTAGGACTTTGACTTGAGGTGTAGTATTTTTTTGTATATTTTAGTTGATGCCATTTAATTTTGTTTTTCATCTCCAATTATCAAATGAGAAAAAAAATTAATGAAATTCAACACAAACTTTTCATAATCATTATGATAAAGTGTTATAGCTAAAATCTCTCATAACTAAGTAAAGAAAATAAAACTGTTCCTTTTAAATACATTCAACCTTTTAACATGACTCTTGCAGCATTTAAGTAGAATAAAAATTGTAGGGTAAAGGACTGAAGTAGGAAACATAGAGCTGCAAGACACAACACCACATTGTGAATGTTCTTCAAATTGTACTTTTATTCAATTTTCTCTTTCACATTCATTTAAAATATGGTTTCTTCTTTCAGATGATGACAAGATTTGTTGAAGCCATCTAGTGTGTTTAAACATCTGAAACAAAACATCAGATTTGGCTGTATAAAATGACCCTGATTGAAGGTGTTGGGGATGAAGTGACACTTCTGTTTGGTCTAGGAGTGATTGTCTTCATCATTATATTGGCATGGATTTCAACTAACATCCAAGAAATTCCTTTCTTCAGTGTTATCATTGTAGAATTGACACAACGCAGACGTCAACGTGCAAATGTTGGGGCAGGTAATGAAGCTTTCACTTCCCTGGTAAATAATGCTCCACCAGATTCGACAAACACACCATCCTCCTCTGAGGATTCTGATCACACAGATGAACTGCAGTCAGGAGAAAATTCATCAAGAGATGTGCCATCTTCAAGTGATATATCGGGGCAAAACTCTAATATAACAGAAGATGCTGAAGTAGAAACCACTGTGCGCTTCGTTAATGTTTTAGATAATGGTGGTAGTGCAGCCCCAGAGGCAGTTTTGCATGATATCCAAGGTGGACGTAGTAGAGAAGTTCAAGATGAAATTGAAAATGTTATTGACACACAGACTCCACAAAATGTTGAAGGTCTGGAAAGAAATGTTGATACAAGTCCTAGTCAAATAATTCCCGATAATCAAGAGGATAATTTAACTGAAACTGAGTTACGAAGGAGAAGAGTTGCTTTCTTTGACCACAAGAGAAACAACAATGGACATGATGTATCTGAAATAAGGGGAGATAATTCCAGTCATACTCCTGCGTCAGGTGGAGACCCATTTGTGCCCAACTCCTCCAGTGATCATGTGTCTACTGTTTGTGATAAAACTAGTGTTACTAGCTGTGATAACGAACCTACCTTATCCCAAGACCCATCTCCTCCTGTAGCTCAGACTGATAACCAACCACAGGAAAGTTTACTTAACCAATCAGAAGAGCCATATCAACCCGATGCGAGGCTGGGAGAGGAAGTTAGTGAGGGAGATGGGAGAATAAGGATACGACTAAAATACCTGAATGACACACAGAGGAATGTTGTAGCTTCACCAACAGATACTGTTGGGCAATTTCGAAGGTAAATTTGAGACTTTAGTCACTTAAAATAGGAAGTGCAGGCACCTTTTACAATAAAATTCCATCAGGAAAAGCCAGTAAAACATTTGGAAGATTATTTCAACAGTTAATTGTAATATTATTAAAAGTAATTAACTACCATTTTTTCTAGGGGAAATGGCCTGCTTTACTGGGCTGTGTCATTGATAGTTTTTTTTTAGTAAATGGTGTGTATTTATTTTATTGCAGTTAAACAATATTTAAATTAAATTTGCCGTAAAATAACACAGGCCTTCTTATTATTGTGTTATTTTCTGTCGTCAACATTTCATTGTATATATATATATTTGTATTTCAGAGTGAATTTTGCAACAGAACTGGAGGATAACAAAGTCGTCCGTTTCATTTTCAACGGACGAGACTTACGCAGTGACACGATGACTTTGGACTCCTACAACGTGGTTGACAATAGTGTTCTCCATTGCTTGATTACACAAATGAACCGTGATACCTCTCCTCCACGTATCGACACCGAGGGAGGGTTCGACATGGGCACGATAATGTTACCATTATTTGGTGTGATCCTGTGTATCATGTGGTATCTACGATTTGAATACAGACCATTTTTTTCTGCTACATCTACGATATCCTTGTTTGGAATTACCTCCCTTTATGTAGCTGCTGTTTTAGCATCTTGGGAAAGTCATCGTCGTGGAAATGTACATGATCACATAGACTAATGTGTAACAACAGAATATTGTAACCTCCTGACTCAACATTGGTCAAATAAGCTGCCATATGTTTAAGGTTTGAATGAAACTTTTTGCAGTCATGAACTCTGTTTCATATGCATAAGAATTCTACTAATGAGAGATTTTACTTATTGTGAAACCATATTTTATGTCCTGAAGTGTGTTTTACCACAAAACAAAGACAAATAAGAAAAAAGAGGAAAATATGAATGCAAAAATTATGTGTAAGGACTTGTGTGCAGATGTTATGATGGAGAAGATGATTGATAATGGGTTTGTAGTAATCAGAATCACATCCCAAGTTTTGTTCAGGCACTGACTGTAGTTCAGATTTAAAACAAATTTTTGGATGAGGAAACATTTTACATTTTATCAATTTGTAAGAAAAGGTCTTCTCTTGTAAAACCATTATATATAATTATACCTTCTTTGGAATAGTTCATCTTTGACCCAGATTTTAAAAGATTTTTGAATGAGGTAACATTTTACATAACATAATTTTTTTTTTAACAAAAAAAAGGATCTCCTCCTATCAACCATTATATATAATCATACCCTCTTTGGATTCATTTGACCTTGGAGTTAAGTTTCAGTGAAATGTCTTCAACTCATTAAAACTTTCAGTCCAGTTAAGACTTTTTGTTGAAAATTTTCCACTTGATATTTATCTTATAATTGATGCAGAGGTGAAGGTCACAGTGACCTATTTTTTCAGATGAGTAAAGTATACATGTACGTACCCTAAACATACAGAAAAAATGACATGATTTACAGTCTGAGATATATTTCTACTTTTGACTTACAAGTCAACGAGACCTTTTTGGTATAGGTAGATGGCTGTTAGATACGTTTTGATTTATAAATTTTATTCCAGATATTCAGCCTTAAAACTTTAAAGGAAATGTCACAATAACCAAATTACTTATCAGACTAACATTGCATATTAGAGCAGCTATACGCTAGTACCGGAATTTTACAATTTTACTGCCTAGCTAGGATGTTATCAGAGACGCATGTACATCGCATGTGCCAGGGATAAAACATCTATGATGTTATAGTGTGATTTTAGCATTAATCAGATATATACGAGATTATTATTGTTTCTCTTGTTTGATCTGTTTTACTTCTATTTTATTATTCATTATATTTTATTTCACAAGTTCTCCTTAGTGTAATATACTAGTCCCTCTACACTCCAAAGCAGGCATAGAAAGGCAGAGATTCCTAGAAATTAATCTGTAGTTATGATTTACAATAATTGATTTACTTGTGCATGAATCCTTCCTCTTGCACAGGGTACAGTAATATTAGATATTGTATTTGACCTAATAAGTACACCTGCTCCGCTCCTATAAGTACACCACCTGCTCCTATAAGAACACCTGCTCCTATAAGTACACCACCTGCTCCTATAAGTACACCTGCACCTATAAGTACACCTGCACCTATAAGTACACCTGCTCCTCTAAGTGTACCCCACCTTTATTCCAAGGATAGGTGTGCTATCTTCATTTTATTAATGGCTATATTAAGAAATGATAATGAGAGTAAAAAGGCTTTTATTTCTCTGACCAGATTTCAAATTTCCAAAACTTTCCCCTGTACATGGTACATTAAGCATATCCCTTTAATATTCTTGTAAGCATTTAGTGCACTTATTAGATCAAACACCACAGGTTTGTTATAATTACATTCTGATATCTTGCATGCATGTATACCCTATACTGTTTGAAATGGATATTTGATAAATAGTGGCCCAGTCTTCATCCCAAGCAGGAAGTGTTTTATTTGCTGAGAACATTGTTATTTGGGGTGTGGGCATTTTACACATCGGATGTTTTCATTAATAGCAATCATCACAATCATTTGAAGTAGAAATGTTGATACATGTAAATTATTCATAATTTTTTGAAGAATGAAAAAAAATATATCATTGAGAATGATTTTGCTTGTGATTGATTTTTTATGCCAGTAGATAAGCAGTTTACATAGTTGTCAAGATTATATCATGAAATCACTGAAGTCAGTTGAAAATCATTCTACTTGCTGGATCAGAATAAGATATTAGATTTAAATCTGCTCTATGTGTTCCTGGTTAGAATACCTTGTCTTGGATTCTTGTTTGTGACTTAACACTTTGGATCTTGGTTCATGACTAAAATACTGTGGATATTTGTTGGTGAATAAATACTTTGGATCTTGGTTCATGACTAAAATACTGTGGATATTTGTTGGTGAATAAATACTCTGGATCTTGGTTCATGACTAAAATACTGTGGATATTTGTTGGTGACTAAATACTTTGGCTATCCAATCATGATTTGTACAAACTAGTAACAGCAAACTTGTATGTAATTATGTTTATCAAATAAATACAATATTTGATCAACTTTTGGTTTGATATGTTTATATTTTCTATTAGGTATCTTTGTTTTTGTACTGGTAATGAGAACTGTTAAAGAGTCTGCAAACCAAATAATGAGGGCATGTTTTTAATCTGAGAATAACGGACAAAGATAAAGATTAAGCAGTATAGATTATGGTCAAGGTCAAGGTCATACAGTGACCAAGTCCCTTATGGTGATAGCAAACTTCAGCTAACTAAGATTAATATGGCCACTTGTTTTTCAGATCAGTCTCAAAATTAACGGAGCATCACTGTACTATGAACCTACATGTGAAATTTGAAAATAATTCCATTCAGTACTTTTAACAGAAATATAAATATTTCATTGTCAAAATTCACGATGACCACCGGTCAGTAATATCTAGTACATCTGGGGATAAATCTCCAACTCTGTGACCTAACTTAATCTGTTGATGAGTACAGAAGATATCCTTCATGCAAGTGGTCAAGTAAGACCAACCACCCCCATGTTTAATTTGATAGCATGATATGGTATGAATGTAAACTTTGAGCTAAAAATAAAGAAAAGTCACGGTCAAACAATATCAGGTCAGGGTCAGAACTGGTGAGGCATCAATTGTCTTGGATTGCATGTTAACAAGACATACACAAAACCACACATTACATCAACATATTTTGTTCTTTTTATTCTGTTTTATCAAATTTCACAAATTGTAATGCTTAAGAATACAGATCAACAGTTAAATATTAAACAGTGAATACCACATCTAAAATCAGTTTTACCACACGGAGAGCTAACATACATTCTTAAGCCACATTTACCTATCAACAGGAACACAAAGGAATCTGCATAAGGACCTACAGAGCTAAAACAAATCACGTGGCCACAGTTTCGTATTTATGCCACATCATAATATTCAGCAGAGCTATCAAGAATTAACAATTGTGTAAAAGTTGAATAATACATATACATCTCGTGCCAAAATATAATGTTAAATTTCCTAAAAAATACTTCTGTATCAGCATCTCCAGCATGTTTATACATACATATATTTTCTGATGAATTTGGTGAATGATATGCTATCAGACAACTTTTCAGCCATTTGCTTTGAGTTGAATCTTGTGTCACTGCAATATCAGACGGTTTTATTACAAGTCCAACAGAAATAGGTTTAATGTTCACAACAAACGACCTAGAGATATGTCACATTTACACTATACAGGTCATGAAATTGCATTAACAGATCCTAACACAAGGCATACAGAGATAATCCTTTCTTCATCTTATTGGTGTACAATATGGATTGATCTGCTTGTAATGTTACTAATAACTTGTGTTGTATCACTTAGGAAAACATGACAAATATTCTACAAAATATAGCACAGAATTTAGCGACTTAAAGAAAAATACAAAGATTAGGACAGTTACAGATATAAATCAATTGTTTCAATTTAATGAATCAGTATTACAACCTATGTTCGGTGTGGAAGTCCCACTTAATCTTGTCCTTTTTGACAATATCTACATCCAATTTCTCCGAAACGCATCCCAAAATAATCATAACAACCAAAGACATTAATTATCATACACACTTGAGACCATACTTCACAACACAAAAGGAGAAAAGTTTGTAACCAAGATCAACACAAATTAAAATGTTTGTACCAGGAGATATACAACGAAATCCACATACTGTAACTAAATTAGAGTCACATCCATCCATACCCAGAACATGCTACTTAAAATCCTGTCATCACTCAAAACAACTTATATCTTTACTGTTACTAATGCTACCTGTGTAAAGAAAAGATACTTTTATCTCAAACGGAAGAGAGTAATGAGTTATTTTTTCCTGTACTGGTCAATCAATATTCTAAAAACAATTATTTATATTATTTGTCAATAAAAAATTCAGTCCTAATCTAATGAAAAAACCTTCTGTGAAAATATTTTTTTTCTTTTCTAATGAGTTATCTCCCTTCAATTACTCTCCATGGACATCATTTGAGAACTTGATTGAAGCATTTTAATCAAGCCCAAATCCTGTCCATCATATAATAAGATATTTTTCATATGTTTTTAAAATTCTGTACCTCTAGTAGATGCATATGATAAACATATAATTCTATACTCCTGCATTACATTTTATATGATTGACCAGCACATCCTTAATTCAAACTTTGATATTTCATATTTCTACAGGTGTATAAAAGCCTACAAACTAAGGTACTTGTGTACAATGTAAACTGTACAAATTCAATCTCTGTTTTCTAATCAAACAAAGACAATATCAGAACAAGTGGAACTACACTGACCAATAATTTTGTGCTACAGTTTTTGTTCTACAACAGACAGGAAAATGTTTGTCTATTCATTAAGAAATTATTTTTTTCACTGTTGCTTGCAAAACATTGCACATTTTTAAGGTATATATAACATATATATATTGACTCACACGAGTGACCACATAAATAGAAGCAGTATGATACAGCAAGAGCTACAGTGAGATTCCTAATGATCCATACACATTTGTTTTATTATAATAATAAATTAATCGCACACTACGTGCTTTGGACAGGAGTTATCAACTATACAAAGTATCACAAAAAACGACGACAAACCTGAAAAGTTTCTTACAAGAAAAAAAAAGTATACATACTGTTTACAATGTAGTGGACGTTCAGGGGATATAGTGACCTTGACCTTTAGGGTCAATGGTCTGATGCTGACCACTATTTGATAGTTGATGTCCTGAGAGGTTGTACAGGTAGATACAAAGGTGTCTCCATAAAAACATTTAACACATATGTGCATACACTCACTCACGTGTGCATGCACTCACTAACACACATATGCATGCACTCACAGACACACAAGTCTTACATATTTTGTTCTGAAGGAATCAAATGTAACCTGGTGAAATCAAATTGGATGGTTGACTATAGGAATGGCACAATATGATGATGCATTGCAAAGTCCTTGATGATTTTGATAGATTTAGAAATGGCAGATGTATGGTGAGGGAAAAATGGATGCTGGAGATTTTGATTGAATTCAGGGATTGGAGGTTATTGGGTGCTTCCTTGGTTTCTCTACCCGGTGATAATCTGGGAACATTCCTCGACTAGTTAAGTTACACTGTTGTACAGGACTAGTTAAGTTACACTGTATTACAGCACTAGTTAAGTTACACTGTAGTACTGCACTAGTTAAGTTACACTGTAGTACAGCACTAGTTAAGTTACACAGTATTACAGCACTAGTTAAGTTACACTGTAGTACTGCACTAGTTAAGTTACACTGTAGTACAGCACTAGTTAAGTTACACAGTATTACAGCACTAGTTAAGTTACACTGTATTACAACACTTGTTAAGTTACACTGTAGTACTGTACTAGTTAACTTACACTGTATTACAGCACTAGTTAAGTTACACTGTAAGTTACACTGTAGTACTGTACTAGTTAAGTTACACTGTATTACAGCACTAGCTCAGTTACACTGTATTACAGCACTAGTTAAGTTACACTGTAAGTTACACTGTAGTACTGCACTAGTTAAGTTACACTGTATTACAACACTAGTTAAGTTACACTGTATTACAGGACTAGTTATTTTACACTGTATTACAGCACTAGTTAAGTTACACTGTATTACAGGACTAGTTATTTTACACTGTATTACAGCACTAGTTAAGTTACACTGTATTACAGCACTAGTTAAGTTACACTGTATTACAGCACTAGTTAAGTTACACTGTAGTACAGGACTAGTTAAGTTACACTGTATTACAGCACAAGTTAAGTTACACTGTAGTACAGGACTAGTTAAGTTACACTGTATTACAGCACTAGTTAAGTTACACTGTATTACAGGACTAGTTAGGTTACATTGTAGTACTGTACTAGTTAAGTTACACTGTATTACAGGACTAGTTAAGTTACACTGTAGTACAGGACTAGTTAAGTTACACTGTAGTACAGGACTAGTTAAGTTACATTGTATTACCTGTCTAATTAAGTTAGACTGTATTACAGGTTTAGTTTAGTTTCTGTATTACAGGTTAATTGAGGGTTGGCAAAAATATTTGGGAACTATATCTTTAGTATTAGAAGTAGATATTTCATTACCTCAATCAACCTTTAGTGACTAAAATCAATGATTGTTGGGTTTATCCATACATTAAAATCTAAATGAACAGACCTTCGTGTTAAACTTTTAATAGTAATTTTAGTATTAATAAATTACTCTTCACCTGTTTTTGTGTGTGTACTGAATCACTCCTGGACAGTGAATTCTATGTCCCATGATTAATGAATTTAACTTTATAAGGAAATCAATATCAATAACCTAAGGCCTGTTTAAATCAATCCTGTTATTTACACCCTATACAGCTTGTTTTCTGAAATCTACAAACTTCTCATAAAGACAGCAATCATCATTTCCTGTTATGTTTGTGACCATTTAATCCTTAAACAATACCGAGATACAAATGAATGACTATCATGACACAAACATATTTCTACATACCCTGAATAGTTTGAGTCCTCTCAACCAAGTTCAGCATTTTTAGTTAGTCAATTTCATATACAATAATATTAATACTGAGTGGGTGAATCACCACACTAATGTACAGTTACATTTAGCACAATCACTAAACATGTGATGTTCAGTCATGGTTTAGTAAAACCTTGACCTTTATCTGGTGTTCAGTCATTGTTTAGTAAAACCTTGACCTTTATCTGGTGTTCAGTCATGGTTTAGTAAAACCTTGACCTTTATCTGGTGTTCAGTCATTGTTTAGTAAAACCTTGACCTTTATCTGGTGTTCAGTCATTGTTTAGTAAAACCTTGACCTTTATCTGGTGTTCAGTCATTGTTTAGTAAAACCTTGACCTTTATCTGGTGTTCAGTCATTGTTTAGTAAAACCTTGACCTTTATCTGGTGTTCAGTCATGGTTCGGTAAAACCTTGACCTTTATTTGGTGTTCAGTCATGGTTAAGTAAAACCTTGACCTTTATCTGGTGTTCAGTCATTGTTTAGTAAAACCTTGACCTTTATCTGGTGTTCAGTCATGGTTCGGTAAAACCTTGACCTTTATCTGGTGTTCAGTCATGGTTAAGTAAAACCTTGACCTTTATCTGGTGTTCAGTCACTGTTCAGTAAAACTTTGACCTTTATCTAGTTTTTAATCATGGGTCACTAACCTTTGACCTTTATCTAGTTTTTAATCATGGGTCAGGAACCTTTGACCTATATCTGGTTTTTCAATAATGGTTTGGTAAAACCAATGATTTATTACAACAAGAAAGCATTTTTACGGGTATATCAGAGGTTTGTAACCATTTCACATTTATAAGTATTGCTAAATAAAAATGATTGAGAGGATTCTAATCTTGATGGAATATTTGCAAAAAATCTTTTAGGCTTTTTAACATAGAAATTAATGTCTTACACAAATACAGGGCTTCAATGAACAACATGAAATCATGTATCAACATTCATAGGTGTTACACAGGTACCTATAATTGGTAGTGCTAATATTTCAGTTATATCTCTGCCTTACATCTCCAGTTTAGACTACACCAGAATGGTTGGAAACCCACAAAAGTAAGTTCCATGTTAACCTTGTTTTAATGTACAAATTAATTAAGAGCCAACTTGCATTGCCTACAGTTTGAAAGTTGTCAAGTTCTCATATTTTAAAGTATGAAGAAACATTTTATGAAGCTTAAGAGACATCCATAATAATAAATGCACTTGCTATATATTTCACAAATGAACACAAAAACTCATTGATCCTTTTCGGCTTTTGTTTCTGATACAGATGATCCCGACACAGTCCCTGAAGAACTACCAGATAAAGGTGGCGCCACTGTGGATGATGAGGTCACTGAGGATATGGACGATGCACTAGATGAAGTAACAGTCAATGACTGAGATGAAGACACTGCTGAAGATGAGGATGAAGAATTCGATGAAATTGTGGATGAGTGCAAAATAAGTTCCTTCCATCGGGATTCAAAGAATTTCCGCAGTGTGTGCCCTCCCCGACCGACTTCAGACTCATCCTCATTAAAAGTTTTACAGTTTTCAAAAATAAGTCTACAATCAGCTGCAAATTCTGCTCTTGACTTGTATCTGTAAAAGTGATAAAATCAAACATGTAAGGAACACCTACACCTTTTATCCTGAGTATCACAAATACCCTGAGTAGAGTTTATACATTGTTTTAGTTTGACTGTATCACAAATACCCTGAGTAGAGTTTATACATTGTTTTAGTTTGACTGTATCACAAATACCCTGAGTAGAGTTTATACATTGTTTTAGTTTGACTGTATCACAAATACCCTGAGTAGAGTTTATACATTGTTTTAGTTTGACTGTATCACAAATACCCTGAGTAGAGTTTATACATTGTTTTAGTTTGACTGTATCACAAATACCCTGAGTAGAGTTTATACATTGTTTTAGTTTGACTGTATCACAAATACCCTGAGTAGAGTTTATACATTGTTTTAGTTTGACTGTATCACAAATACCCTCAGTAGAGTTTATACATTGTTTTAGTTTGACTGTATCACAAATACCCTGAGTAGAGTTTATACATTGTTTTAGTTTGACTGTATCACAAATACCCTCAGTAGAGTTTATACATTGTCTTAGTTTAAGTCCACATTACCCAAACGTTTTATATAAATTATTATGATACATATGTTGTACTCTGTGTTACAAGAAAATCGTTCTCTATATATTATACTCTATGATAAATGTAATGTACTTACGGACCAATGGCCTAAACCTTTAAATAAACCTTGAGTTATTGAGAGATACACTTACACGGAGTCCCTGAGCTTGTTTTTTACTGTACTAAAGTCCATGGGTTGTTTGATGTACTTCCGGTAAGTTGGGAACTGTTTGAAGTTTACAGGTTTAAGGAATGGCCAACCATCTTCATGCTTTTCCATTTCTGTCAGAACCAACCTGTGGGAGGAGTAATACAGTTTTAGAATGTGTTCCAACTTCGATCATGAATACTTTGTGTTACGATACTTTGGACTATATATATTACAAAGAAATCTATGAAGAATGCACCTGTTTCCCAACTGATAGGTCACAAAGATCACATCACAACAGTCATTATCATAACAATGTTAAATGTGGCAGTATCATGTCACTTTAAAATAAAAATGAAAAATCTTTCTTCAGATACGTAATATAAAGTTTATTTGAGAAGGAAGATTAAGCAACTATAATGTTATAAATAGTGGTTCAACTTTGTATCTACAGAGGTGAAGAAGCTTTGTATCTACAGAGTGAGGAAGCTTTGTATCTACAGAGGTGAAGAAGCTTTGTATCTACAGAGTGAGGAAGCTTTGTATCTACAGAGTGAGGAAGCTTTGTATCTACAGAGGTGAAGAAGCTTTGTATCTACAGAATGAAGCTTTGTATCTACAGAGTGAGGAAGCTTTGTATCTACAGAGTGAGGAAGCTTTGTATCTACAGAGTGAGGAAGCTTTGTATCTACAGAGTGAGGAAGCTTTGTATCTACAGAGGTGAAGAAGCTTTGTATCTACAGAGGTGAAGAAGCTTTGTATCTACAGAATGAAGCTTTGTATCTACAGAGTGAGGAAGCTTTGTATCTACAGAGTGAGGAAGCTTTGTATCTACAGAGTGAGGAAGCTTTGTATCTACAGAGTGAGGAAGCTTTGTATCAACAGAATGAAGCTTTGTATCTACAGAATGAAGCTTTGTATCTACAGTGTGAGGAAGCTTTGTATCTACAGAGTGAGGAAGCTTTGTATCTACAGAGTGAGGAAGGAAGTTGTATCTACAGAGTGAGGAAGTTTTGTATCTACAGAGTGAGGAAGCTTTGTATCTACAGAGGTGAAGAAGCTTTGTATCTACAGAGGTGAAGAAGCTTTGTATCTACAGAGTGAGGAAGCTTTGTATCTACAGAGTGAGGAAGCTTTGTATCTACAGTGTGAGGAAGCTTTGTATCTACAGAGTGAGGAAGCTTTGTATCTACAGAGTGAGGAAGCTTTGTATCTACAGAGTGAGGAAGCTTTGTATCTACAGAGTGAGGAAGCTTTGTATCTACAGAGGAAGCTTTGTATCTACAGAGTGAGGAAGCTTTGTATCTACAGAGTGAGGAAGCTTTGTATCTACAGAGGTGAAGAAGCTTTGTATCTACAGAGTGAGGAAGCTTTGTATCTACAGAGTGAGGAAGCTTTGTAGGAAGCTTTGTATCTACAGTGTGAGGAAGCTTTGTATCTACAGAGTGAGGAAGCTTTGTATCTACAGTGTGAGGAAGCTTTGTATCTACAGAATGAAGAAGCTTTGTATCTACAGAATGAAGCTTTGTATCTACAGAGTGAGGAAGCTTTGTATCTACAGAGTGAGGAAGCTTTGTATCTACAGTGTGAGGAAGCTTTGTATCAACAGAATGAAGCTTTGTATCTACAGAGTGAGGAAGTTTTGTATCTACAGAGTGAGGAAGCCTTGTATCTACAGAGTGAGGAAGCTTTGTATCTACAGAGTGAGGAAGCTTTGTATCTACAGAATGAGGAAGCTTTGTATCTACAGAAGTACAGAGCAGGAAGCTTGTATCTACAGAATGATCTATCTACAGAGTGAGGAAGCTTTGTATCAGAAGCTTTGTATCTACAGAGTGAGGAAGCTTTGTATCTACAGAGTGAGGAAGCTTTGTATCTACAGTGTGAGGAAGCTTTGTATCTACAGAGTGAGGAAGCTTTGTATCTACAGAGTGGCAGAAGCTTTGTATCAACAGAATGAAGAAGCTTTGTATCTACAGAATGAAGCTTTGTATCTACAGTGTGAGGAAGCTTTGTATCTACAGTGTGAGGAAGCTTTGTATCTACAGAGTGAGGAAGTTTTGTATCTACAGAGTGAGGAAGCCTTGTATCTACAGAGTGAGGAAGCTTTGTATCTACAGAGTGAGGAAGCTTTGTATCTACAGAATGAAGCTTTGTATCTACAGTGTGAGGAAGCTTTGTATCTACAGAGTGGCAGAAGCTTTGTATCAACAGAATGAAGAAGCTTTGTATCTACAGAATGAAGCTTTGTATCTACAGTGTGAGGAAGCTTTGTATCTACAGAGTGAGGAAGCTTTGTATCCACAGAGTGAGGAAGCTTTGTATCTACAGAATGAAGCTTTGTATCTACAGTGTGAGGAAGCTTTGTATCTACAGAGTGGCAGAAGCTTTGTATCTACAGAATGAAGAAGCTTTGTATCTACAGAGTGAGGAAGCTTTGTATCTACAGAATGAAGAAGCTTTGTATCCACAGAGTGAGGAAGCTTTGTATCTACAGAATGAAGAAGCTTTGTATCTACAGAGTGAGGAAGCTTTCATCAAACACATGGTTTATCATCTCATCACCTAAACAGCTATTGTTTCACCTTCCTGTGTAACATTTGTTATTTCTATGATAATTTCCAAACACCTCCACAGCCTTGTCTAAAGCTACCAGCACAAAACACTACTGAAGTTATTTGTACCAAGTGTGAGATGACATTTGACCTCCAGAAACTCGTCTAAAGTTACCTGCACAAAGTCATATCATCAGACTGTTCAGCAGCTTTCTTTCTCTCATTTTCTTTGTTGCTTCGTTTCTTTTCTGATGACGACGTCTCCACTGCTTTCATTGATGGTTCTGAGTCCCGTTTATGTACTGGAGTGGTGTTACCCCCGTCTAATTTCTTTGGACTTTTTGGGCTTTTTCGCGTTCGTTTTCGTCCATTCTGTACCAAAAAGGGTGTTGATATATAGAAGTAGACATAAAGTAACACTATCTGACATATATATCTCAAACTAACATCCATTATCTGGTTCATTGTGTAGTTTACATCGTACTTTTCAATACAGTGAATTGTTCATGAACTCATAATGATCGAAAAACACTTTACTTTAAAAACTTGTCAAAATTTTTAATACTCTATTATTTATTAAGCATTAAGCCCATGTTTGGTAATTAGTTCATTTCTATCTATCAATGTTCAGTAGATATCTCAATAGATGTTACACCAATGTAATAAACTTTTACTCAATCTGTAAGTCACTGGGCTTATTACTGGATATATAATGTAGGTTCCAAAGTTCGACAAACTTAACACAAGCTCTCACCAGATTGGAGGAACAAGCTGGACACACCCACTTCCTGGGCATGCGAGGTAGGGGTGGGTCAAGACAGTCGAGGTGTATGGCTCGAGGACAGTGATGGCACTCGGCAATCTTGCCAGTCTTCTTCCCACACACAATACAACAGGGCACGCCAGATGCCTGAAGAGAGGGCAAAAGGTCATAACAAGCTCAAGGTCAAGTTAGAGGTCATCACAAAGAGGAATCTTTATATTCAGAGATAGAAGGGACAGCAGACTTTGTTGTTTGAATAACAGGGAGAGACAAAATCAGCCATGTTGCTGAGGGGAAGGTTATGTTGCTGTGGACACTGGAAGGACATTGTTGGTTGTATTGCTATAAAGACAGGATGAGGTCAAAATTGGATTTGTTGCTAAGGAGACAGGGGTAAGGTGAGTGCTAATGTGTTGCTATGGAGACAAGGGTAAGGTCAGTGCTGCTTGTGTTGCTATGGAGACAGGATGAAGGTCAGAGTTGGTTGTGTTGCTTTGGACAGTGTGAAATGGTGAGGTTGATTAAATTTTCATTGTGATCCAAGTTCCACCAATCATTGGTAAATGTCAGTATAGAACAGGTCCTGGTCCGTGTGTGGTAAGGTCCAGTAAATGAAATCTGTATGAAAGACTAGATAATGTGGAAACTTGAAGGGATAGAAAAAGGACACAATTTGTATCTTATTAATAACTTACCTTAGATATGCATTCATAACAATACCAGTCACCATCTGGTATCATCTCCATCTTAGGCTGTAAATAGATAAAGAACAATGAAAGTTAAGACAAGAGAAAGGCTAAATATCTAATCTATACATCTAACAAACCAAATATTTATATCTGTAGCAATGATGGCATTGAAGTAGAACTAGTGATAAAAGAACATGGGCCTGTAGCTCATATCTCTGATGTCTTAAGTGACAAGTCCAGTACTGATGATGGTATTAAAGTAGAACTAGTGATAACAGGATTTTGTACCAGAGGTTATATGGAAGCAGTAGGTGTGATAACACAGAAAGACCTATTTCTATAACGATGATAACATACCTTGAAGCAGTAGGTGTGATAACACAGAAAGACCTATTTCTATAACGATGATAACATACCTTGAAGCAGTAGGTGTGATAACACAGAAAGGCCTATTTCTATAACGATGATAACATACCTTGAAGCAGTAGGTGTGATAACACAGAAAGGCCTATTTCTATAACGATGATAACATACCTTGAAGCAGTAGGTGTGATAACACAGAAAGACCTATTTCTATAACGATGATAACATACCTTGAAGCAGTAGGTGTGATAACACAGAAAGGCCTATTTCTATAACGATGATAACATACCTTGAAGCAGTAAGTGTGATAACACAGAAAGACCTATTTCTATAATGATGATAACATACCTTGAAGCAGTAGGTGTGATAACACAGAATGGCCTATTTCTATAACGATGATAACATACCTTGAAGCAGTAGGTGTGATAACACAGAAAGACCTATTTCTATAACGATGATAACATACCTTGAAGCAGTAGGTGTGATAACACAGAAAGACCTATTTCTATAATGATGATAACATACCTTGAAGCAGTAGGTGTGATAACACAGAATGGCCTATTTCTATAACGATGATAACATACCTTGAAGCAGTAGGTGTGATAACACAGAAAGGCCTATTTCTATAATGATGATAACATACCTTGAAGCAGTAGGTGTGATAACCTTGGTCACATCCATCACACAGCAACAACTCTGCCTCATTGTCATCCTTACGACAGATCTGACACAGCTGAAACAATAAAAATTCTTTTGCTTAATCCTTGACACCATTTTTAATTTGGTACTGATAAATCATCCTGACAACCTTCATCAAGCTGAAAGAGAAAATTATGTTGTATTTCAACCCAACCTTTACTCACAACCATTATCTCAACCTTGCACTGAACACTAATCTTAAACTTATTTGACTTTTGACCCAATTCTACACTTCACACTGACCTTTGATCTTACCCCACATGTCTTCATCTTGACCTACCCTAACACTTCTTACAACCAAACTTAAACATTGAAAATTTGACCCAGTTTTAGGCAACACTTAACTTTTGACATCTGATCTCTGACCCAGTCTTTTTACTTGACATCTGACCTCCGATCCAGTATTTTTAACTTGACCTTTGAACCATCATTTACAGCTAACCTTGAAAAAAAACCTCACACCTGTACACATTTAACATTTAACCACCTACCACTTTCATGATGGACTTTTCCCAAGAGATCGAGGTGCTAAGTTGATGTACACACAAGGTCAGCTGTGCCGGTGAGCTTGCCTTAGCTACTGCAGACCGCCACATGGCCAGACCTGGTGGTACATCCTCTGGTCGCTCAGGTGTATCCTGGTCAATAGAATCATTGTCTTCCTCTTCCTCCTGTGTGTGGCTGTTCCGTCGTTCTGATCTTGAGTGATCAGCCAGACTTGCTAGGTTAATTGTTACTCTGTAAGACAAAAACAATACATAATTTGCTGGCTTTACTCAAGTCCAAAACCTTTTTACAAAATTAAACATCCCTAACATTTACTATGATGGCAGGAGTGAAAAATCTCTTATATACCCTAACAACAGGAAACAGGTGTGATGTAGACACTTTTCAGCTTGGTAAAATCCTGCGAGTAGAGATTTAATGTGTTCTATGTTATGTGACAACTTACGCCTTTGTGAGTGGAGGTTTGATGTAGGGACGTTCATTATCATGTGACAACTTACGCCTTTGTGAGTGGAGGTTTGATGTGGGGACATTCTAAATCATGTGACAACTTACCCCTTTGTGAGTGGAGGTTTGATGTGGGGAAGTTCTATATATGTAACAACTTACGCCTTTGTGAGTGGAGATTTGATGCAGGGACGTTCTATATCATGTGACAACTTACGCCTTTGTGAGTGGAGGTTTGATGTAGCGACGTTCAATGTTTGGTTCTAAACTCAACAGTTTTTCTCTAGCAGCGTCAAGTGGATAGCGTTCATTTTCTTTGAGATCCAACTTGGTCCTGTCCACAATGGTGAGGTCAACATCGTCGTCCACTCGGCTCGGTACTTTCCATCCCTGTTAGAATTTGTTTTTGTAAAAGTATGGGAACAATTAAGATACTTTTCACTCAAAATAATCTTACTGGAATTTGTGTTGATAAATGTCATATTTTTAAGAAAGCATTTCTAAATTTTCAACAAACAGAAGCAAATATTGATAAATAATATTGACAATTTAATAATAGATAATAAAAAATAATTTCTTTCAATTCTATTATAATTACTTATGACTTACAATTTCTTGAAACTAAATATCAACATATTGATTTTCAATACTCAGAGCATTAACAAAATAATATGAATATTGTGAAAAAAAATTATCAATTTGATCTTGAAGTCATCTGTTGATTCTCATCCAAACAATGTTGATCTACCTACAAGCATGCTCAAATAACTCAAACAATACTAAAACTGGGCTAGAAACATTACAAATAAAACAGGTGCAGAAATCAAATAGAATTCTTAAACTAGTACAAATTACCAAACATGCAAAAATTATTTCACAACATCGAACTTGGGTTTACTGCATAAGCATGAAAGACAATCGTTTGTTAGGTGTGATCTTCTCAACAATTGTTTGTGAGGGCATCTCTGGAAAGAAGGGTAAACATCAGAAAAAAAAGACCACTTAAACCTATATTTTGACCTTTGCTCTTCAAAATGCTAAAAACATTTCGTGTTATATGTCCCCCTATCTGGTAATGTGGTATATGAGTGTGGACATGGTGTTACTACAGGTAGTGCCTCATCTACATCTCCTTTACAATTCTGTGTCAGATAAATTCAAAATTTGGGAACAGTACTAATATGTCTTAGCAGTACAAGTGTCATAACTTTCTGTCTTTGCAGTACAATTGTCATAACATTGTGTCTTAGCAGTACAAGTGTCATAACTTTCTGTCTTAGCAGTACAAGTGTCATAACTTTCTGTCTTTGCGGTACAAGTGTCATAACTTTCTGTCTTTGCAGTACAAATGTCATAACATCCTGTTTTAGCAGTACAAGTGTCAAAACATCCTGTCTTAGCAGTACAAGTGTCATAACATTCTTCTCAAAGTTTGTGGAAAGTTAGAGAGAGGTTTTTTTATAATACAAGATGTTTTAATGATAATTATTTACTGACTTGAGCTCAATTTCAATGATATGTGTAATGGGAGCTTGGTTGAAAAGCCACCACATTCAAGCTGTGAGTGTTTAAACAATGAAGAGGAAACAAAATAAACGTGAAAGCAACGAAAAACTTTTTGATAAGAATTACAATTAGTTTTTGAAACAGCAATTCAACACACAATAAACAAAATAAGCACTAATCCTGACTTATCTCACCAAATCAAACATTAGTTAGCAACATTAAGAGTAAATCTCACAACATCAAGATGTTTATTTCACAACACCAAAAGCTAAATTCACTACATCAAGGAAAATGAGATTCAACATCCGTGTGGGCAGTTCCTTAGGGGTACATCTATATCATATTTACATTTATTTATATTTGTTACTGTTTAATCTACATTAAATTACAAATATTAGCAATACAGTATCTAGTGTAATTCCACCATATGTATTTATATTACGACGTCACCAAAAGATCACGTCATTGTATTGTGTACTATGACATAAACTTTTAACAACATGTGTAGTTACTAGACAGAGGTACTATAGAAGTCCTACAGTTTGAATTGTTGCTCTGATCTGAGGATGATATACCAAGTATGTCAGCATTATAGCCTGGTAAATATGTCCCACGGATGTTATCAGCACATCTATACTTATTGTCACTACATCAAAGTTAACATGTTACGGATAAACCAAAGACTTCTTGAAATATTTGTGATATTGGCTGTCATACTGATTTTGATCGATTGGTGATTTTGGATGTGCAGGATACCCTTGTTACCATGGTGATATTGGCTGTGTGTCTACGATACCATCGTTTTTAAGGTGATTTTGACTTTGTGTTTAGGTTCCTATAATTGCTACTGGCTTTATATATACAGGAAACCCCTATTGACATACCTCAGTGTTAGGATCATGCAGGACACCACACTCAGCTAGGAAAACCAAATGACTATCAAACAAAAAGTGTGCAGCATGCTCGCTCCACTACCTAAGTTATAAGACAAACCTTGACCTGTAGACTAGCTGAAGCGACACGTTCCACCAGATTCTCCACTTCTTCTAGCACTGACAGCTCCACCTGGTGGGCAATTTCAGGTAACCATTCCTTCTGTGGGGGCGGAGACCCTTCCTTTGCTTTCTTTTTCTTCAATTTTTCTTCATCTTCTGTGTCCTTGTCAGTTTCTTCTTTCTTTTCCTGATCTCCTTCTTTCTCTTCTTCTTCCTCCTCTTCTTCTTCCTCGTCTTCCTCCTCTTCCTCGGAGTCTGATTCCAAGGATACAACTAAAACAATATGTTCACATTTAAATAGTAACAATATCTATAAATAGTAACAATATTTATAAATAGTAACAATATCTATACACACTGCCTTCGTTAATATGTTGATTCCTTCAAACAGCGCCATCTCTTATAAGCTTACATACCAACACCCTGACAAATTACAACAACACCTAATAGGTTTTGTTTACAGACTTCATAGCAATATATTGATTATACTGTGAAACCTTTCATTTTCGTGGGAGTATTTTTTTCATCCATTTTGTGGGCACTCTAAATCAACAAAATTTATGCACTGTTAAAATCAGTATCAGCAGACTTATTGAGTTGTATTCAACCACAATTTTTTTAAAGAAAATCCATAAAAATTGAGCCTGATTTTACAGTTTAGCCCGGTATGGTTAATTCTGGAGTGGAGTTACACTTACTTTCCTTGTTTCCTTTGGAACATGATTCACAGGCATAATCCATATATTTCTGAAAGGATTTCTGCAGATTCTTCTCGCGTATTCCACGAGGATGGCAGTGCCTTTGTAGGGTCCTGAGTTGATCTGGGTCTGTCACACGCCACCAACTTTTCTTCTTTTCTGAAAATTTAGACAAATCAACTTCAACCTCCTATACATAGATGGTGAAGAATTTTTTCAATTGTTACACTGTTCCCTATTTTACCAAATGGGATGTACATTTCATGAAAGTTATTAAACATATGAAGAAATTCCATTTTTAGATATTTTAATCCTGATTTCATTTCATCCTTGAAAATATGAAATTATTGCTTTCAATGGCTGTATCTGCATCTCTAGATTAATGTACCCTAAGTAACCCCTGCCTGGTAATCCATCCACCAATTCTTACTTCTCTTCAATAAAATTATAAACCCAAATGAAATAAATTATACTTTAATATGCCCACACCAAACTCTAGGAAAACATCGACTGACACCCTGGACTTGTTACCAGATAAACATGGTAAGTAGAAACAAGGATCTCACCCTCTACCAGGGAAAACATCTCACCCTCTGGGAAAACATGACACCCTGGACTTGTTACCAGATAAACATGGTAAGTAGAAACAAGGATCTCACCCTCTGGGAAAACATCGACTGACACCCTGGACTTGTTACCAGATAAACATGGTAAGTAGAAACAAGAATCTCACCCTCTGGAAAAACATTACCAGATAAACATGGTAAGTAGAAACAAGGATCTCACCCTCTGGGAAAACAACACCCTCTGGACTTGTTACCAGATAAACATGGTAAGTAGAAACAAGGATCTCACCCTCTGGGAAAACATCGACACCCCTGGACTTGTTACCAGATAAACATGGTAAGTAGAAACAAGGATCTCACCCTCTGGGAAAACATCGACTGACACCCTGGACTTGTTACCAGATAAACATGGTAAGTAGAAACAAGGATCTCACCCTCTGGGAAAACATCGACTGACACCCTGGACTTGTTACCAGATAAACATGGTAAGTAGAAACAAGGATCTCACCCTCTGGGAAAACATCGACTGACACCCTGGACTTGTTACCAGATAAATACGGTAAGTAGAAACAAGGATCTCACCCTCTGGGAAAACATCGACTGACACCCTGGACTTGTTACCAGATAAACATTACAGAGGTTATGCTTAAACAAGGATCTCACCCTCTGGGAAAACATCGACTGACACCCTGGACTTGTTACCAGATAAACATGGTAAGTAGAAACAAGGATCTCACCCTCTGGGAAAACATCGACTGACACCCTGGACTTGTTACCAGATAAACATGGTAAGTAGAATCTCACCCTCTGGGAAAACATCGATCACCCTGGACTTGTTACCAGATAAACTGGTAAGAAAACAAGGATCTCACACCCTGGACTTGTTACCAGATAAACATGGTAAGTAGAAACAAGGATCTCACCCTCTGGGAAAACATCGACTGACACCCTGGACTTGTTACCAGATAAACATGGTAAGTAGAAACAAGGATCTCACCCTCTGGGAAAACATCGACTGACACCCTGGACTTGTTACCAGATAAATACGATAAATACGGTAAGTAGAAACAAGGATCTCACCCTCTGGGAAAACATCGACTGACACCCTGGACTTGTTACCAGATAAACATGGTAAGTAGAAACAAGGATCTCACCCTCTGGGAAAACATCGACTGACACCCTGGACTTGTTACCAGATAAACATGGTAAGTAGAAACAAGGATCTCACCCTCTGGGAAAACATCGACTGACACCCTGGACTTGTTACCAGATAAACATGGTAAGTAGAAACAAGGATCTCACCCTCTGGGAAAACATCGACTGACACCCTGGACTTGTTACCAGATAAACATGGTAAGTAGAAACAAGGATCTCACCCTCTGGGAAAACATCGACTGACACCCTGGACTTGTTACCAGATAATCTCACCCTCTGGGAAAACATCGACTGACACCCTGGACTTGGATAAACATGGTAAGTAGAAACAAGGATCTCACCCTCTGGGAAAACATCGACTGACACCCCAGATAAACACGGTAAGTAGAAACAAGGATCTCACCCTCTGGACTTGTTAAGTAGAAACAAGGATCTCACCCTCTGGGAAAACATCGACACCCTACTTGTTAAGATAAACATGGTAAGTAGAAACAAGGATCTCACCCTCTGGGAAAACATCGACTGACACCCTGGACTTGTTACCAGATAAACATGGTAAGTAGAAACACAATCTCACCCTCTGATCTCACCCTCTTGTTACCAGAAAACATCGACTGACACCCTGGACTTGTTACCAGATAAACATGGTAAGTAGAAACAAGGATCTCACCCTCTGGGAAAACATCGACTGACACCCTGGACTTGTTACCAGATAAATACGGTAAGTAGAAACAAGGATCTCACCCTCTGGGAAAACATCGACTGACACCCTGGACTTGTTACCAGATAAACATGGTAAGTAGAAACAAGGATCTCACCCTCTGGGAAAACATCGACTGACACCCTGGACTTGTTACCAGATAAACATGGTAAGTAGAAACAAGGATCTCACCCTCTGGGAAAACATCGACTGACACCCTGGACTTGTTACCAGATAAACATGGTAAGTAGAAACAAGAATCTCACCCTCTGGAAAAACATCGACTGACACCCTGGACTTGTTACCAGATAAACATGGTAAGTAGAAACAAGGATCTCACCCTCTGGGAAAACATCGACTGACACCCTGGACTTGTTACCAGATAAATACGGTAAGTAGAAACAAGGATCTCACCCTCTGGGAAAACATCGACTGACACCCTGGACTTGTTACAGATAAATACGGTAAGTAGAAACAAGGATCTCACCCTCTGTTACACCCTGGACTTGTTACCAATAAACATGGTAAGTAGAAACAAGGATCTCACCCTCTGGGAAAACATCGACTGACACCCTGGACTTGTTACAGATAAATACGGTAAGTAGAAACAAGGATCTCACCCTCTGGGAAAACATCGACTGACACCCTGGACTTGTTACCAGATAAATACGGTAAGTAGAAACAAGAATCTCACCCTCTGGGATGGGCTGCCGTTCTCCTTGAAGTTCCTTGAGAAGAGCCTCTGTAGATTCCTGCTGCTGGCTCCCTAAGGTCCATGAATCACCCTCGACCTTGGGTGTGAGAGGCACCTTGAAGGAAGAGTCAGTGAGTTTTGAGGGTGACTCACAGCTGGTGTTACTGGAAGCCGTGGTGGCACTGTAGTTATTGGGACTGTAAAGTTGGCCCATCTGGAATGAGGAAAAGGAGGGGCTGTGGAGGGGGAAGGCACGCAAGGACATGGGGGAGAAAAATGGTGACCCTCCCGAGAATGGACTCGAGCTCAGGCCAACCTGGGGCGAACTTCCCTGAGTCATACTGAGGTCATCACAAGGCATTCTGGGTAAGATGCTGAACCACGGCTTTTGTTCACTACCATCTGCTGAGGAGCTCAATGATTTGATCATTTGATCAGGAGAAACTGGGAAAAGAGGGCTCTGGAGGAAATGATTGTTCTGACTGGTTAAATGAGAGTGGTCCTTTTTCAGCAGCGTGTCGATGCTGAGAAAGCTAGCTTTGCCCTCCGTGTGGGACGGGGTGCTGCTCTTGTGGTGTTGGTGTGCAGGGCGGGGACTTGATCCCCCTGGGGACAGGCTAGAGGTGGAGGGATTGGAACCCAAGGCGCCATTGAGGGATGGACTAAATGGGGGGAAAAACAATGAAGGTGCTGATGAATATGGTGTGATGAGTGGTGAAGGCGAGGTAAGTAAACTGCTGTTCACAACCGATTTAGAATCGTCACTTTTACTGTCAGTTTTGGTGGGCGATATAGTAGAAGATACGTTACTACACAAGTCACTGAGTTTACTGGAGGGTGAGGACTGCAGAAATATGTTCCCAGAAGTTTTTACAGAACAGTCCGATTTATTATTGCACTCTGAGGTAGAAGGAGTTATTTCCCCATTACAAGTTGTCTGCTTGTGTTTGTCCATTTTCCATGAGGTAGGGAATAATGCCGAGGTCACAATAGCTGCATCACCTGTCTCCGACTTACAACCATTCTTTTCCTCATTGATCTCCATTTTGGTTGGTACAGAAAAAGAACAGCTCCTGTCCAAACCTTCCTCCTTTACAGTGTCCCAAACATTACGATCTTCTTTTCGTTCCAATTTCACCACACTAACTTCTTTCTTAATGTCTTGTTCATCAGTTTGGATTGTCGTTTTTTCTTCAATGCATTTTTCTTCTTTAACATGATTATCATTTAATTTCGAGTTTTCACATTCCATTCTATCTTCCTCTTTTATTTTGTCACTTTCCTGTTTAATCTCTACTTTTTCTTCCTTGATATCTTTCTTTTCCTCTATCAGATCTTCATCTTCCACTGACTTGCCAGTCTCCAGGCCTTCTACATACACACCTCCAGCACACGGCAGCACCCAGTACTTACGTCGGTATCGGTCCGAACCCACCATTATTGCACGAAGTTTGTGGGAAGACTTGAAGACTTTCGCTCGGTATTGGGCATGTTGCTGAAATCAACAAAAACATAATTTAAAACATTGTGAGCAGGAGATTTGATCACACGAATATCTCCTGTATATACTGATGTGTTTAAATGTATTTTGTCATCAAATCATGAGCAGGGGGTCATAATTTTAAATTACATCAAAGGTTACCAACCATTCAGTAACCTAGGTCAAAGGTTACCAACCATTCAGTGACCCCGGTCAAAGGTTACCAACCATTCAGTGACCTAGGTCATAAGTTACATACTCTTTGTTAACCTTGGTTATGGATTACCTTCATTTCATTGAACAAGATCAAAGGTTATATACTTTTTGTTGAACTAGGTCATAGGTTTCCAATTAAATTAGGTCACAGGTTTCCTTTCTTTTATTAAACTAGGTCATAGGTTATCTATTTTCTATTGAATTAGGTCACAGGTTTCCCATCTTTTATTGAACTAGGTCATAGGTTACCTATTTTCTATTGAATTAGGTCACAAGTTTTCCATTTTTTATTGAACTAGGTCATAAGTTACCTATTTTCTATTGAATTAGGTCACAGGTTTCCCATCTTTTATTGAACTAGGTCATAGGTTACCTATTTTCTATTGAATTAGGTCACAAGTTTTCCATTTTTTATTGAACTAGGTCATAGGTTACCTATTTTCTATTGAATTAGGTCACAGGTTTCCCATCTTTTATTGAACTAGGTCATAGGTTACCTATTTTCTATTGAATTAGGTCACAGGTTTCCCATCTTTTATTGAACTAGGTCATAGGTTACCTATTTTCTATTGAATTAGGTCACAAGTTACTTACCTTTTGTAACTTTTCAATCTGTTTATCACACTCTTCAAGTGACAGTGGTTCTTCCTCCTATAACAATGATAAACTTATATATAACAAAAACAGCCAAAGTAAAAGAAATTAGGAAAAGAACGATATTCAATTTAATTAGCACCTCAGCTAATGAACCACGATCTTGTTCACTGGTAATATAATATTTTTGACTGCACTGTATAGGGTGTGAATGTCAACATTGTCTGTACCAATATTTCATTTATGGAATTCTGAAAACCTATCCGAGATATTCCTTACATCTCCATCTGTCTCCTGGCAACCAGACTGAGCATCATCATCACTCTCATTACCACTCTCCTCTTCCTTTTCTTCATCATCATCACTACAACGTTTGCCTGAGGTATTCTGGGATTCATCACCCTCTCCCCCTTGTGTTGAGGTATCTTGGTCAACGACAGGTTTTGGGACAGGCCGATGAAACTTTTTAGCTTGTAGGACTCGGAGTCTGCGCAACTTGCCCTCAACAACCCATTTGTCACGCCGAATGTCCCCCATACGGTCCAAGTGCTTCTCGATCTCTCTGTAGACATGCAGGGAGGTAACAATCGTATAAAAAATCAGTCAATGCCTCCAAGCTACATTATCTGATCAGTTTTTCTATCTATCATTTTCATTCCTACAGTATCCTGGGTAACATATCAAACTCTAAAAATTTTAAGTGAAGCTTTACTGTAATAAGTTGTGAACTGATATTGGACCTAGTAGCTGTCTTTTCTTCATATAAGCAATATTTTCTGGTTTTTCTTTTTTTTAATTTTGTTTCCTTTTTCATATGAACAGAAATCACTTTTTCTGTTTTTTGAGGGGTTTTTTTTATCTAAAAGGTGAGGAATATTTTATATTTAGTAAATAATATTTTGATTTTAGGTGAAATTTTACTGTCAAATCCATATTCTCAAGACATCATAAGGTATCATACGTACCAGCATTACTACTGAAACAGCAGAAAATTTTAACGAAATAAAGTATATGTGGAAATGAAGTTGATAGATCAGAAACAATTTTGATCTTACAACAGGCATCTTTTGTTTTCATCAACTAATGGTGTTAAACTGGGATAACTTACGAAGAAATGGACTTTCCACAAAGCAGTTCATTGCATAGAAATGCTAAAATGGCAGCTTTCCTAATATGGTCAAGAGACTCAAGAGGTAACCGTGACAACCATTCACTCATCTGTAACATAGCAAATATCATTAATAAGATTGTAACAGTTTTCAAAAGATGTCGGCTGATGTTTAATAAAATTTAATTGACATTTAATGAAGTTTTTTTTTCTTAATTTTTACTAAATCATGAGATATTGACTCAATGGTGGGTATTGTAATACATGTAGATTTTTCGCTGCAGAGATTTTTCATAAACTTCATGTTATTGTTGTCAATAAAATTCTAAAGTGAAATCACCTCATTGCTACCACCGTTCCTTGCCACAACAAATATTCGTAAAATCTCGGAGACAATGGAATCTGTGATTTCCATGTCCACGATTTTCTGCCCTAGCTTTGTAACAGCATCTTTAGGATTGGGAACCCCAGGGTCACTGATGGCATATCGTAGCAAGTGGGAGACAAGAGCCACATAATCCTCGCTGTCCTCTTCGGTTTTACCCAAAATACCATCTTGTAGGGCCCTCAGTGACGGCAATGTGTCCTTGTCTGTCATAAACAGGTATTAAATGAGAGTCAGCAATAACAGAATTAACTTTATCATTAATTACTTATCAGGTTTTTCACATCTTATCAAAGAGATGACACAATGAGAAGTAAATATGATCACTGAGAGATCAAATATAAAGTTATTTTCATCTGAAAAACCTTTGGAGTTGTAGAGTATGAGCAAGGAAAAACAATTTGAGAAATATTTCTTTAATATACCTAGAACCTTTGACAAACATTTACCTTTTTCTAAAAAGTTTAAAAAAAAAAGAAACTAATATATAGTTTTGATGTGACCTAGAGAACAATCAGAATATATCCTTTAAATTTGTTCAATTTCAATGGAACTGGTTTTAAAATTAGTGTTCTGCAAACTTCCTTCCAGAGTTGGGCAATGTCAGGTTTTTGTTGTCAGTTCTCAAATCATTACAATAGATATGTAGCCAAAGTTTTACAAGTAGAGTGTTGACAGGGTAAACCTGATTTACAACAGAGATGTGGTGGACACTTCTCAATAAAACATTACGAGCGTTGCTACGGTAAATCTGATTTACAACAGAAATGTGGTGGACACTTCTCAATACAATTTTACGAGCGTTGACACGGTAAACCTGATTTGCAACAGAGATGTGGTGGACACTTCTCAATAAAATTTTACGAGCGTTGACACGGTAAACCTGATTGACAATATGGACTCTTACCGTATCCCAAGGCGTCAGCAAAGTTATGGAGAAATTCCAACACCATAAGGATGTCAGCAAAGGCAGCACTGTCTGTTTGAATCCCTGGTATACGTGGAAACTCGGGTAAAGGCTGAAAAAAAATCATTAAGTTATACTTCTTATTCACTTCAAAACGTCATAATCTCTGATTAAAATAGACAAACTAAAACTAAATATGTTATCATAAAAATATAAATAAAGAGGTGACACTTTAAACAAAAATCTGATTTACAAATGACATCTAAATACAGTATTGGCACCAAAAAGATATCATTATTCATAGTTATATGAATTTTAAACACAAATATTCTGGGTTTTTTTTCAAGTGCTGTGGTCTATTCTGAACAAGATACTCATCCTCTATGTAGATCTATTTACCATAAATCATTTAGAATTCACATATACTTTATTTTGCTAGCTCGTCGCTTCAGATGCATTTACGAATACATGATTTTGCGTACAGTGATCTAGCAATGATGTTAAATTCACAAAAGCGAGACTATTATATATATATACACTCAAATATCGGTATATGGATCAGCATGGATGTCTTCAAGAATTATTTCTTTACAAATGCTTGCAAGGATTTGAATTTTTTATTAACACTATTAGCATATTATTGCGAAAATAAATCCCACACGAAACTGAGTCAGGAGGGATACAAATGATTTATCAGTAGAATTTACATCAAACCTATTCTTAGAGAAGCTTTACACAACTTACTCGACTATCTCGTAACTCCATGTCCTCTGTGGGTTTTTTCAGCTCTCGTGCCATCTGAAGTTCCCAACGCTTTTGTTCCTACACAGAAAAGTTTTGAATAATAAGACTAAATAATTCTATGGGTCTAATATTTCACAGTTAACCTACTCTGGACTAGTTTGCAGGAATTAAATTTCAGGACATGTACTGTCACAATGTTGCACTTAATACAGTTACCTCGGGTGAATTTACCATTTTTAAGAAATCATTTCACTTAGGTGTGATCTAATGTTTCGAAATGATAGTTTGTTGATGAGTTTGTAAAATCAAATATCACATTATTACATACTTTACATGTGTCTGTGTTGTTATTTACCTGTATCTGACAGAGACATGTGTCTGTGTTGTTATTTACCTGTATCTGACAGAGACATGTGTCTGTGTTGTTATTTACCTGTATCTGACAGAGACATGTGTCTGTGTTGTTATTTACCTGTATCTGACAGAGACATGTGTCTGTGTTGTTATTTACCTGTATCTGACAGAGACATGTGTCTGTGTTGTTATTTACCTGACAGAAGTAAACACAGTCAGGTATCTATTAATGATCTTTTCCCAAGGAATGCTAAGAAATGTTGACATGAATTTTATCAGAGAGATTGTTTCTCCTCTACCTACCATCTTACGCTCCCTAACCATTCTTTTCTCCACAACCTTCTCTTCCTTCAGACGATCTCTCTCCTTTTGGAAGAAAAATATCAAATAAAATCATGAAATAACCAGTTTATCAATAATTTAAAAAATTTTCAACAGACTCTGATATACATAAAATAATAAATAAAACAAATAAAAATAAAAAACAAAACAGATGCAGAAGGTTTTTTTATATATATAAAACAATTTACTCTATTAATAGAAACATTCTATTTATTATCCCTCCCACTTCCATTCACTTCAGAAATGAGAAAATTTTCATTCTTTATCTATAAATTTTGTTCTGGATTTCCACCAGGACAACAGAGCTGTAAGAGGCAGTTATAAAGTATTAAGTACTTACCACATTACAAGTGACTTTCTGTTTGTTTTATTGACATTGTTATAATGAACATAATGAAGGAGACTAAGATATCACTAACACTACACTTGATATGACCAGAACTTAATGCTGTGATAGGATGGGATAGATATGAACCAGATCTGTTGAGCGATTCTCAAGATATGATTAAGAACAGGACTGGAAATAATGGAACAGGACAGAAGGGACAGACATAGATAACAATATATGGCTGCCATAAAATGGTGTGAGACATAAATGGTTCAATGCTAAACACTTACTGCCTGTTTCTTCTGGGCTTCCATAGCTTTGACAAGTAGGATGTGCTGCCTCTTCCTCTCTCGCTCCTAAAAAACAAACAAAGAAAGTACAGGCAAGGCCACAATACACAGGATCTTGATGAAATAACGTCACTCCAATTCTACAAACAACTGACCATTTGTTCTAACTTCAACAAGGTGTTCACAGTTAGAGTAAGTAAATATAAACAAGCATGGCAGCAGGGTTACATACAGACCAATGACCCAGAGTTACAAATGAACCAATGGACCAGAGTTACACAAGGAACAATGACCCAGAGTTACAAATGGACCAATGGACCAGAGTTACAAATGGACCAATGGACCAGAGTTACACAAGGAACAATGACCCAGAGTTACAAATGGACCAATGGACCAGAGTTACAAATGGACCAATGATCCAGAGTTACAAATGGACCAATGGACCAGAGTTACAAATGGACCAATGGACCAGAGTTACACAAGAAACAATGACCCAGAGTTACAAATGGACCAATGGACCAGAGTTACACAAGGAACAATGGACCAGAGTTACACAAGGAACAATGGACCAGAGTTACACAAGGAACAATGACCCAGAGTTACAAATGGACCCATGACCCAGAGTTACAAATGGACCAATGGACCAGAGTTACAAATGGACCAATGACCCAGAGTTACAAATGGACCAATGGACCAGAGTTACAAATGGACCAATGGACCAGAGTTACACAAGGAACAATGGACCAGAGTTACACAAGGAACAATGGACCAGAGTTACACAAGGAACAATGACCCAGAGTTACAAATGGACCCATGACCCAGAGTTACAAATGGACCAATGGACCAAAGTTACAAATGGACCAATGACCCAGAGTTACAAATGGACCAATGGACCAGAGTTACAAATGGACCAATGGACCAGAGTTACACAAGGAACAATGACCCAGAGTTACAAATGGACCAATGGACCAGAGTTACAAATGGACCAATGGACCAGAGTTACACAAGAAACAATGACCCAGAGTTACAAATGGACCAATGGACCAGAGTTACACAAGGAACAATGATCCAGAGTTACAAATGGACCAATGGACCAGAGTTACAAATGGACCAATGGACCAGAGTTACACAAGGAACAATGACCCAGAGTTACAAATGGACCAATGGACCAGAGTTACAAATGGAACAATGGACCAGAGTTACAAATGTACCAATGACCCAGATTTACAAATGGACCAATGGACCAGAGTTACACAAGGAACAATGGACAAATGGACCAATGGAGTTACAAATGGACAATGGAACACACAAGGAACAATGACCCAGAGTTACAAATGGACCCATGACGCAGAGTTACAAATGGACCAATGATCCAGAGTTACAAATGGACCAATGGTCCTGAAATAATATCCAAATGTACACATGGACCAATAACCCAGAAACAATATCCAGGGTTACACATGGACCAATACCCAGAATCAATATCCAGGGTTATACATGGACCAATAACATAGAAACAATATCCAGGGTTACACATGGACCAATACATAGAAACAATATCCAGGGTTACACATGGACCAATACCCAGAATCAATATCCAGGGTTATACATGGACCAATAACACAGAAACAATATCCAGGGTTACACATGGACCAATACCCAGAAACAATATCCAGGGTTACACATGGACAAATACCCGGGAAACAATATCCAGGGTTACACAAGGACCAATAACCCAGAAACAATATCCAGGGTTACACATGGACCAATACCCAGAAACAATATCCAGGGTTACACATGGACCAATACCCAGAAACAGTATCCAGGGTTACAAATGGACCAATACCCAGAAACAATATCCAGGGTTACACATGGACCAATACCCAGAAACAATATCCAGGGTTATACATGGACCAATAACACAGAAACAATATCCAGGGTTACACATGGACCAATACCCAGAAACAATATCCAGGGTTACACATGGACCAATAACCCAAAAACAACATCCAGGGTTACACATGGACCAATAACCCAGAAACAATATCCAGGGTTATACATGGACCAATAACACAGAAACAATATCCAGGGTTACACATGGACCAATAACCCAGAAACAACATCCAGGGTTACACATGGACCAATAACCCAGAAACAATATCCAGGGGTTACACATCGTTTGTTGAATAAACAACAACAGTTCACAACTCATGACTATGAATAAAAATCTCACCTGTTCTTTTAACATCACTGCTTGTTGTCTCTTCATTTCTCTCTCCTGGAGAAAAAAATATTGTTAATCATCACAGGCATATTTCATACACATGCTACCAAATCAATATTATAACATCATTTTCAATTTCTTAGGAATTTAAACTGATATACATAATATATTTTGAAATTCCAGTAGAAATTATGCCATTTATTATTTGTACTCCTTCACTTTTGCGATAGTCATACTGTAAATGTAGATGGTACTAAGTTGTGGGTGAGAAACATGCACCATGCTTTTTATAATTAGTACAAGTGTTTCAATCATGTTTCTTGGTAAGTAACTTTGAGTGTAGAATTTATCTGCCATATTATGACTGTCATATGATATCAGGACTGTTTTTAATACATAACAAATATCTAAATACAAAGTACATAAATATTTCCATGACCTTTCTCCTCCAATAATTTTGATCCAAGAAAGAAAGACATTTGTCCATCCAGGTTTCCATGACCGGTTTTCATTAGATAAAGGGAAATAATTTTTGATGTTGATTAATTTTTAATAATAAAAGATAAATCTGAATCATGATACAGATGATTTCCAGCAATATTCTATATATAATCAGCAGCCATTACTTTATAAGGTTACTA
The DNA here is from genome assembly GCF_031769215.1 of Ylistrum balloti. Classification (NCBI taxonomy): domain Eukaryota; kingdom Metazoa; phylum Mollusca; class Bivalvia; order Pectinida; family Pectinidae; genus Ylistrum; species Ylistrum balloti. The sequence goes on along the minus strand of NW_026782154.1, from coordinate 215,212 downwards.
CAGCTATGTGGCATACTAAGAAGTGCATAGTTATCACAAGGGAAAAAGCAGGAGAGATATTAATAGGCATTACAGGATCCCCATGATATCATATCTGAAGTCCCCAGATGTACTACAGGAGGTTTCCCACAAGATACTTTACAAACAGTATGTGCCCAAGCATGGGGAATCATCGATACTGTTGTAATCACTGTGGTAGCATTCAGAATTCCTGATTCTAGATACAAATATGTTGAAAGATGTAGTAATAATCTTACTCTACTGGAGGAACAACTTAGCCTGTGAAAACCAGAAGCTGTTCATGAAAATTTAACCATAAACACATCAAAATATTTATCTAAAATACATAAAAAATATTACAATTTTTGTATCATTTCTCTTCCTTTGGAGAAATTTACAAGGAGTTTCACTAAAATCTTTCTGATTTCCTATAGAAAATTTTCTGTTCAGATCTTAAATCTTAATGTTTCAATCAAAGACAAAATCTTATCAAAATTTACTGACAAATATTCTAATTTATTTCAATAACACAAAGGAGACAGTCAACATTCTGTTAACAGTAAAACACACATTTCTGTTCTAATAGTTGAACTAAAAAAGGGAGTTTGCATATCCATAATTTTAACTGGACAAATAGTTTTGTGTCCTTATCAATTGTTTAACACATCACGGTTCAAATTGTTGATTCAATATTAATATTTGGCAAATACATTAAAATTCTTTGTACATTACTTCCAATTTGGGTAAATTTTCCTGAAATAAATCATTTAAGGTCAATCATTCTTAATTCAAGAAACAAAAAAATTCAGAATTTATTCAATCATTTTTTTTTCAAAAATAACAAATGAAAACATAAAAATATTGCTAATTCTTACAAAATATAATAAGATTTTGAGAAACTGCCAATACCGAAAAAATTTGAAACAAAAATCACATTTATCAAAATCATAAAAAAGAGACATGAACAGTATATTGACCAGATGTCAAACAGTGAATTTATCAAAATACAAAACAAACCAAATTTTTTTTAAAAAACTAAGAAATAAATCACTGCAAAATTACAAACACTGACAAAACAGTACTGAGCTGAACACATTATAAGCTTTAAAACAAAACAAATACTGACATACACTTGCTTTGTTGAAATCAAATAAAGCGTTTCCTGATAGGATCACTTTTGGTAAAATCTAATGAGCTATCACAGAATGAATCAGAGCATTGCAGATACTAGCCAACATCGGGGACTCTACAGGTAGACTATCGGGTGAGAAAGCATGAAAAACTATACAATATGATAGATATAACCCATAAATAATACAACAGATAAACCACTAGCTTTGTCTACCAGGGACAGCAAAGTAACCTAGATTGTAAAAAGTGGACACCAACCCTGCAAGGCCACACTTGCCAAAACTAAGCCAGTGAAGAGTTCCTCAATACATAGTGACATATATCCGAGCAAGCTTGTACAAAATATATCAAATTTTAGATTTTCATTGTCTTTAAATTTTTCATTTTAAAGTTTTTGTCTTCTTTGTTATTTTCTACTTTTCTTCTTTAATTTCCATTTATTTTTTTCCTACAGATTTTATCTCAAAAACTGTAAGCGACATTTCTGTTGTACAGACTGATTGATCAATGCATCAACATCTATCCCCAAAATTGTTTCAGATGAATATAAGACTGATTAATAAGAATCCTCTCCCCCCTCATCTCCTGACAGACGAGAAGTAGAGGATTTGTTATCATAAATCTCCGCTATAGTGACAGTCATCTGGTGTACAGCAGAATTACTATGGCCAATAGATAAGTAAATATAGGCATTATACATGATAAATACTTGAAGTGTATGAGAGAGAACCCACCTACTAAAAGCTTAAAGGAAGTAAGCAAATATATATATAGAATGAGTACACGAGTATCGGACCAGAACTATTAATACATACAGCTACGTAATGCAAGAATCATTAGCATCTAATAATTACTGACGACCGTTTCCTCCCAAAAGCTCATTGTTACATCAATATTTGCCAAATTTTCAACATAATTTACCACTTCAAATACTACTACAAACACAGAGGTTCATTGTTATTGAAACTGTTTCCTCAGCAAAGTCAAATGAAACAGTGTTGTTCACAAATAATTAGCAAGATTGTGTAACTCTGATTCCAAAATTAATCATGGACATGATCTACTCTAACACTATGACAAAAAAAAAAACCAAGGCAAATCTAGTTACTGATGAACTTTTGAGAGGGGACTATACTGAAGCGAGGATGGATACATGTAATGGGCGTAAAGAGGTCAAACTTACTCTCTCCATATGATACCACAAGAGGTTGGACTGCAATGTTATATAAGGTATAAAAGTTTCAGCAGGCGGCAGACACAACTCTAGTAAATAGTTCTTTTAGAACCGTGATACACAACTCAACAATTCACTTGTGCATGAGTTATGATTATTGATTGTTAGTGAATTACAATTCTCTTCACCTCTTTTTCTGTAATTCAAAAATCTACCAATTATAATATAGTTTGATAAATAAAATCTGTTTTTCTGATAAAATATTTACTTTTTTCCGCTGTGTGAACATTCAACAATAACACCATCCTATATATTGTATACATAATGTTTCATTAGAATGGTTTGACAAAGATAAGACATGCAAAGATGGTTATCACTGTGATGATTAACTACCATGCATTTTGTTCGTGAATTTTTTAAATCATCAGTTTTAAGGAAATTATTTTTCTGCAACAGTGTCAGAAGATATGGAATATACAAAGCTTAGACTGAGATTCCAACCCACCGCCTCTGTACACAGATGTTACAGGTTATGTCATAATTGTATATGCTTAAACATATATATTAATCTTTGAAGGGTTTTGGAACGAGATGAAATTTAAATGAAAGTTCCTTATTTAGCTGTCTTAATTTTACTCAGAGGTAAAGGCACAATCACTCGGTACTTAATCACAGCTACTCAGCTCTACATAACAGCAATCTTCAGTAATGATATAGAAATAAAACATAAAAAGAAGAAAAATTCTGACAATATCGATTTGTTCTTAACAATAATGAAAACAAATCTGACCCTGAAAATAAAGATGATGTTTCATAAAAGCAAAATAAAATCCTTAACAGCTTTTGGCTTTCACAGGCAAATCAGGCAGTAAAACATTCTGTTTTAATTCCTAACGATGCAATGTACACTGTGACTTAAAACAAAATAATAAAACTCATAACTACAGGCTGAATATTTCTCCCTAAAAGACAAAAATGAGACCTAATGGGCCTGTATTGTTTCACTGTTTGTTTATTTATTGTTTAAGAGGTTGGATATATCAAAGGGAATCAGCTTTTAGGATTATTGGTCCTTATCTCACCACTGGGATACCTTCTGTCTGATTCAGTTAAAATACGATTAACCATTCTTGAGGTGAAGTCTTTCACAAGATACCATCATTTTACTTCTATTTCGAGGGAGACCACAACCTTATTTCACTACAGTATCCAAACCCTGGGATGAATTATGTCAAGATGATTTCAGAGCTGCAGCTGTGACACTCTACTATGAAAAGACTTATATCCATTACAACAATGAATTTCCCTGGTCAAAATATGCCAAATTATCATTATTTCAAATACATCAAACTGATCTGTGGTGAGTGTTTTGACAGGAAAATTGAAAACAGGTATTTCAAAAAGGCATCAAACCACAAAAGTTACAGATGCCAGACAGGCAACAGATGACGGAAGTTGTACTACGGCATAAAGTTCATGGCAAGCTAAAAGATTTCAATATCTGGTCCAAGTCTTCACACAGAGAATACTGTGTGTAACAGAAGTCTTCACACAGAGAAAACTGTGCGTAACAGAAGTCTTCACACAGAGAAAACTGTGCATAACAGAAGTCTTCACACAGAGAAAACTGTGCGTAACAGAAGTCTTCACACAGAGAATACTGTGTGTAACAGAAGTCTTCACACAGAGAATAGTGTGTAACAAAAGTCTTCACACAGAGAAAACTGTGTGTAACAGAAGTCTTCACACAGAGAATACTGTGTGTAAGAGAAGTCTTCACACAGAGAATACTGTTTGTAATAGAAGTCTTCACACTGAGAATACTGTGCGTAACAGAAGTCTTCACACAGAGAAAACTGTGTGTAACAGAAGTCTTCACAGAGAATACTGTGTGTAACAGAAGTCTTCACACAGAGAATACTGTGTGTAACAGAAGTCTTCACACAGAGAATACTGTGTGTAACAGAAGTATTCACAGAGAATACTGTGTGTAACAGAAGTCTTCACACAGAGAATACTGTGTGTAACAGAAGTCTTCACACTGTTAATACTGTGTGCAACAATTCTGATAGATTAGGTCCTTGCCATTTGACTACTAACCTCCAGAATCTGCTGTGCTCTCATCTCTCTCTCTATCCTCATCTGTTCATGTCTCTGCATTTTCTCCTGTTCCCGTATTAAGTTAAGTTGTTCTTTCTGTTTCTTCTGCTCTAAAGCTAAAACACACCAATCAAAGAAATCATTGTCACCTTGAAATCTACTTTTATTCATTTCCTTGATGGTAAAATTTTACTTTTTGAATATTATTTTTAAAATGTTGATATTTTTCATTTTTTAACTTCATGTAATCATTAACATTTTAAAGAGAGGAACTGATTGTCTAAAAAATTGTCTTACACACTTCTCATAAAATTATTCAGTTCTTTCCTTTCGTGAAGTACAAATCCATCAGCCTATACAAATATATATTTTTATGTGAAACCTTGTGAGGATGAAATATCGAGACATCCAACAACATCTGGTTGTAAAATTTGATTTCTAATGTAATAAGAAAAAAAAATTCAGCAGTCTCATATGTACACACACCTCAACACTTTAATCTTCTGATCTAAATCTAAGGTCAAGGATGACCACAGACATTTAGCTTTGACCAATGACCACTCAAGTTTAATCAGGTGTTGACCACAGCAGTGTTTAATACATATCCTTCAAACCTCCCCCAACCCTACCCCCCAACCCCCTTATGTAAATGGGAGCATACCAAAGAACAATGAAATGTTTCTTTTGCAAACACAAGATTCTTGAACATGGAGAAATAATTTCAGGAATGCCAAAATGATCTGATTAGTATTTATAGTGTACCTTTGATCTGTTTGACCTTGTTAGCTAAATCCTTTTGGCGATCTTTCTCAACCTTCTTCTGCATCTTGTATTCTGAGGCTCTCTTGGCCATCTCTACTATGAACAAGCAAAGGAAAATTCAGTACTTAAGTTTGTCTCTATGGTAAACCTGATACCCAAAATGAATTGTTCCTTGAGAATTTTGATAAATGCTAAACTTGAGTTTGTCTGTAGTGCGTTCAGAGATTATTTCAATGAGGTAAATCATCATGATTACTTGAAATCAAGGTCAGACCTTTGAAGTAAAACATCATGATAACTTGGCATCGAGATAAAATTTTTGAAGTAAAAAATTCAGCTAACTTGGAATCGAGATCAGACCTTGCTGTTCCATCTTGCGTTTTAGTTTCTGGTCCATCATCTGCTTTGCCAACTGTAGCTGTTTGTTCTGTTTCTCGATGCGTTTGCGACCTCGTTGTTGTTTATATCGTAGCATTTTCTGTCTTTTACTCTCAACTAACGCCATCCTCTCCACCACTTCCTCATTGGTCAGCTTCACAACTCCCTGTAACCATGGCAGCCAGGTACAAGGATTAAAAAAATGTACATTATTATTACACAATTCTAAGGTATTAGAAAGCAGGCTTTGACTATATATCATTGTTAAATAGGAATCTTCCTAATTATGACTGCTGCTTTCACTTGGAAAACATATTAAGAGAAGACTTTTTATGGATCGTAAAGAATACAAGATATGAGGCCAAACTGATGTGTATCCTGTTTAGTTACTTGACCATAGGCAACAGTAAACAATTTGATGAAGACGTACTAAAAATATTCTGATTGCTTTATATTTAGTTTTTTCTCCTGATTTCTGTTTCTTTTCAGCATTCTCTGTATTTTTTATGTATCATATTTCTATTCCACAGTCAGCCTTCCTGTCAGAATCATTGTTGATAATTTTGTAGATTTACATATTAAATAAAAACTAAGTGCATAAATGTGGATTTCTGACTTATAGAATAATATATGGTATTGATATAGTAATCATATCAGGTCATGTTGAAGTCTCCACTGGATTTTGTACTAAAGCGTGCTGATATTGCAATCATATCATGTCATGTCGAAGTCTCCACTGGATTTTGTACTAAAGTGTACTAATATTGTAATCATATCGGGTCATGTCGAAGTCTCCACTGGATTTTGTACTATAGTGTACTGATATTGAATCATATTATGTCACGTCAAAGTCTCCACTGGATTTTATACTAAAGTGTGCTGATATTGTAATCATATTGGTTCATGTCGAAGTCTCCGCTGGATTTTGTACTAAAGTGTACTGATATTGTAATCATATCATGTCACGTTGAAGTCTCCACTGGATTTTGTACTAAAGTGTACTGATATTGAATCATATTGGATCTCACAGAAGTATACACTGTACTTTGTAGTACAGAGTTCTTACATTTCATTGTGATCATCTATACAAGTTTCCAGTAGATTAAGTAGTACTTACATTGTGACCATGTCTCGTCTCATAAAAATCTCCAACATTGACTTTGGTGTTGAAGGAGAAATTCTCACGTCCCATTCCTGTGATCGAGTGTCGATCAACATACTGAAATTTAAAAGATTGTATATGATATATCCAGGACAAAAATCTTATCTATCAAACTTACTGCCAACAAATCAGATCTTTCTCCTTTAAAACACATAAACATAAAATTGTGTATCTTTCAGAAAAAATTACTATCGCATCATAACTACAATATATGGCATCCATTCCTGTTTCTAAAGATACAATTTCAGGTATTGAATCTGAAAATATTTCAAAAACAATATGTAGTATGCTTCTTCACTTACACGCATCACATCTGGAATAGTCTTCATCTTCTTGCCACACGGAGCAAAGTAAAGCACTTCACCAATGAAGCCACGTTTGCCAATGGCCAGAATTGTAGTCTGTCTGCGCCAGCCAGCATCCATGGGGATCTTCAGCTCTTTCTCATCCATCTGCACACGTGGACGTTTTATTGGTGTTTCATTCTCTACAAAACAATTAAGTACACTTATTGCAAAGAAAATGAAATCAAAGTCCGACAGAAAAGCATTGGTGGTCTTGAGATTGATCCCTAATGTAATACAGAGTTCAGTTCAAAAATGGTAATCAGAGTTAACAGTAGATATTACCCGACAACTGTAGGAAACTTCAACAGGATCAATAAATCCTGCTGAACCTTCTGGCAGATGTTGTTTCATCATGTCTACCTTTAACTAGGTACACGGAATAGTTTAAAATGTCAAAAAGAGACCATTGTTAAAGCTTACTTATGACAACTATTTTTTATCAGTAGGTATATCAAATACTCATTCTGAGGAAAACATTTCCTTTTATCATATAATAAATGTAACTGAACAGGGGAAATACACATTTGTGTCGAGTGCCCTGGCCAGGAGTCAAACTCGGGTCTCCGGCATAAAAACAACCAGCTTTACCAATTGAGCCAAAGAAACCTGCTCCACCAGCTGAGTGACTGTATTTAACAGTAAATATGAGCCACTCTTATTACATGAATATTAAAAGCAGTACTGTAAGATATTGTCATGGGACTCAGTTTTCATGGTTTTTTACAAATTTATTATCTCAAGGATAATTTTGAAGATCAATTTAGCTTGATAAATCTGCTGGAAAAATGCATCTGATAATTTAGGAAAAGATAATTGGCTAAATTACAGTACGACATACTGTCAGAAGTTTCCTCAGCACTGCGCTTTGATCCCTTGTTCATTTGACCAGATTCATGTGATTCACCCTCGGAGTCAATGACCATTTTGAGTCTCGGTTCAGCATCTGAATCAGTTTCGTTGATGCCACTATCATCCTCGTCATCACTCTCATTCATCATATCAGAATCATTATCCTCCGAGAGTCCAGAGCTCTCTTCAGACTGCAGTTTAGATTTCACAGGGCTGCTCTTAGATGTAGAAGGATGAACATCAGACTTGTCTAATCGGGACAGGGTTGAATTGCCTTGTGATGAGGAAGATCTACTACTGGCCTGTAATTAACCACAGATAATTTATCATTATTTATCATGTTATTTCTCTCTTACTAGATTTTCTGATAAGTCCTATAACTAGAAAATCTTTCGATGGAGAAGTCTACAGCCAATTTTGTAAAAAATAATCGATTTTATACTAGAAATGAATAAAATTGTGGTGAGGTAGGTGTGATATAACTAAACAGAAAAGGTGTCGGTCAGTAGAAGGACTGTAGTACCAGTCTATATACCTGGCCTACCTCTTTGGCATGTGAAGGTGGTGATAGAGCAGATCGTTGACGTGCCTCCTTGTCTCGAACTCCGGCCGCAGCGTTCGCCCGTGCCTGTTTCACGCTGGCCTCAAGCAGTTTCTGTACCTTGGCTGAAGCCTCTTTCTCTTTCTCCACTTGGGTTCGCTTCATTATCTTAAGTTGCATTTGTTGTTGTTTCAGGTTTTCCTCCAGCTGTCGTTTCAAATACTCCTGCTGCTTTTTATACTCCTGTATTACAGAATATTACAGAAAACATTCATCAATGGTAAAAACACATTTTGTTGTTGGACATTGGGCTAAATAATCATATCGTAAATTATCAAAATTATTCTTGGAATTTATAATCAAATAATGAGTCAGTTAGAACATATAGGTCAAATGAAATCCTGCTGTTGGCTATTGTAAGGAAAACGTAAAGCACATTTTTGAAGTGTAGTTAACATACTTACAGTGTGTTAACAAGAAAGTGGAATTCCAAAATCTCACATTCTTTTACACTAATTCCTACCTTTAAATAGGTCAGAAATTTTACATAAGGAGGTGTACCTTGATGACCTCTAATTGTTGCGGAGTGGGTGTCGGCTCATGTTTGGGAGGGCGACCCCGACCCCTTTTCATTGGTTGCATGATGGATGGTTTAATGTTCTGAATGGGTTTGTTTTGAACACGTTGTCTGATCTGGTCTGCAATCAACCTTTTCTTGGTACCATCGATGTGGATATTTGGTGAACCTGTGTTTCTGTCATCCATTGAACCATTACCACCCTCATCGTTGGAATCCTGGGCAAAATAAAAAAGCTGATCAACATCTAGGGAAAAATCCTATCACTTTTCAGAATGAGATCAAATAAATGATAACTACAGATACAGATTTCTCCTAGATCCATTTAAACAATTTATTAGCATCCAAGGAAGAATATATAGGTGGTTATAGATACTGTAAGCTGTCCTGGGTTACCTCAACCTTTTGGACTGTAGGAAGTCTAACACTGATCATTTGGTACCTACCAAATCCTTGTCGTTTCCAAGGCGCCCATTCCCAGTGAAATCCTCGTCGTCGTCACTGCTGAGACAGGGACTTGCTAGAGACCCGTTGGAGGGATTGTCACTTTCATATAATGTGGCACCATTTTCTAATGTCTGCAGATCACGAAACATTTAGTTAGGATAAAGATTCTCGGTCCCCAATGCTGTGATTTTACTAGACACTACAGTTCACACCTATGACCTACATAACCAGAATACTGATCACTTTTAATTCTTCTTTGTTGCAGACATTGATGTTGATCTCATACAAAATTTATCATTTTTTTTTTTTTTTTCATCTGATGATCTGGAGAATTCATACAAAGCTCTGTTGCAAGTCTAATTATAATGGTGAAATTTTCCGAACACCAAAAATGTCGACCTTCTCATTGATTCGGTGTTACCCTAAAAAGATTTTTGCAACACAGGCCTCAAAGAAATTCAGAAATTTTTTAAAATGTCTCAATCATTCCATACCGCAGAAAGTTATTTATTTCTTAAAACCAATGTGATTATCTTCATCCATCATGACTACAAACCATGACCATGAAGACTTTCTGATTACCTTAAGCGACTCCTTATGCTTTGTTGAAGGCGATAGGGATACAGCTGCTGATGAAGATGAGGTTGCCGAGGGAGATGGTGAGGCTGACTGGGATACGGTGCCATTGGCTGAACTTTTAGGTGAGGTGCTCTGTGTGAGTAAAGAGGTAGTGTACGTCTTGGACGACAAATGTTTGGATGATTTCTTGAATTTTCCTGATAACAGACTGACACCTGTCGTCCCAGACACCATTGTAGTAGGAGAAGGTCTGCTAGAGCTGGTGCTAACAGTGGAGGTGGTTGCTAGTGTGGTTGTAGCCTTAGTAACGGTCGTCTTGGACGAGGATGATCGGGATAACTTGGATGATCTTGATGAGGATTTAGAAGACTTTGGTGAATGTTTTGATGGCGATGATTTTGAACTTGAACCTGTGTAGACAAAAGTTTTACAATGTTCATATACAAAGATGAATTTACATTTTATTTAACTACAGTAAATACATCTTATCTGAATAATCAATTTTATCCTGAATCAGTGAAATGATTTCACAAAATACTTCTCCTTCTATTACAAAAAGAACAACTGTACGTAACTAAGTAAATTGCTTCATCTTTCATTTTCAGCTTCATTTCACTTACCAACATAACAAATTCACCGTCCTGTATTTTACACCGATTTAACAATATGAACACAGAGAAAAGATTTGTTTTCTTTTTTAAACATTAAAACATCAAACTTACATAAAGTCCTATTAAACACAACATATGGGTCAGATTACACAGGACCTCAGAATACATAAGCCATATTTCTCAAAGAAATTGCACAATATTGGTTGTATTAGCTAGAGATCAGATTTCATCAATTTCAATTCTTGATCTTACATTTTTAATAAAAATACTGCAAAAATATTAAAACGATAACCAATAAAAGCAACATGATCATCATTACATGCCATCTGTACAAGTCAACACTACAAATAATGATTCTATAAAGCCATCTTAAAAAACATTCATGGGAAGTCGAGTCCACAACTGTGTAAATAAATATACATGCAAAACTTGATAAAAAGGGGAAAACACCAACTCTAAAACAAAATTAAATCTCATTTATCTAATTATCTTCTCCTTTCACATCTTAATATATGAGGATAAGGAAATGATGTGTACACTAAAAAAGCTCAGAAATTACACATGCAGAATAAAAACAACATTGAAATAACCTCCCTTGTAATATTTTTTGTTGATGCAAAAATATGAAGATGGGTCAATTTCTTCTTGAGATAGATAATTAGACTAAAAAACCATATTGACCAACTTTGAAAATAAATAAGAAAAAATACTTTTAAAAAGTCAGTGAAAATAAAAAAATCAAATCACAAAATAGTTGAATGTTCATCATGCAGGCTCATACTGGGGATCATCCAAGCACTATTAAAAAGGGAGACAACTGCTTACTATTATTAACAGTTTCAGATTTATTGGAATCAGGTATTGCAATATTCAACGGAGCCCCATTAGGACTTGCACTCAGACTCAAAATAGGACTCTGTAATAGCGTGGCCCCTAAAATAAACAACACATCTAGTCATCAAAATAGGACTCTGTAATAGCGTAGCCCCTAAAATAAACAACACATCTAGTCATCGAAATAGTACTCTGTAATAGCGTTGCCCCTAAAATAAATAACACATCTAGTCATCAAAATAGGACTCTGTAATAGTGTGGCCCCTAAAATAAACAACACATCTGGTCATCAAAATAGGACTCTGTAATAGTGTAGCCCCTAAAATAAATAACACATCTAGTCATCAAAATAGGACTCTGTAATAGCGTTGCCCCTAAAATAAATAACACATCTAGTCATCAAAATAGGACTCTGTAATAGTGTGGCCCCTAAAATAAATAACACATCTAGTCATCAAAATAGGACTCTGTAATAGTGTAGACTCAAAACTAAACAACACATCTAGCCATCAAAATAGGACTCTGTAATAGTGTAGACTCAAAACTAAACAACACATCTAGTCATTGAAAGAGGATTCTGTGATAATGCAGCCCCAAAACTAAACAACACATCTAGTCATCAAAATAGGACTCTGTAATAAAGTGTAGCCCCTAACTTATTGGTATTTAGAGAGGGAAAATCAGATTAGTGGCAACTGGATAGTGAGACCACCAGATTACTGTGACATAATATCAGCACTATAAGCTTAATGGTGACTGGATATTGGAACAGTCAGGGGACTGGACAGTAGTTCAACCAGATTAGTGGGAACTGGAGAGTAGGTCAACCAGATTAGTGGTGACTGGAAAGTGGGTCAACCAGATTTGTGGTAACTGGAAAGTGGGTCAACCAGATTAGTGGTGACTAGATAGTGGGTCAACCAGATTAGTAGTGACTGGAAAGTGGGTCAACCAGATTAGTGGTGACTTGAAAGTGGGTCAACCAGATTAGTGGTGACTGGATAGTGGGACAACAAGATTACTGGTGACTTGATAGTAAGACAAACCAGATTAGTGGTGACTGGATAGTAAGACAAACCAGATTAGTGGTGACTGGATAGTGGGACAACCAGATTAGTGGTGACTGGATAGTAAGACAAACCAGATTAGTGGTGACTGGATAGTGGGACAACCAGATTACTGGTGACTTGATAGTAAGACAAACCAGATTAGTGGTGACTGGATAGTGGAACAGCCAGATTAGTGATGGATGGATAGTGGGACAACCAGATTAATGGTGACTGGATAGTAAGACAAACCAGATTAGTGGTGACTGGATAGTGGGACAATCAGATTAATGGTGACTGGATAGTGGGACAATCAGATTAGTGGTGACTGGATAGTGGGACAACCAGATTAGTGATGACTGGATAATGGGACAACCAGATTAGTGATGGCAGAATATTGAGGCAGCCAGTTTAATGGTGACTGGAAAGTGGGACAACTAGATTTTTGGTGAATTGATAGTGGGACAACCAGATTAGATATTAAATTGTCAATCTTGGTAATAAGAGCCTATATAAAGTGTTAAAGATTGCCTTGCTTGACCTTTTGACCTTACCTTCAGTGGAGGTGAGGGATGGGGGGAAGTGACCAAACGCACCCTCGGATATTCCACTGAACAGAGAGGACACTGGGAAGGCTGGATGGTGTTGCAGCAATGAATACGCGCTGGGCATGTGTGGCATGTGGGCTAAATGAGCGCCGAATGACAACCCAAATGGGGACATACCTACAAAGTGAAGAACAACAAAAATATTGACATATCAACAGAATCTTGATTCAAACTCAGATTCCATGAAACTCGGGCAAAATATGCACAAAAGAGAGATTTACAGACAGACCAATGAAAAAATACATGGAGGAAAAGACCAGATAAAATGACTGTACTGAAGAAGTATTTAAAGAAAACCGGTTAAACACTCCCAATCAATCAATCTGTTTTACTTCCAACACTGCATGGGTACTTGCATTTAAAACTTGAACTTCATTTTAAGAAAACACATTCATGTTTGAACACTACTCAAGCCAGCTGTTCAAATTTCCAAAAGAGAGTTATCTCCCCTAAACTGAAGTGATCAAAATGTTGCACAGAGGCCTCCGAAACTACATCACATTAAATGTTAGCAACATTATCATCCCACTGATAACAGCGTTATGCATCTTCATGAAATATATTTGAGAAGAAAAAAACAATATTTCCATATATAGGATCAATGTTTCTCCACATTGGTGATTCTAGAAATGTTCCTTTTGAATTATCATTCTACAGTAAGCCCAACATACATTAACAATCATACCTCTAATCAATTTATGTAAAACACAGTAAGAAAAGTTTCAATATGTTAAAATATTCACTCATCTATTCTGCTGTTGTACTATAATAATTGACAATTTTCATGACTGTCACCATTGATAACTTTTCCTGGATTTTCTTCCTTGATAATTTTCCCATAATGATTTTTCCCCTATCATTTTCCCATAATGATTTTTTCCATGATTATTTCCCCTTGATGATTTTTTCCTATCTTTTCCCCATAATGATTTTTTTCATGATCATTAACCAATAATGATTTTTTTTCCCCTGATCATTTCCCTGTGAAGATCCTTCAACATTTTTCCTTTGTACATTCATGATTATCTTCAACCTTTTTTTTATTTTTTCTTCAATGCTGATCTACCCTTTGAGATCATATCAATGACTCATTAGCTAACCTTTCTGATTTATTCAATGATATTCTCTCCTTGTTAAATTCTTTACTTATTATCTCCCCTTGTTGATTTATTTAATTATCTCCCCTTGCTAATTCTTTACTTATTATCTCCCCTTGCTGAATTATTTACTTATTATCTCCTCCCCTTGCTGAATTCTTTACTTATTATCTCCTCTTGCTGAATTCTTCACTTGTTATCTCCCCTTGCTGAATACTTTACTTATTATCTCCCCTTGCTTAATTCTTTACTTATTATCTCCCCTTACTGAATTCTTAACTTATTTTCTACCCTTGCTGAATTCTTTACTTATTATTTCCCCTTGCTGAATTCTTTACTTATTTTCTACCCTTGCTGAATTATTCCATGGTTTATAACCTCCCCAAACTTACCCATCATATTGGCTGCATTATCAAAAATGTTTCTGCCAGACCCCGGAGAGTCCTTGTCACCTTTATCCATGGCAACAGACTCCCTATCAACAATCTGTAATCAAACAAGAAATAAACAAATTCACTTCAAGTAATGTAGTAGGACCGTTTATATAAAATTGGCTCTTAAATATTATTCATCATATCTATTTTTTTCAAAATACGAATTATCTATTTGAAAGCAAATGTGAAAACATAATATGTCCTGTAAGTAATTGAATTTGATTTTCTACAAACAAGTATATTTACAAGACGAGATTTTAACCTGCATTTCAGCCACACAAACCTGATTCATCACTGACCCCACTGACTTAAATGGGCAAACAGGCCTGTTTAACCTAATTCATCACTGACCCCACTGACTTAAATGGGCCAACAGACCTGTTTAACCTGATTCATCACTGACCCTACTGACTTAATGGGCCAACAGACCTGTTTACCCTAATTCATCACTGACCTCTCTGACTTAATGGGCCAACAGACCTGTTTAACCTGATTCATCACTGACCTCACTGACTTAATGGGCCAACAGGCCTGTTTAACCTGATTTATCACTGACCCCACTGACTTTAATGGGCCAACAGACCTGTTTAACCTGATTTATCACTGACCCCACTGACTTAATGGGCCAACAGACCTGTTTACCCTAATTCATCACTGACCTCTCTGACTTAATGGGCCAACAGACCTGTTTAACCTGATTCATCACTGACCTCACTGACTTTAATGGGCCAACAGGCCTGTTTAACCTGATTTATCACTGACCCCACTGACTTAATGGGCCAACAGACCTGTTTACCCTAATTCATCACTGACCTCTCTGACTTAATGGGCCAACAGACCTGTTTACCCTAATTCATCACTGACCCCACTGACTTAATGGGCCAACAGACCTGTTTACCCTAATTCATCACTGACCTCACTGACTTATTGGGCCAACAGGCCTGTTTACCCTAATTCATCGCTGACCTCACTGACGTAATGGGCCAACAGGCCTGTTTAACCTGATTCATCACTGACCCCACTGACTTTAATGGGCCAACAGGCCTGTTTAACCTGAAAGCTGCTTAAGAGTCATCTCCCTTTAATAACTTTCCTGAATTTATTGATTATCAAACAATTATCTTTTGTAGTTCCTTGATTTGTTTGAAGATTTGAAAACAAAATTGACAATGCAATGCACTACTAACTTATGCATTTTATATAATCACTGCATTTTCTTCGTAAAACATGTTTGACTAGGTAACTGTTAACATTGCCCTGTGTTACAGGAGTTTTTCCTGTGTATATACAGTTATATATTAAACATAGACATGTTTTTAGGTCATGTGTGTATCTGTACTTAACACATGTATACCCTATAACATAGATATAGTGACTCCAGAGTGTACACAGGGAATACATTTGTACATATATTTATATAACAATCAACACTCATATACAGACCACAACTGATCAGTGAAAACCCAAAATAACCCAAGTAACATCGAATATTGTGTAGTTTGACTGTCCTAAATCTCTGTTATATCTATCAGTGTTATGTTATGTAGTTTGACTGTCCTAAATCTCTATAATATCTATCAGTGTTATGTGGTTTGACTGTCCTAAATCTCTGTAATATCTATCAATGTTATGTAGTTTGCCTGTCCTAAATCTCTATAATATCTATCAGTGTTATGTGGTTTGACTGTCCTAAATCTCTGTAATATCTATCAGTGTTATGTGGTTTGATTGTCCTAAATCTCAGTAATATCTATCAATGTTATGTGGTTTGATCGTCCTAAATCTCTGTAATATCTATCAGTGTTATGTGGTTTGACTGTCCTAAATCTCTGTAATATCTATCAATGTTATGTGGTTTGACTGTCCTAAATCTCTGTAATATCTATCAGTGTTATGTGGTTTGACTGTCTTCAATCTCTAATACCTGTCAGTGTTGTGTGGTTTTAAACCAAGTTATGCCAACACTTTCTAGCTAGCTAATTCAGTATATGATAATTGTTGAACAGTCATGGTTTCTTTGTGTGTTTATTGTATCATATAGCCTCTGACAAACGGACCTAAAATAGCACCAAGCCTCGGAGTAAGTCAAGAATCTCTCATACCAAACAGTGACATCTCTGATTCACATAATACATGCTTTTCTCTATGCAAGTTTTTAATGCTTTAAATGAAAATGCAGATAACTAGATATTGATAATTCATCTCCAGTTTGTTCACAAATCTAAATTATTAATATGAGCAATACAATAATTCCTTTTTATTGATTATTTTATTTGTAAACTGTAGAATACCAAATATTCCACTAAATAAACCTTACCATCTGTAAACTGTAGAATCACAAAATATTCCACTAAATAAACCTTACCATCTGTAAACTGTAGAAACACAAAATATTCCACTCTGTAAACTGTAGAAACACAAAATATTCCACTAAATAAACCTTACCATCTGTAAACTGTAGAAACACAAAATATTCCACTCTGTAAACTGTAGAAACACAAAATATTCCACTAAATAAACCTTACCATCTGTAAACTGTAGAAACACAAAATATATGAACAATTCACTGATAATTCTACAAAAAATCTATAAAACTATGTCACTTAAAAAACGTGTGGATACTGAATGGTAAGCCAGGGAATGACGAAACATAAGTTACAAGATACCTATGAGTCAAACGTCATTACATGATCTTACTTTAAGCATCATAGTGGTTACTGTATTTTCCGAAATTATAAGCCACAGATTTTTCCCTTGGCGATCGGGTGTGCGGCTCATATACCAGGACTGCTTGTGGACAAAAAAAAAAAGCTAGAATGAATGAAAAAAAAATGAAATGTATTATCTAGATATCGATTCTGGACCTGTATATATTTCATAACGACCATTTTGTCAAGGCATATCCCATGCACTATTGACCTCCGTGACCACACACCCTGATAATTTTGGTTGCTGTAACATGTCACGATTCCAGAAAGAAAATAAAAATAGTGATTTAAACCAAGGATACCAGTACACAAGACGTTGGTTCCAAGTTTTCTACAAGTACCTGTCCCTCACATGTTTGTGACTGAAATAGATCGTCTCAAACCATCATTTGCAACCGTATACAGGATGATTTTAAGATTGAAATAAAAATGACATTCTTATGGGTTTAATTAATCATACTTTCTAATATGAACAACAATAATATCTTCTGAACTTTCATGGTTGCTTTGGAAGCCATAGCGGAAGTTTACATTAGCCGATTGCATCCTCGGATCGATAGGTCATCAGGTCAAATTCTAGAATGACCCTCATGCTTATTTACGATAAGAATGGCTTTGTGTAATTTTGTCAGTATGTAAGGGCCTTCACTAATATCTAACAGTACAGGCACTGATGGAGATAATTAAATTGCAAACTTATATTCAATGTTTCACTGACGATCTTGATAAATTGCCTTCCGTTCTCCGTTTTATTAATGCACTTTGGTCAACAAAACTGTCACCACATCGTAAGAAAGAAGCAGCTTATATTCCGATGCAGCTAATATGTGGATAAAATCGAAAAAGATAAAAAAAAAAGTGAAAAATTCTGCGGCTTACATACCGTTGCAATTCATAACCCCAAAAATAAAGGAAATTGAACAACCAGTAAAAACAGACAGCCTGTCTAAAGGTACAAAAGTTGGTACTTTGTGTATCCGTGGAAACTGTCAATTCATGAATACAAAATTTACAGGAACAAACCTTTTGAGGAGGTTAGAGCACAAATTTGAGAAGTCACAAACCTTAACTGGAGGTCATAGGATAAAGTTTGACATGTCACAAACTTAAACAAGAGGTTAAAAAACGTCACAAACCTTTACAGGAAGTTATAGGATAAAGTTTGACATGTCACAAACTTAAACAGGAGGTTAAAGAATGTCACAAACCTTTACAGGAGGTTATAGGATAAAGTTTGACATGTCACAAACCTTTACAGGAGGTTATAGGATAAAGTTTGACATGTCACAAACCTTTACAGGAGGTTATAGGATAAAGTTTGACATGTCACAAACTTAAACAAGAGGTTAAAAAACGTCACAAACCTTTACAGGAGGTTATAGGATAAAGTTTGACATGTCACAAACCTTTACAGAAGGTTATAGGATAAAGTTTGACATGCCACAAACTTAAACAAGAGGTTAAAAAACGTCACAAACCTTTACAGGAGGTTATAGGATAAAGTTTGACATGTCACAAACCTTTAAAGGAGGTTATAGGATGAAGTTTGACATGTCACAAACTTAAACAGGAGGTTAAAGAATGTCACAAACCTTTACAGGAGGTTATAGGATAAAGTTTGACATGTCACAAACTTAAACAGGAGGTTAAAGAATGTCACAAACCTTTACAGGAGGTTATAGGATAAAGTTTGACATGTCAAACCTTTAAAGGAGGTTATAGGATGAAGTTTGACATGTCACAAACCTTTACAGGAAGTTAAAGGATAAAGTATGACCTTTAAGAAACCATTAGGGGAGGTCATAGGACGATGTTTTACAAATCTTTAGAGGAGGTTAGAGGAGATTTGAGAAGGTTAGAGAGGTTAGAGGGATTAGAGGAGGTTAGATGAGGTTAGTTGAGGTTAGAGGAGGTTTGAGGAGGTTAGAGGAGGTTAGAGGAGGTTTGAAAAGGTAAGAGGAGGTTAGAGGAGGTTTGAGAAGGTTAGAGAGGTTAGAGGGATTAGAGGAGGTTAGATGAGGTTAGTGGAGGTTAGAGGAGGTTAGAGGAGGTTAGAGGAGGTTAGAGGAGGTTTGAAAAGGTAAGAGGAGGTTAGAGGAGGTTAGAGGGATTAGAGGAGGTTAGAGGAGGTTTGAGAAGGTAAGAGGAGGTTAGAGGAGGTTTGAGAAGGTTAGAGAGGTTAGAGGGATTAGAGGAGGTTAGATGAGGTTAGTGGAGGTTAGAGGAGGTTAGAGGAGGTTAGAGGAGGTTAGAGGAGGTTTGAAAAGGTAAGAGGAGGTTAGAGGAGGTTAGAGAGGTTAGAGGAGGTTTGAGGAGGTTAGAGGAGGTTTGAGAAGGTAAGAGGAGGTTAGAGGAGGTTAGAGAGGTTAGAGGGATTAGAGGAGGTTAGAGGAGGTTAGTGGAGGTTAGAGGAGGTTTGAGAAGGTTAGAGGAGGTTAGAGGAGGAGAGTGGGTTGGAGGTATCCAGCACAGGTATTTACTACCTCCATTTATTCTTGTAGATTAAAATATAAAAATGTCAATACCCTTATCCTTTCACTTTTGGGGAAATGATCAAGGAAAAATCAAACACAACCATTACTATCTGTAAATCGTTCATGTATACTTAACAGACACAAAGTAAGTGAGATTTTTGTATTCTGATCACAATATCTGTGTGGCCTGTGGATATATATTATGTATGATATGAATTAGGTCGACATCTGCACTCACAAGTGTATTTTATAAGTGTGCTTTTCAGAGCTAGTAAAACTGTATTTATGTAAATCATTAAAAACAATGTGGCTGGTGTATAATCACTTCTAGACTTTCAGCGACTAGGAAATGTTAGGCAACAGTGTGTATACACATGTATAATTACTTGTAATCCATTTCATTACAAAGTGTCTAAAATTTCCATAATTCAGGATTTTATAGGACATCATCAAAAGCAACAGACATCTGAACTACATTACATAAACTTCACCCGTAAGTGTATACAATATTACCCAGTTTCCAAACCCATGCCATTTTTGTCCCAAACTCCCTCACCAGCCCTGATACCTCCAAACCCTTCTCCCAAACTCCCTCCCCCACCCTGACACCTCCATCCCCTTCTCCCAATCTACCTTCACCACCCTGACACCTCCGATCCCTTCCCCAAACTCCCTCCCCCACCCTGACACTTCCAATCCCTTACCCAATCTCCCTTCACCACCCTGACACCTCCAATCCCTTCCCCAATCTCCCTTCACCACCCTGACACCTCCATCCCCTTTTCCCAATCTCCCTTCACCACCCTGACACCTCCAATCCCTTCCCCAATCTCCCCTCACCACCCTGACACCTACCACTCCCTTCTCCAATCTCCCTTCACCACCCTGACACCTCCAATTCCTTCCCCAATCTCCCTTCACCACCCTGACACCTCCAATCCCTTCCCCAATCTCCCTTCACCACCCTGACACCTCCAATCCCTTCCCCAATCTCCCTTCACCACCCTGACACCTCCAATCCCTTCCCCAATCTCCCTCCCCCACCCTGACACCTCCAATCCCTTCCCCAAACTCCCTCCCCTACCCTGACACCTCCAATCCCTTCCCCAAACTCCCTCCCCCACCCTGACACTTCCAATCCCTTCCCCAATCTCCCTCCCCCACCCTGACACCCCCAATCCCTTCCCCAAATTCCTTCCCCCACCCTGACACTTCCAATCCCTTCCCTAATCTCCCTTCCCCCACCCTGACACCTCCAATCCCTTCCCCAATCTCCCTTCACTACCCTGATACCTCCAATCCCTTCCCCAATCTCCCCTCACCACCCTGACACCTACCACTCCATCCAACATCTCCTAAGAACTCTAATAGGCAACATTTGCTCAAGTATCACTGTCACCAGTGTATCGTTTCTGTTTACCAGTCTAAAACTACTGAGATGCTGAGAAAGACAAGAAATTGATTTATCAATTCTATCTAATGAGAATATCACATCAGCAAACCCACAATGGGTCCAGATACACAGCTTTATCTGCAGGAGATACAGAACACCACTATACAAATGTCTGCACAACTACAAAAAAACAAAAACCCAACAGAGAAAATTCTCCAAGAACCAACATTTAATAAGCATGTGTATGTTGTTATTCATCTACTTATTGTTGGTAGTAAACAAAGCTTCTCAAAATAAAAAAAAATAGAAACAATTCCTGAAGAAGGCTGCCAGTATAGTAGACAATAGATAATATGCTGCTTGGAAACCTTCCTTCAGGAGTTATTTTTCAGTTTTGTTAAACGGTAAAAATCAAACATATCCCCTATCAAGAAACCCACTGGTTAGCAATAAAGATGTTTCCTACCATGATGATTAACGATAATGTTATTCAAGACCATAGTTTGGACCGTGTGAGGTAAAAAGAACAATTCTCCATCCAGTCGGCCGGGTATAACAAAGTTAGGGCTCAATAAGTGATATTACAGGATTTTAGACTCAACTCTCATATATCTCATATCTAAAGGTCAGTAATTGCACCGAAAAGAATTAGGCTGCCTGGCTTTTTTCAACACTTGGACATCCGATGCCCTTTTCAGGACTGTCATACCCAGACTAACACAATTGCTTAAAACCAATTTGTCGTTGATGAGGACGATCTCACTTTAGCTGCGGAGCACACTTGAATCGGAGCTGGAGAGATGGTTCTCAGTAATGCCTATCTCAATCAATAATGATAATGCTGTAGATTCATCTGAAAATATTTTGTTGTGTTCTCTACCAGAAAAACATCCAGTTGTTATAATTCTGAACTGGGCTACAATGTTTCCTTTCAAATAGTAATCTTTTGTAGGGTCCCATGAGACAAGTTACCATGCCAATAAGCATTACCTTTTTAAGTGAGCCATTTTAACTTTGAATTAAGATTATGTATAAATGACCTTCTAAGCACAATTCAAGGTCAAATCCTAATAGATCCAAGACGCCCAGAATATGTTTATCAAGAGAAGCGATAACTAACAAGAGATGACATCATGATACATTTTGATGACATATCTGTAATCTCCCTGAAAGAAGATATGCAAGCAAGCTTACTGAAGCACCAAAATCCTCTCTAGGACTTATCACAACCTTACTTCCACCACCCCCTACCCCCCAAAAATAAACAGTTATCACAACTGACCTCACTGAAAGATCTTAAACACGTTGAGAAGCTGTCAGAAAGATCCTAAAAACCTACTGAATATTTAATTATTATTACCAAATGTCATGTTAAAAACATTTCAATATTTATTGGCCACCTGCCTGAAATGCAAATTAGATGTTGTCACCATGCTAATAAGACATTAACTAATGCAAGATGTTTTGTATCCTTATCACCCTTATAAATACAACGTAAAACATCGCACGATATAAAACTACCTTATCAGTCACTAGTAATGAACCAAAATAATAAAAAAAAAATAGACCAAAGTCATGAAATCAATTAACCAATGCCAAAATTGAAAAAAAAATTATCAGTAAGATACAAGAATGACTTATCCTAGCTTTTCCTTAACTCAGAAATGGTAAGATCATTTGTAATTCTTTATTAAAAGAGTTCATTTTCTGATGTTTTACAACAGTCTAGAAAGACATTAATCAGTGGTATTTCATAGGCAGAAATACAAATATGAAAAGTGTAAAGTTTCTATATAAGTCATATAAATAGGTCCAATTCAGATTTTCATATATTTCTAAATATAGGAACAAATAATTTACCCTATTTTACTGTAAATACCTAAAACCAATTATAATAAAAATCAATCGATTATGAAACTGGAATCAATTCCAATCACTAGTTCACACCACTACACACAACCACAGACAGCCTCTAATGACAGTTTTTATCCAGTTACTCTTCATACATTTGTACTCTAATAACAACAGTTTTATCCAATTGTTCTTTATAGACAGGTGGTCCCTAATGACAAGTTGTTTTATTTATAGTTAAACTTTGTATACAGGTGGTCCCTAACGACAAGTTGTTTTATTTATAGTTAAACTTTGTATACAGGTGGTCACTAATGACAGGTACTTTTATTCTCTGTATACAAGTGGTCTCTAATGACAGGCACTTTTATTCTCTGTATACAGGTGGTCTCTAATGACAGGTACTTTTATTCTCTGTATACAGGTGGTCTCTAATGACAGGTACTTTTATTCTCTGTATACAGGTGGTCTCTAATGACAGGTACTTTTATTCTCTGTATACAGGTGGTCTCTAATGACAGGTACTTTTTATTCTCTGTATACAGGTGGTCTCTAATGACAGGTACTTTTATTCTCTGTATACAGGTGGTCTCTAATGACAGGTACTTTTTATTCTCTGTATACAGGTGGTCTCTAATGACAGGTACTTTTTATTCTCTGTATACAGGTGGTCTCTAATGACAGGTACTTTTATTCTCTGTATACAGGTGGTCTCTAATGACAGGTACTTTTATTCTCTGTATACAGGTGGTCTCAAATGACAGTTTTTATCTTATTGATTTTGTCGGACAGGTGGTCTTCATGCTCCAGGTTTCTTTGTAAACAGAAGTTTATAGTGCATGTTTCCTTGCCTCTACAGAGTTTTCTCTGAATTAAACAGTGTAGCAGTAGGAAACAACAGCAATATATATGTGACAATGTACTGTAGAAATCAATAAATATGAGGGATATTATGAAACTGGATATCCATATAAAAGTTAAGGTCATGTTGCTATCAGGAACGTTAGTATAACCATGTTTAAAGTTTGGCAGTATAGGCTGTGTAGAACATCTTCTGTATCAGCACACTAAGTAATTACAATACACAGAATCAATCAAGCCGTCACTTCGCTCCATATATGGTCGTCCCACTCATGACCACAGTTCAGCACTGCCAGGAAACAGTGGCACAAGTGACATGATATAAAACCCTCAAGATGGCGGCAGGTTGGTGGGATCAATACAGTCAACATCCACCACAAAATGTCTTTTTCTCTTATTGATTAACTTGACTTAAACCATTATTTTCATGTTAGTGGTCTGTGCTCATCAAAACAGCTATACCACATAGCTTCGTGATAAATGATATCTTTCTCCAGTTCGGCTCCAGCTAATCAGGCATCTCCCCACATGGCCTTTTTTTATTTCTTTTTATAAAATCCAATGCGGTGTTTACATATTGATACTAAAATATCTGACATTTCACAGGAAAAGGTTTGTTTAAAAGATTTGTGTAGCTAGATGCACAACAACACTACCTCAGGAAACATCACTTTTCTTTTTTTTTGCCACACAGGGATCATTTTAGTAGTTTCTATATCTTACAGCGTAAAATTTCTACCCTTTTCCTTCCACTAACATTTAAAAGCCATTAATTCTTGTAAACTGTATCTCTATTTCTCCTATCAAATCATAAAACTGTATTAGAAACATTAAACTATAACAAACTCACTCCAGTAAATAATAGATATAATGTTACGGTCATACAGTAGATATAATGTCACACAGTAGATGTACAGTCGTCATACAGTAGATATAATGTCACACAGTAGATGTACAGTCGTCACACAGTAGATATACAGTCGTCACACAGTAGATATGTCACACAATAGATGTACAGTCGTCACACAGTAGATATAATGTCACATAGTAGATATAATGTCATACAGTAGATATAATGTCACACAGTAGATATAATGTCACACAGTAGATATACAGTCGTCACACAGTAGATATAATGTCACACAGTAGATATAATGTCACATAGTAGATATAATGTCACACAGTAGATATAATGTCACACAGTAGATATAATGTCACACAGTAGATGTACAGTCATCACACAGTAGATATAATGTCACACAGTAGATATACAGTCGTCACACAGTAGATATAGACAAGACAAAATAAATAGAAAGTGTTTCCATAATGGATATACAAAACCAAATTGTCATAAAACCTTTAGATAACCTGTCACAAATTTATTGATTTCTGAAGGCAGAATCATCGCTGGCTGGCGTAATTCGCTGTGCTGTGATCTGCGTTGTGGGATCGGTCCAGCGGGCTGCGGTATCTACTCTATGATTATGTGTTCACTAGACACAATGATACACAATTCCCATGACGATTGGAAATCTTTTTGATTTTAACATTATAACAGACAATTATTCAGCACTGTACACAGAAACACTCAGTTCTATCAAACCCATAATCTACAGATCAATTTTTCAAAATCAACTCGCAGTGTGTGTCTACTGAAAGCTAATAGTTAACTTTGCAGCAGAACCTCAGCTATAACATGGTGGTAGATATTGGAAATGTAAATAAAACTAAAATGATATAGAACAGTGCTGATGACTTTAAGGAGGTATAGTGTAGCGTTTTGTCTGTACAATAAATCTTTTCTTGCTAGAGCTCACTACTTCTTACATTCATCATCCATATCCAAACACATATTGCATGTCGTTATCAAATTACCTCACAATTTTATTCTTTCTTTCAAAATTCTTTTCTTTTTCCATTAATGATCTTTTAACCAACTCATATAACAAAAAAAGACAACACAAAAACCAGAAGCTCACGGGATCACAATCTGTTTTCTAAGAACTGCAGACACATTCAGAAATGAAATATTGCTCAAATGAATTGAAGTTTGGCCAGGAAAACCTCTCTTTTGTAAACCTTTTACTAGTGAGAAGCTAAATCTTAATTTGATAAAAAAAAAAACCCAGGTATTTGGTTGATGAAACTATACACAATAGGAGTTGCGTTGAGATGGTGATGTGCTACCACCTGCAGTGTACAGTCCTAGGTTATAGTATTATGCTACATACTATCAAATTAACATATTAAGCACAGTGTAAAAATGTCCGATATCGACATTCAATAGAGGCAGATTTAAACAGCTAGGATTATTCACACACATGATAACCAATGCTGGTAGTAGATAAAACACGGTACACAAGGTCACCGTACATATGTATACAAGTGCTATAATATCTATTTATTTACATGTATTTAGGGCAGATTTCTCATTTACCTGAGTGTAGCGTTAGCAGTGTTGTTAGTCAATATATACCTGTGTAGGTAGATATATTCACAGACATGTCTGCTTACTTGTATATTAAAGGTTAGTAGCGTCCATGATGTTTAGTACTGTTATAAAAACAACAAGCACAGACATCTACCTATAGGTTTTAAAATTGTAATCTAACTGTATGTTTAAAAACTGGACAATTACCTGTACGTTTTTAAACTGGACAATAACCAGAATGTTTTAAAACTGGACAATTACCTATATGTTTTAAAACTGGACCATAACCTGAATGTTTAAAAACTGGACAATTACCTATATGTTTTAAAACTGGACAATTACCTGTATGTTTTAAAACTGGACCATAACCTGAATGTTTAAAAACTGGACAATTACCTGTACGTTTTAAAACTGGACAATTACCTGTATGTTTTAAAACTGGACCATAACCTGTATGTTTTAAAACTATAATCTCACTGTATGTTATAAAACTATAATCTCACTGTATGTTATAAAACTATAATCTATCTGTATGTTATAAAACTATAATCGATCTGTATGTTATAAAACTATAATCGATCTGTATGTTATAAAACTATAATCGATCTGTATGTTATAAAACTATAATCTCACTGTATGTTATAAAACTATAATCTATCTGTATGTTATAAAACTATAATCGATCTGTATGTTATAAAACTATAATCTATCTGTATGTTATAAAACTATAATCTATCTGTATGTTATAACACTATAATATATCTGTATGTTATAAATGTTATAAAACTATAATCTCACTGTATGTTTTAAAACTATAATCTCACTGTATGTTATAAAACTATAATCTCACTGTATGTTATAAAACTATAATCGATCTGTATGTTATAAAACTATAATCGATCTGTATGTTATAAAACTATAATCTCATCTGTATGTTATAAAACTATAATCTCACTGTATGTTATAAAACTATAATCTCACTGTATGTTATAAAACTATAATCTCACTGTATGTTATAAAACTATAATCTCACTGTATGTTATAAAACTATAATCTCACTGTATGTTATAAAACTATAATCTCATCTGTATGTTATAAAACTATAATCTCACTGTATGTTATAAAACTATAATCTCACTGTATGTTATAAAACTATAATCGTTATGTTATAAAACTATAATCTCACTGTATGTTATAAAACTATAATCTCATCTGTATGTTATAAAACTATAATCTCACTGTATGTTATAAAACTATAATCTCATCTGTATGTTATAAAACTATAATCTCATCTGTATGTTATAAAACTATAATCTCACTGTATGTTATAAAACTATAATCTCACTGTATGTTATAAAACTATAATCTCATCTGTATGTTATAAAACTATAATCTCACTGTATGTTATAAAACTATAATCTCACTGTATGTTATAAAACTATAATCTCACTGTATGTTATAAAACTATAATCTCACTGTATGTTATAAAACTATAATCTATCTGATCTGTATGTTATAAAACTATAATCGATCTGTATGTTATAAAACTATAATCTCATCTGTATGTTATAAAACTATAATCTCACTGTATGTTATAAAACTATAATCTCATCTGTATGTTATAAAACTATAATCTCATGTTATAAAACTGTATGTTATAAAACTATAATCTCACTGTATGTTATAAAACTATAATCTCACTGTATGTTATAAAACTATAATCTCACTGTATGTTATAAAACTATAATCTCACTGTATGTTATAAAACTATAATCTCACTGTATGTTATAAAACTATAATCTCACTGTATGTTATAAAACTATAATCTATCTGTATGTTATAAAACTATAATCTCACTGTATGTTATAAAACTATAATCTCACTGTATGTTATAAAACTATAATCTCACTGTATGTTATAAAACTATAATCTCACTGTATGTTATAAAACTATAATCTCATCTGTATGTTATAAAACTATAATCTCACTGTATGTTATAAAACTATAATCTCACTGTATGTTATAAAACTATAATCTCACTATAATCTATCTGTATGTTATAAAACTATAATCTATACTGTATGTTATAAAACTATAATCTCACTGTATGTTATAAAACTATAATCTCACTGTATGTTATAAAACTATAATCTCATGTTATAAAACTATAATCTCATCTGTATGTTATAAAACTATAATCTCTGTATGTTATAAAACTATAATCTCATCTGTATGTTATAAAACTATAATCTCACTGTATGTTATAAAACTATAATCTCATGTATGTTATATAAAAACTATAATCTCACTGTATGTTATAAAACTATAATCTCATCTGTATGTTATAAAACTATAATCTCACTGTATGTTATAAAACTATAATCGATCTGTATGTTATAAAACTATAATCGACTGTATGTTATAAAACTATAATCGATCTGTATGTTATAAAACTATAATCTCACTGTATGTTATAAAACTATAATCTCACTGTATGTTATAAAACTATAATCTCTGTATGTTATAAAACTATAATCGATCTGTATGTTATAAAACTATAATCTCACTGTATGTTATAAAACTATAATCTCACTGTATGTTATAAAACTATAATCTCACTATAATCTCACTGTATGTTATAAAACTATAATCTATCTGTATGTTATAAAACTATAATCTCACTGTATGTTATAAAACTATAATCTCACTGTATGTTATAAAACTATAATCTCATCTGTATGTTATAAAACTATAATCTCACTGTATGTTATAAAACTATAATCTCACTGTATGTTATAAAACTATAATCTCATCTGTATGTTATAAAACTATAATCTCACTGTATGTTATAAAACTATAATCTATCTGTATGTTATAAAACTATAATCTATCTGTATGTTATAAAACTATAATCTCACTGTATGTTATAAAACTATAATCTCACTGTATGTTATAAAACTATAATCGATCTGTATGTTATAAAACTATAATCTCACTGTATGTTATAAAACTATAATCTCACTGTATGTTATAAAACTATAATCTCACTGTATGTTATAAAACTATAATCTCACTGTATGTTATAAAACTATAATCGATCTGTATGTTATAAAACTATAATCGATCTGTATGTTTTAAAACTATAATCTATCTGTATGTTATAAAACTGTACATTTAACAATTGTTTGTCATAGTGTAATCACTAAAATTGTGGAAATTCAACCACTATCTCATATGACCAGAATAACACTGACCAGTATCATCAGACTGACAAGTGACCATCTCGGTGGGGGGGCCACTAACCATCAGTATAAACCTGTACATATGTGTACAAGCTGTTGACAAAGTATGTTGATATCTTCTCCTTGAAGAAGTACAGAACTTTCTGTAAGAGCAGAGACATATTGTCTCCTGGCTAAAGTTGACTGTGAATTTTCCCCATTTTTAACCCTTGACCTCTGTGCAATGTACATGGGAAACAAAGTTTGGCCAGAGCTGAATAGTAGTCATCAACTATTTGTTGAAAAGTGATTTTAAATTGCAGTTAAATTGTGTCTAAAGACATAAGGATTTAGATACAGACCATCTATATACCACAGGACTCTAGTTTGGGAAACTGAAGGCCTCTACAGATCACCTATCTATAGTTTGGGGTTCTGTGCGGCTCTATATTTAGTTTGAATTTACTGAGCGTTAATTCTATATATGTTAACTAACTATAAATAGTCTGCTTTACCTATATTCTGACCATATGGCTTTCATACCAGATGTACAGTGCTATCATCTACTGGTCATTTTCCTTTGATGGACATGCATGACAGCTGATCCTTTAAGCTGGTCAACAGTGCTTTGTCCAGTGGTCTAACTACTGTGGGCAGGATAAGCTGGTTTAATAACTTTCTGACCAGCCATGACAGTGATCAAACACTGGTTATAGGTCTGGTTAGCTAAAGCATAACATAGTGGTGACATTTCAAGGGGAGAAGGATTAAATGTTTTATGCTGCCAAAAATAGCATTTACCATTCTGGGTCTTTAAACTGTTGTTTTTCCACTATATTTAGGGATTATTTTATATGTAAAGAAATATATATCCATCACTCTCAGATCTATTCAAGGTCAAGGTCAATAAGAAGTACTTCCTAGTCACACCCCTGTCCCTTGTGGGTTTGAGACTAGATCACATCTGTCAACCTGACCATTTTTATCTCTCATGATGTAACAGGAGTAGGCTTACAATGAGGTTTTGACACTGTTAATCTTTAACAAAAACAATAAATACAGAGTCAAGTTGCTCAGTGATGACAGCAGCTTTGAAGTTTTGAGAAAGATTTTTCCTTCACCCAAAGCAAGACCATTTTTTTTAGTTATCAATTTTATTTTGCCTCTGTTAGCAAAGCACATCTACACTTGCAATACATTACAGATGAATGTATTTTCGAGGACAGTCCTCATCACAACCTAAAAAGCACATTTGAATCATTGATATTTTTACCACAAAATGATCAAGATATGATTGTTATTGAAGTGTTTTTACATGATGCAGAACACATGAAATATTCACCCACTGTATTATAGTGAACAGCTACACAACACCATCATTAGAAGATCTACGAAGGAAGTCCTGATCCCAGCGTGAAGCAAGTCTGTTGAATTATTAATTTTCTCTATGTAAATTACATCTGGTACATCAAGTTCTGTTGTTTTATTTGCCCAGTCCCCCACACAATGCATCTGATCTAGCATGTACCACTACATGCCAAATGCATTTTTTTTTTCAAAAAAAAAAAAAAAAAGGAAATAATGATTCAGGTCTCAACATATGCATCTAGATGGAAAACATGCCACACAAATCTCTACAATGTCTGACAGGTTTCCCATCCATGACGTACCTGAAATCACCATGTGGAAATATGAACGAAAAACACAGCAACATTTGTTTAATCAATTATTGAAAGTAAGGAAAAAACACCTGATTAATCGTTTATACCCATTTACCGCAAACAAAACACAGGTTGTCTTAAAATTGATTTTCAAACAAAATTACATATTTCATATATTAAGCAAATTTTTCAACTTCAAAGTTTGTATACCTCCAATCTGGTTTTGGAATTTATTTCAACCAATTTAAATAGGGATTCAGACCTCCTGGTCAAGGACACATTGTATTCATAAGGGATTCAGACTTCCTTGTGAAACTATATTGCATAGTACCCCAAAACTTCATAGTATAGAACCCCCAGACTACATAGTATACAACCCCCAGACTTCACAGTATACAACCCCCTGACTTCATAGTATACAACCCCCTGACTTCATAGTATATAACCCCCACACTACATAGTATACAACCCCCAGACTACATAGTATACAACCCCCAGACTTCATAGTATACAACTCCCAGACCTCAATAGTATACAACTCCCAGACCTCATAGTATACAACCCCCAGACTTCATAGTATACAACCCCCAGACTTCATAGTATACAACTCCCAGACCTCATAGTATACAACCCCCAGACTACATAGTATACAACCCCCAGACTTCATAGTATACAACTCCCAGACCTCATAGTATACAACCCCCAGACTACATAGTATACAACCCCCAGACTTCATAGTATACAACCCCCAGACTACATAGTATACAACCCCCAGACTTCATAGTATACAACTCCCAGACCTCATAGTATACAACCCCCCAGACTTCATAGCATACAACCCCCAGACTACATAGTATACAACCCCCAGACCTCATTGTATACAACCCCCAGACCTAAATAGTATACAATCCCCAGACTTCATAGTATACAACCCCCAGACTTCATAGTATACAACCCCCAGACTTCATAGTACAACCCCCAGCCCTCATAGTATACAACCCCCAGACCTCAATAGTATACAACCCCCAGACCTCATAGTATACAACTCCCAGACCTCATAGTATACAACCCCCCAGACCTCATAGTATACAATCCCCAGACTTCATAGTATACAACCCCCAGACTTCATAGTATACAACCCCCAGACTTCATAGTATACAATCCCCAGACTTCATAGTATACATCCCCCAGACTTCATAGTATACATCCCCCAGACTTCATAGTATACAACCCCCAGACTTCATAGTATACAACCCCCAGACTTCATAGTATACAACTCCCAGACTTTATAGTATACAACCCCCAGACTTCATAGTATACAACCCACAGACTTCATAGTATACAACCCACAGACTTCATTGTAAAATATGATATGTTACAGATCAAATAATTTATAAAACACTGAAACTGGAGCTTAGCATCATGTGATTTTTTTTCCCGATGTGAACCTTATTTCACAAAGCAGTTTAAACTTTATAAATCATCAAGTTCTGTAGAATTGTTCAGTTTTAGAACACTGAAATACTGGTCACTGTTTAGCCAGAGTGGATAAAAACTTTATAAAATACAGTACGGATGTGTTACATAAGTGTACTTGAACTACCATGTAGGAAGGTTTTAAAACCGGTGACCTGTTATCCAACAGGGACACAATTCTCGACCGATAACACAAAGACAAACAAGCTATTCTAAATACTTACCAGGTCATACTTACAAACATTTATAATAATCACATTACAAACCAAGAAGTCACACAAAGACCTACCATAATTTCATGTCTTTCTATGATCCAGGTCTATATCCTTGTAATTTTTTTAATTCCTCGAGTCACTGGTTTCCTGTGATATTTATGTCTATACATTTGATATGTGGCAGGGGAGTTGTACCCATTTAAACCAAGATAATACCTCATTGTAACCAAGGTATTTCTGACTATATAAACCACCTTCACACACACACTACCATTGACACACACACACCTTTTGAATATTTCTTGACCCCACCATCTGTCTGAACTGTGACCCCTACCTTTCCTTTGTTATGAGATGTATTTAACACATAACACTTATTTCAACATCTGTCTATATT
Organism: Ylistrum balloti; assembly: GCF_031769215.1. Classification (NCBI taxonomy): domain Eukaryota; kingdom Metazoa; phylum Mollusca; class Bivalvia; order Pectinida; family Pectinidae; genus Ylistrum; species Ylistrum balloti. The sequence continues at coordinate 181,847 of NW_026782154.1, read as the reverse complement.
TACTCCAGGTAAATTATCATCAAATCTAACTAGAAACATTCAACTGGGAACCAAGACATTCTACTGCCATTCATTTAAAAAAAATAACGAATCAAAACTTCAATCTTAAAATTAGCTGTATTTGGACATTGTGATCATCAATCATATCTGCCATGTTGGTTTACCATCACCTGGTTACCTAATGAAGTCATTTCCCACAGAGTATTGATTTTCTATACAATATCCTCACTGTATGTTACAGGTAGCTGAATTAGATCTTACCTGAGTTTCATTTACCTGTGTATACAGGGTGATCCTTTACAGACAGGATAAGTCTTACCTTAATTGGAAAATTAATTTTAACATATTCAATAATTCTACCTGTTAAACATTAAACATCAACATTAAACACCTGTATGTGTTTTCCTATATCATTGATTAGTTTTCAATCGACCTGTAAACTTATCATTTGATAAAGATTTACCTGTACCGTCACACAAAAATCTACCTGGACAGAACCCTCTCTGAGGCGACATTTTATTTTCTTTGTATTTTAAATATCATTCTGTCGATGTTGTGAGGTGATTCACAACAAAACTGCCTCGACTCACTGTGATATCAGTATGACAAGATCTGTACATTGTTAGCTTGTTGTTTCCATTTCAGGTCATTTGATAAATAAGGATCACAAAATAACACTGGGGTATGAACAAGTCCAGAAAGGTATTTTGAGGTTGAACTGAAGTGGTTTGAACAACCATTTCTTCCTATGGTATAATGTCTTTTTGTATTTTTCCTGATAATACAATAGAGTGAGTTTTATTGGTATCATATCTACAACAAGGATTAGTTTTACACTGGCAATGAAGATCCATTATCCTATAATAACATGCATTATTTTCTTTATTTTTGTTTTTTTTTTGTTAATTTCAAAAAGGAATAAAACATCAATACCGCGAGGGAAAGTGAATTCCAACTTAAAAACATAATGAAATATTTTCTTCATTTAACATAACTATCAACAAAATTTGTGAAGCTTAAAAACTGAAGTGTCAGTGACCTCATTTTAAATGAGGCCACATATCCTTGTTTAATGATTTGAGAAACTAGAACCATCTTGTCTGTTGAAAAATAAGGATGAAAAATCAATAAGTTCACGAAGGAAATACATTTCATAACTGGAAAAGAGACATTGAATTTTGTGGAAAAAACCTGGGTAATCAACTGCCACAATGAAAGATTTGCACATCAAATAACTTAAACACACAAAAATGTCTTGTGTGCATTTTCTTGCACTACATTTCAATTTCCAAATGTTGGCTATAACAGCCACAGGTAAAAGGAAGCTAACAACAGATACAGCAAAAAACATTATCATGAAACATGAAAGTGAGCGATTCTCACTCAAGTTGCTGTGTGATGGATTATGGGAACGGAAGAAACAGAAAACAGGGAGAAGTAAAAATCGTGATCAATAAGTGTTGTGTAATTAGTATCAGTTTGGAGCAGCATTCTGTAGTATTGAGCCTAGCGGCCGTCAAACCTAAACAACCATCACCAAAATATGAAATTTGTTATTACTGGCACTTAGTTCTACTACGATGGCTGTAGGCTGTTTTATTGAAGAGTATTTTGAATGCCAACATATAGCAGTTTTATTGATTATTTTCTGACAGTAATATTTTCACTTCCTTGCTGGACACATCTTTATCTTTTGCTACATTTAGAAAACTATCAAACACAAGTTTTATTTTCCAGTAACTCTATCATATTTTTTTGGAATCATCACTTGAATCCAAAGTCAAGATTAAGTTGGTTTCAAGTCAAATTTTAAAATCATACACAACAATTTTTTTTAACAATATCCCAGTTGATGTGGATAATAAAAAATTGCACTTTGGAAATTGTTTAATAATTTCTTGATTTGGGAGTGCTACTACATTCAGGTTAGTTATGTAGACAGAAAAAGCCCTGTATTCTTCTGCTTTTATCTGATGTCGGACAGATTGGTTTCCTATGGATTTGTCATGCTATAATATATAATTTCATGTTAAAATGGCTTCCCCTCCCTCCACTTTTTATCTGGAATATGTAAGTGACTACATTAAAGTTCTCTTGAGAACCACTTTTACACTGCAATTCTCTTCCACCATTCTCTTCATCATGCTAATGGAAGCAGAATGAAACAGACTCAACTGGGGTATTTCCTTCAATTCAATTAACAAAGGAAACTTTCCTAATCATGGTCATGCAGAAGCATGCCTATGAAGCAAGTTACAAGGGACTGTTCAAGCATTTAGAAGGGTCAGATTTGAATGTCATCTGAATCTTCTATCCAGCTTGATTTAAGCAATAAATGTCATTTCCAAAAGTAAACGTATCTATTATACTAGAGTTGTGTCTATTGATTTTCTCCTGGTAAGCTAGAGAAAACAGGAGAGTTTCCCTACATATCAATACCCAAGTTAATTACTAACCTAAGCAGTACAGCCCAAGGACATTTTCTTACTTGACAATACAAAAAACAAAATTTATATTTCCATGTAGGCAGCTGTATGGTTTTGTATATGATCATGTTTGCCACACACCAAATGCTTCTGCGTGTTCAATTATTGCTGAGGAATTACATATTTTAACGCAGGCAGCTGTGCGGCTTCAGAGAAACTGCCAGCCAAGTTTATACATTAATGTTTTAACTCAATAAACTTGCCCAAAAGGCAAACATTAGATATAGTGCAGGTATGATGTAGAATGATGCATAGATTTTAGTATATCTCTTTACAATAAGGGCTGCCCATCTCAGTCCAGAGTTAACTTGAAAACACGGTCATGGACTTAATATTTTCTTATTTGCCTTGTTTAACAGTTGAAAACAGCCAGTCACATCTTGCTTTTTTCATAAAATGGAGGCTGAACATCAGGAATATCTTCTTGAATTCTGAGAAAATATTGTTACCTATCATAATGTATCATTTTATCTGTTTATATAAACACAGGCTATTGAAATTTGTTTGCTTGGTTTATTTCACTAGTCAACAACCATGGTTATCTTCTTGAGGTGGAGTTTCCCTCTAAAAGCTGATGACTTCCTTCTTGAACAACATACAGGAGGCCCATCACAAGAAACTCAGGCAGATAAAACTGGATCTTTCCTTATTATAGACTTAGTACTGATGTAAAGAAGTGGGACATGAATCACCACTGAAAGTACAGACATTATAATTCAGAACAGGAATTCTATAACCTGAAAGATCTATACAATCATTACTCACTCTGTAAAACCCTCAAATTATTTGTCCTTAAAATGTTATATATATTCATTTCTTATTCTGATCGAGTCAGCAAAAACAACCCGTTGTTGAATATGTTTTTCATCAAGTAGAATTACATGTGCTTGCAATAGTTTTCTTACATAATTTGTATAAAACATTATCCAATGATGTGCAGAAATATCATCTTCTTACAATTACTTTCTCATTTTTGACAGCATTTCTTTGATATTCTTTTTAACAAAACTTATTTTACAAATATTTATAAGTGCAGCAGAATAAGACAACAGCCTTAGTCTATGTAAGCCATCTTTTAAGATCAGGTGCTTCAAGTCAAGTATTGATATTATACTAAGATAGCTATTCAATGGGAGGATACTTGGCGACATATACTGAGAAACCTTTCGTCTGCAAAAATAAAAAGTAATCTATGATTTGAATGCAGACATATTATTTCAGCTGGTTAGTCAATAGACCATGTTGTATGAGTCAGTGTACTCTCTTGTTGCAGCAGACCTCCTCGCTGTAGCCTGGCCAGATCTATTATTTAGTGGAATCTCAACTGATTAGTGCCACAAGTTTCTACAAATGTAGTCAGTTCATGTGTAAGAACACTCATAACCTGTTGTCCAAAGTCTATCAGTCTCCAGACAGTACAAATAGTCCATCAGTCTTAGGAAGACAGAACTGTCCATCAGTCTTAGGGGGACAGAACTGTCCAAAAGTCTTAGGGGGACAGAACTGTCCATCAGTCTTAGGGGGACAGAACTGTCCATCAGTCTTAGGAGGACAGAACTGTCCATCAGCCTAAGGGGGACAGAACTATCCATCAGTCTAAGGGGGACAGAACTGCCCATCAGTCTTAGGGGGACAGAACTGTCCATCAGTCTTAGGGGGACAGACCTGTCCAGTCTTAGGGGGACAGAACTGTCCATCAGTCTTAGGGGGACAGAACTGTCCAAAAGTCTTAGGGGGATATTACTGTCCATCAGTCTAAGGGGGACAGAACTGTCCATCAGTCTTAGGGGACAGAACTGTCCATCAGTCTAAGGGGGACAGAACTGTCCATCAGTCTTAGGAGGACAGAACTGTCCATTAGTCTTAGGGGGACAGTACTGTCCATCAATTTTATTAGCTTGATGTAAACTTGGCCTGATTGATGTAAACCTGGCCTGATGTAAGCCTGGTCTTAAGAAAGTTCATCCCTGGTGTAAGTGGCAGGGCCTGATATTGGGGCCAGATGTAAACAGAGGTCTGATGTAACCAAGGGTTGATGTAACTCTGGGCCTGATGAAAACCTCAGATCTTATATAAATCTGGGACCTGATGTAATTCTTGCTGTGATTGAAAATCTAGGATCTGGTGTGAACTGGAGCTTCATGTTTCAACCTGGGCCTGACATAAATTTGGAACCTAATGTTAAAACCTAGGCCTGATGTTAAAACTGCTGGTCTGACTCCAACATTATGTAAATCTAAGGCTTGATGAAGACCCAGGCATGATATTAACTCTAGCCTGATGAAAAACGCACAGAGAAAACACTCAAAACAATTTTGCAAGTCAATATGTGTATTTGTTGTAGAAGATAAACTCTGGCATGCTGGCTGTACAACATGTGGCAGTTATTTTGGACAAACACTTACACTACCAAGGCAGGGATTCTCCTACTCAGCCACCTCTATAATGCAACACTCCATTTGTATTGAAATAATGCCTTTTAACATCAAGTAACATCCAAATTAGAACAAAAAATGGAAATCATTTTGTTTTGATCAAGAGATTTTGACATCCAGTATGTGCCCTGTGCACTAAATGTCCCTTGAGCTCTGAGCTTCCCCATCTTTTTCTCCTGGTAAAGGATAGCTACTCTTAAGATTGAGCCCATAAAATTGGCCTATTTTATAGATCCACCAACACATTATTTACTCTTTCAAGCCTCTACCTCTGGTTCTCCAGCTACTAAACACAACATTTTTTCAGATTCAAATATTGTTTTCTTTTGTAAACATGTCATGTTTTAACATTCTAACTTCAAACTTTTCCCATCATTAGTTTTATGATGTGAATCCTTTCTTTGTGTAAAGGTAAGTGTTGACTTCACTGGTTAGATGCTACATGTGACCCTTTCTAAAATTTTCCTTTGGGTATGTAGCAAGAGAAAATGAAACTGACTTTTATTGTTTATGTTAAAAGGAATTCAGTGACTGATTGAAGACAATAATCACTTTCTTTTTCTAACATCTGCAGACAATGATTTCTAAACACATAGAAAATAAAATTGTTATTTCACTTTCACTTTTCCTAGAACAAACACCAGGAAATGTTAGATATTTTTGATAAATCATTACATTAACAATATCTGGTGTTTTTCTCCTGTCAGCTTAATCTGTCTGATATTTATAGCTGTTCTGACTACCAGTTCATGAAATGTTTTCACCAAAATAACAGGAATGACCTCACTCTGTTATCTAACATAGCCTGCTATGGACAACAGAAATCATACACATTTGTACCACTGAATTCATAATAGCTATTAAATATGTAAATTTATACTAAACCAAGGCCTTGTCAGAAAAACTTTTTAATGGGTAAGTGTGCCCCTCATTACTGGTCATTACAGAAAGACTTGTGCAGGTAAAAGTTGTAAATATTTGAATATGTCTTATCAATGCCTGCAGGAAACTCTGTGGTAATGCAGTTTTAAAGTTTTATTTTTTTTTCTCGTCTCTATGAGGTAAAAGACTTGGACCATCTTAAAGCACAGTTGTCTAGGTACACAAAATTGGCCCTTTCATTCTACTTTAAAAGGGAATCCTTACACTGTCAGCTATAATCTTGATGAGGGAATTTTTACCTGATAATCAATTGCACTTACCTGACAGTTTAATGGAATGAAAACAGTTGAACTTTTACAGTTCACATCTGGAATTTAGGTCAAAGGTCACATTGTAAAATTTGACTGGTCATTCATCAGGTGTTAAAGTCTTGTCATGAAATCTGCAATATAAAAGGTTGTTACTGTTAGGTCCTGGTCAAATGCAAACCTAAATACTATTATAATTTCAAATTAATTGGCTCATGCGTTTTAATCAGAGCCCCTGTCATTTTTTGTGCTTCATAAATATTCCTTGTTAATGCAATAATGTTTGAAATACTGCATACATAATGTAAAAGATTGTTGGAATTAATATTCTATAACAATTTTTATTTTGTTTTTATTCCGTAATGTGTGGCCTAATATTTGAATAGGCAAGTCTATTGTAGACATCTGACAGGTCATGATTTACACAAAAGCTTCCACTAAAGATCACACCAAGGAAATCTGGATTACAAGGGATCACACCAAGGAAATCTGGATTACAAGGGATCACACCCAGGACCTCTGACTACCTAGGGATCACACCCAGGACCTCTGACTACCTAGGGATCACACCCAGGACCTCTGACTACCTAGGGATCACACCCAGGACCTCTGACTAACTAGGGATCACACCCAGGACCTCTGGTTTACTAGGGATCACAGACAGGACCTCTGACTACCAAGGGATCACACGCAGGACCTCTGACTACCTAGAGATCACACCCAGGACCTCTGACTACCTTGGGATCACACCTAGGACCTCTGACTAACTAGGGACAACACCATGGACCTCTGGTTTACAAGGGATCATACCCATGACCTCTGACTACCTAGAGATCACACCCAGGACCTCTGACTACCTAGGGATCACACCCAGGACCTCGGACTACCTAGGGATCACACCCAGGACCTCGGACTACATAGGGTCACACCAAGGACCTCGGACTACCTAGGGACAACACCCAGGACTTCTGACTACCTAGGGATCACACCCAGGACCTCTGACTACCTAGGGATCACACCCAGCACCTCTGACTGCCTAGGGATCACACCCAGGACCTCTGACTACCTAGGGATCACACCCAGGACCTCTGGTTTACTAGGGATCACAGACAGGACCTCTGACTACCAAGGGATCACACGCAGGACCTCTGACTACCTAGAGATCACACCCAGGACCTCTGACTACCTTGGGATCACACCTAGGACCTCTGACTAACTAGGGACAACACCATGGACCTCTGGTTTACAAGGGATCATACCCATGACCTCTGACTACCTAAGGTCACATCCAGGACCTCTGACTACCTAGGGACAACACCCAGGACCTCGGACTACCAAGGGATCACACCCAGGACCTCGGACTACATAGGGTCACACCAAGGACCTCGGACTACCTAGGGACAACACCCAGGACTTCTGACTACCTAGGGATCACACCAAGGACCTCTTACTACCTAGGGATCACACCCAGGACCTCGGACTACCTAGGGATCACACCCAGGACCTCTGACTACCTAGGGATCACACCCAGGACCTCTGACTACCTAGGGATCACACCCACGACCTCTGACTATCTAGGGATCACACCCAGGATCTCTCACTTACTAGTAGGTTGTAAACACAAGGAAAACCAGTATGGGGTAGATAAAAGACACAAAGAAAACCTGTACGGTGTAGATAGAAGACAGAGAAAACCTGTATGGGGTAGATAGAAGACACAAAGAAAACCTGTACGGGGTAGATAGAAGACAGAGAAAACCTGTACAGAGTAGATAGAAGACACAAAGAAAACCTGTACAGGGTAGATAGAAGACACAAAGAAAACCTGTACGGGGTAGACAGAAGACACAAGGAAAACCTGTACAGGGTAGATAGAAGACACAAAGAAAACCTGTACGGGGTAGGTTGAGGATGTTAACAGAAAAATGTTTGAAGTCTTGCCCTCAGCAGTTTAGTACTCTAGTCTCATGTTGTACAATCCAATTTTTTTTATCAAATATTTTTGAGTTAATCATTTTCTTTCAAAAAGTATTTATAAAACAACTTTTAGATCTTTGAACAGAGCAGAGAAATCAACTTGAAGCCAACTCTCTCTAGTACACTACTTATACACATATTACACTTTTGAACTTCAGTAGTCGTTTCTATGGTAACAGCAGATCAGAAAATTACAGTAGTGCATGTGTAAGTCAGTAAGGAGAAGTAACATCTCCAGATTTGCCATTTTATAACATATCTGCTGACTTACACGGCTCTGTTCTGAGAGGCTCTAGTGTTCTGCCTATGAAATATCTCAAAAACTCCCCTGTATCCAATTTCAAACGAAACAATAAGAACCCTTCCATAGCAGGTCTGCTCCATATAAAAATAGACAGAGTTAAATTGGACTTTCTCGGTGCTTGATCAACCTCACATTATCCAGATAAGAGTTTTGGGAAATAATTCACATAGTGTTGATTTCTAAGTCCTGTTCCAAAATATTCTCATGAAATAAAAAGCTACAAATTAAATTTTATTTTAAAGAAAATGTTATGTAATAATGAAAGTATATAATCAATAACAGTTTATCAATAAAATAGAGAGATTGCTAAATTTCCAGGCTTATATTTGTAACTCTGATACTGTGTGTTATTCTAATAGTTGAATAACATCATGAATCATAATTGTACACATAAGTTTGGAACACTCTATATACAATATATCAAGATATCGTCTTCAGTCAAGACTGAAGTCAGCAATGATAATAAATATTTCCCAACCATCCTATCCTTTCCATACTCGGATGACACGTTTTTACTGGTTAACAGTTACAACTATTGTGTGGAAATGTTTAAAATACTTAATTTCTTTCGCATATTACTGGTAGAGTGGGGAGAACTCACACACATGTACACAAGCTACATGAATGACTCATATAATCTTTTATTTTCCTATCTTTAAACTGTTGTAGGGCTGTAGATCGAGCACCAAGAATTACACAGGTAAATTTGAGAAATGTTAAACTATGTTGTAGGTCATTAAGTATACACACAGGATAAAGCTTCAACAATGAGCAACCTCTGTCAATATCAAATCTACACCTCTCCTACATTGTCTCTATATAGCTTTTCTCCATCACATATTCTGAATATACCTTTATCAATATCAAATCTACACCTCTCCTACATTGTCTCTATATAGCTTTTCTCCATCACATATTCTGAATATACCTTTATCAATATCAAATCTACACCTCTCCTACATTGTCTCTATATAGCTTTTCTCCATCACATATTCTGAATATACCTTTATCAATATCAAATCTACACCTCTCCTACATTGTCTCTATATAGCTTTTCTCCATCACATATTCTGAATATACCTTTATCAATATCAAATCTACACCTCTCCTACATTGTCTCTATATAGCTTTTCTCCATCACATATTCTGAATATACCTTTATCAATATCAAATCTACACCTCTCCTACATTGTCTCTATATTGCTGTTCTCCATCACATATTCTGAATATACCTTTATCAATATCAAATCTACACCTCTCCTACATTGTCTCTATATAGCTTTTCTCCATCACATATTCTGAATATACCTTTATCAATATCAAATCTACACCTCTCCTACATTGTCTCTATATAGCTTTTCTCCATCACATATTCTGAATATACCTTTATCAATATCAAATCTACACCTCTCCTACATTGTCTCTATATAGCTTTTCTCCATCACATATTCTGAATATACCTTTATCAATATCAAATCTACACCTCTCCTACATTGTCTCTATATAGCTTTTCTCCATCACATATTCTGAATATACCTTTATCAATATCAAATCTACACCTCTCCTACATTGTCTCTATATTGCTGTTCTCCATCACATATTCTGAATATACCTTTATCAATATCAAATCTACACCTCTCCTACATTGTCTCTATATTGCTGTTCTCCATCACATTTTTGGATATACCTCAATCAATATAAATCCAGCACAATAACATATCTCTAAACATTCTCTCTATATTTTTCTCCATCACTTATTATGAAAATCCACTAACAATGGTTGAACAGCACTGATTTATAAATTCTTTTCACCATTTAGAAATGTTTTATCAGTCCCATGCGGCATAAAACTAAGTACTAAACATATCAGACATGTCAGACTGGAAAGGTCCAGGCATTGACCATCTTTGTCCTCAAACCCTTCACCAGCATATTACATTTTAATTTTTGTTTTTTCAGTTTTATTCAAACAACATGATTTTTTTACCCAATCTGAATTCTTCCTTAACAAACTTTAATACTGTAGGTGAATAAAACAAAAACTCACTGAAATCTTAACTCTAAAATTTCATGTGAATTATTCAAGACTTTGGTTAACCCTTCCTTACTTATAACTTCAAATATCCTGTCACCTCTATACCAAATATCCTGTCACTTCTATACCAAATATCCTGTCACCTGTATATCCTGTCACCTCTATACCAAATATCCTGTCACTTCTATACATAATACCCTGTCACCTCTATACCAAATATCCTGTCACCTCTATACCAAATACCCTGTCACCTCTATAACAAATATTCTGTCACCTCTATACCAAATATCCTGTCACCTCTATACCAAATATCCTGTCACCTCTACACCAAATATCCTATCACCTCTATACCCTGTCACCTCTTAAACTGTCACCTCTATACCCGGTCACCTCTATACCCAGTCACCTCTATACCAAATATTCTGTCACCTCTATACCAAATATCCTGTCACCTCTATACCAAATATCATGTCACCTCTATACACTGTCACCTCAATATTGCTTTACAGCCATCTAATGCAACATACAAATCTAACTTCAAACCAATTAAGGAAATATTGGGTACAATGTATCTGTAAAAGTACAAAATACAAATCTAACTTCAAAACCAATTAAGGAAATATTGGGTACAATGTATCTGTAAAAGTACAACATACAAATCTAACTTCAAACCAATTAAGGAAATACTGGGTACAATGTATCTGTAAAAGTACAACATACAAAAGGAATGTGGACGGAAAATCCAAGAGACTCATAAAATTGGAAAAGATGAGAGGAATGCAATTTTAAGCATGAAATAGAGCTGAAATATACAGATTTACACTACAGAACTACAGAATGCCTACAATGATTCAGTTATCTCATTGGATTCCAAAGCTGAAAGTTTGATAACCTAAAATCTATCAACATATACAGAAATAGTACCTTTTGGTGCCTTTGATATGATTCTGAGAGTAATTCTATAATAAAAATATTAATGTTCTATTTTTCCATGTGATTAATGATTCTGACTATAAATGAGGTTGCTGATGAGTATTACACATCTATGACATCACCACAGGAGAGACACCGCACGATAACAGTGAAATAAAAACATGCAATAATGATGTCACTCCCCTGAGGCTTTATACACTTCGAAGATAACATGATCATGTGATCAAATTGAGACTAGGATGCAATCTTCTTTATAGTAAATCTATCTACAACACATTCAGAACTTCACTCTCCCACCCCTATGGTCAGCTACTAAAACAACCTAACTTAACTACAAAGATTCCATAAACTTTTTCAAAGTAATTTCAGCTGAAAAGTAGTGTAGCCAACCAGATTTCAGAGTTTGGAACAGCTGTGTTTTATTACAACTTTGAACACCATATGTTTCCAATGTAGTGTTTACATAACTATGATTTTTTCTGCCTTTTTTTAATCAATCTTGTTCATTACCAGAGGTAAATCTCAACATTAACAGACCTTCTTGATCAGACTAGAATGTCAGATGAAACAGACAGGGAAAAATAGATTCAAATCTCCTGATTTATTTCCCTAGTGCATGCAGAATTCTCAGACATAATCATACATGGAGATTTCAAAACTAATATCTATTTTTATTTCTGTGAGGTGGTGAAGACATAGAAATGAACATTTAACCTGGAGATAACACAAGAAAGCTGATCTTCAAATAATTTTCTGAACAAAAAAAATATGGCAAAAATTGCACAAAAGTACGGAGTATGTGATTTGATAGGTTGTGACAATGAATGAACAATGCAGAACAACAACTATACAGGTGAAACACCTTACAACATATCTGTAGGTATCCCACAGGTAAATACAGCCAATATCAAGTTACAGGTGAGCCTACCTGGTCCTAGCCAGGACAAAGAAAACATTTTATTGAGGAAAAATTATACCGAGACAGGCCATGTTGCTGTTTCAGTCAATATATTTAACCAACCAGAGTAACACACAAGATGGTGGACGACATTATCGACCAAACCGTACTTTATTAACAACGGCTTTTGTACAAATATCAATGACTCTCTTACAGCTCTTCTTCAGATGATACCTAGGGTTTATACACATTGTTACAATCCACATTATAATGTTTCTAGAAGAAGAAAATTCTGAAATATTTATTTTCATTTCCACAAGAAGCCACAATCATGATCAAGTAATAATATTTGTCAATGATAAAAGTGTTACACTCTATATTACACAATGGCTGCCTACACTGACACACAATGACTCTCTTACTAATCTGTTACTCTTACTTCATCTTATCTTCCCCTCCAAATAAGGAAATCTATCAATTAGGACACCAGTTATTCAAACCAATAATATTGTATCCATCATAACAGGAGTGGCAATGTTGTTTAGTTCTGTTTGCTGTTCCACCTCAGCTATCTACCATTTACAAAATCTCAAGTACCCCAACTTTTAGATTTAATAATCAACCAAGAATATTCTGTTTGCTGTTCCACCTCAGCTGATCTACTATTTACAAAATCTAAGGTACCCCGACTTTTAGATTTAATAATCTACCAAGAATAGTCTCCACAGAAATAAAAATCAATTTTCAACGATCATTTTTTAGATCTTCATGGATTAATGGCCATCAGTAAGTAAACCTATAGAGACCTGTGTGGTATTTGTTTTCTAAAACAGGGTTGTTTAGCATCATCATGTCTATAGCTTTATAACTCAACAGTTGATAAAGATCTTCATATTTGAAGTCTTACATAATGAAAAACTTCAAACACAAAGGTTTACATTACTCAATACATGTCCAATAGGACAATATAACATCAACCTGCCAAATCAGGAAGCAAACAGTGTATTTCAACACTAAAATATTTCATTAACATATCCGGCTCATAATCATTTCTATCCATCTAAAATTACCTTCAACTCTAACAATATAAAGTCACAATCAAATCTCCTGGTCTAAATCCCCCCTAAACTCTACCAGTGTGAAGTCACAATCAACTCTTCTTTTCTAAACCCCCCCCCCCCCCCCCCCCCCCCCCCCCCCCCCCCCCCCCGTCAACTCTACCAGTGTGAAGTCACAATCAACTCTCCTTGTCTAAATTTACGCTCAACTCTACCTGAATAAATCAACACTCAACTCTACCTGTCTAAATCCACCTTAATTCTACCTGTCTAAACCACCTTAAATCTACCTGTCTAAATTCCCCTTGAACTCTACCTGTCTAAAACCACCTTAATTCTACCTGTCTAAATTCCCCCTGAACTCTACCTGTCTAAAACCACCTTAATTCTACCTGTCTAAATTCCCCCTGAACTCTACCTGTCTAAAACCACCTTAATTCTACATGTCTAAACCACCTTAATTCTACCTGTTTAAATTCCCCCTGAACTCTACCTGTCTAAAACCACCTTAATTCTACCTGTCTAAATTCCCCCTGAACTCTACCTGTCTAAACCCACTTTAATTCTACCTGTCTAAAACCATCTGAATTCTACCTGTCTAAACCCACTTTAATTCTACCTGTCTAAAGCCATCTGAATTCTACCTGTCTAAAGCCATCTTTATTCTACCTGTTTAAAGCCATCTTAATTCTACCTGTCTAACGCCCCTTTAATTTTAACTGTGTAGAGCTACAGTAATTTCACTTGTCTAAAGCTAACAAAATGCTACCTGTCTAAAGCTTCCATAAATTCTACAGGAACCTTTAGCTCCCTCTCCTGGCAGTCCTCTACAGTTGATTATTTATTATCAACGTACCTCCTCTTTTTTGTAACCCCCCCCCCCCCACCACCTCCTAGTATCACAAAAACAGAAAAAGAAGTCTATATCAAAGTTATCATCCCCATCAACCATTCCAACCATGATTTGTTAATTTAAATGTTGACCAATGTCTTCGAGGGAGCTTTCATGAATTATTGATGAAACAGATTCCTGTGCACTAGCTATTCCTTAATTTTCAGCTTTCTTCTGTATCATGGAGAAATGAAGTTGTACTAAGAAACCCCTGACTTAAAGGTTAGTTCTCATGTTCCTATTCATCTCACCGTGGACCAGACCTGATGGTTAGTTCTCCTGCCCAAATCCACCTCCCAATGGACCAGACCTGATGGTTAGTTCTCCTACCCAAATCCACCTCCCAATGGACCAGACCTGATGGTTAGTTCTCCTACCCAAATCCACCTCCCAATGGACCAGACCTGATGGTTAGTTCTCCTACCCAAATCCGCCTCCCAATGGACCAGACCTGATGGTTAGTTCTCCTACCCAAATCCACCTCCCAATGGACCAGACCTGATTGTTAGTTCTCCTACCCAAATCCACCTCCCAACGGACCAGACCTGATTGTTAGTTCTCCTACCCAAATCCGCCTCCCAATGGACCAGACCTGATGGATAGTTCTCCTGTCCCAATCCACCTCCCCATGGACCAGATATCTCATAGTTATTTCTGCTCAAATACATCTACCACTTGACCTTGATCCACCTCTTCTGTACTCTCCCCCTGAACCTGAAACCTTTTACCCCTGAACCCCAATCCATCTCCCCCTGGACCCCAATCCATCTCCCCCTGAATCCCAATCCATCTCCCCCTGGACCCCAATCCATCTCCCCCTAGACCCCAATCCATCTTCCCCTGAATCCCAATCCATCTCCCCCTAGATCCCAATCCTTCTCCCCCTAAACCCTGTCATCCTTTTCAGATATATTCATATGAACTAAAATGCAAATAAATGTACAGAAAATATGCTAAAAGGAACTGAAGCTTTGTTACCATAGAAGACTTCTTTTAATCTAATTTGCTCAAGTATGAGAGAATGTTTAGTTACTGGCAAAAATGGGGCCTACAGAAGAGCTGGAGAAGTTTATTGTGAGCCCTGAATAATTGTTTATTAACGAGCGATTCCTAGGATGTAACTCAATAGTCAACATTATAATTCTACATCTTCTATAGATATATCAAGTGCACATGTACCTGTACACTAGTTCACAAAACAGAAAGAATTGACAAAGACAGTAACCATGATTGTTTTATTGAAGAATGTTCAAGTCTGTTGTGATAATGGATTATACCTTAATCATTAATTTATCAAAACAGGATGACAATGACAATGAATTTATTTGAACAACCAAAATCTTGATAATTTTGTCCTGACAAGTGGCCATGGGTATTCTACTGATAGTGTCTGCTCTGTCTAGATCTATCTGTTCCTCCTTTCCTATCCCCACAAACAAACAATTTAATTTCTCTCTAGGGATACTCTAGAGGTCCTATTACAGGGCAGTTTCAGCAGCTGAACAAATTAAACTTTCGCACACGACAGGTCTCTACACTAATTAATTGAAACATGTCATACAAACAGCCGTTAATTCACTTTTATGTTATGGTCCGTGACTTTGAAAATCACTTTAGTAAACTCACATTAGGAAGTAATGTTTGTATATTTTACATTCATAGGAAGAAATACTTTTCTTTCTCCTTTTGTTGAAACTGGCCAATAATTAAATAAAATCATGATACAAATTAAAGTGGATAACTAAACTGTGTCGGTAATTCAGTCCCCCCCCCCCCCCCCACTCCAACCCACTGAGGGTTTTTTTTTACCCAAACAACAAGTGTTTGCAACCTCAATTTTTCTTGGGTGCTCTTACACAGAGCATTATAAAGGGGGCAGAAAATTATACTCCAGTATATCAATTCTGGTGGAAACGTTGTCTAAAGTGGAAACGACAAATACCATTATCAATGGATCAAACCACATCAACTGTTTCATGGCGGTAACCAGTAATCAATTCATCTTTCTGTAGAAAACCTTTTTTTTTTTTTTAATCTGACCCCAAAAAAGTACCTGTGCACTATACCCGAGTGCGCACTATACCCGCAAATTTACGGTACTTCTAAAGTTCAGAATGCTCAGGTTTTGTAAAAATCATTTTAACTATTCAGAATTGTGTATTATCACCATCATAAGAATTATGTACACTCAACTTCACCACTTGGAACAGTGTATGGTACCATCACTGGGTTGATCAATTCCTCTGTTATTACAGTCATATGACACCAGAAGAATTTGTCAGGTAGCTTTAGTCAGACAGCACTCCTAATAACAGATGTTGCCTTAAATTAAAATAATCAATCTAGTACTTCAACAGTAACATTACAGTGATGAATGATTCTCTATATACCTGTTCAACCTTTAACTCCAGTTACTGTGATCTGATGTTGACAACCTGTAACTCTGGTTATCGTGATCTAACGGTGACACATCTAACTCAGGTTATCGTGATCTAACGGTGACAACTTCTAACTCAGGTTATCGTGATCTAACGGTGACAACTTCTAACTTAGGTTATCGTGATCTAACAGTGACAACTTCTAACTCAGGTTATCCTGATCTAACGGTGACAACTTCTAACTCAGGTTATCGTGATCTAACAGTGACAACTTCTAACTCAGGTTATCGTGATCTAATGGTGACAACTTCTAACTCAGGTTATCGTGATCTAACGGGGACAACTTCTAACTCAGGTTATCGTGATCTAACGGTGACAACTTCTAACTCAGGTTACTGTGATCTGATGTGGACAACCTGTAACTCTGGTTACTGTGATCTAACGGTGACAACCTTTAACTCCAGTTACCGTGATCTGATGTGGACAACCTGTAACTCTGGTTACTGTGATCTAACGGTGACAACCTTTAACTCCAGTTACCGTGATATGATGTGGACAACCTGTAACTCTGGTTACTGTGATCTAACGGTGACAACCTTTAACTCCAGTTACCGTGATCTGATGTGGACAACCTGTAACTTTTAACTCCAGTTACCGTGATATGATGTGGACAACCTGTAACTCTGGTTACTGTGATCTAACGGTGACAACCTTTAACTCCAGTTACCGTGATCTGATGTGGACAACCTGTAACTTTTAACTCCAGTTACCGTGATCTGATGTGGACAACCTGTAACTCTGGTTACTGTGATCTAACGGTGACAACCTTTAACTCCAGTTACCGTGATCTGATGTGGACAACCTGTAACTTTTAACTCCAGTTACCGTGATCTGATGTGGACAACCTGTAACTCTGGTTACTGTGATCTAACGGTGACAACCTTTAACTCCAGTTACCGTGATCTGATGTGGACAACCTGTAACTTTTAACTCCAGTTACCGTGATCTGATGTGGACAACCTGTAACTCTGGTTACTGTGATCTAACGGTGACAACCTTTAACTCCAGTTACCGTGATCTGATGTGGACAACCTGTAACTTTTAACTCCAGTTACCGTGATCTGATGTGGACAACCTGTAACTCTGGTTACTGTGATCTAACGGTGACAACCTTTAACTCCAGTTACCGTGATCTGATGTGGACAACCTGTAACTTTTAACTCCAGTTACCGTGATCTGATGTGGACAACCTGTAACTCTGGTTACTGTGATCTAACGGTGACAACCTTTAACTCCAGTTACCGTGATCTGATGTGGACAACCTGTAACTTTTAACTCCAGTTACCGTGATCTGATGTGGACAACCTGTAACTCTGGTTACTGTGATCTAACGGTGACAACCTTTAACTCCAGTTACCGTGATCTGATGTGGACAACCTGTAACTCTGGTTACTGTGATCTAACGGTGACAACCTTTAACTCCAGTTACCGTGATCTGATGAGACCTTCACTAATAAGTCGCGCTTTCTGACCTAATATACTGTAATCATAATCTGTTAAAAAACAACACCACAAGAAACAATACTTTCTGATTGTACCAGACTGACATAACAATTGAAAGATTGAAATTATTCTATCATCTATTTGACTTGTGCTCAAACTTGAGTTTTATGGTCCCAGCAATTTAATGGTTAGATCACTTTATCTCCATCAAAATTTGATATCATTTCAATGGGAAAAGGAATCATTGAGAAAAAGTACCGATTTTTGATGAAACGGGAGAAATACAGATGATATCTAAATACCAGAAATAAAAATTATCTTCAATGACCAATTACAAGCATTATCTGTACAGACTTATCATAAACAAGTATTATCTGTACAGACTTATCATAAACAAGTATTATCTGTACAGACTTATCATAAACAAGTATTATCTGTACAGACTTACTGTAAACAAGTATTATCTTTACAGACTTATTATAAACAAGTATTATCTGTACAGACTTACTGTAAACAAGTATTATCTTTACAGACTTATCATAAACAAGTATTATCTGTACAGACTTATCATAAACAAGTATTATCTTTACAGACTTATTATAAACAAGTATTATCTGTACAGACTTATCATAAACAAGTATTATCTTTACAGACTTAATATAAACAAGTATTATCTGTACAGACTTACTGTAAACAAGTATTATCTTTACAGACTTATCATAAACAAGTATTATCTTTACAGACTTATCATAAACAAGTATTATCTTTACAGACTTACTGTAAACAAGTATTATCTGTACAGACTTATCATAAACAAGTATTATCTTTACAGACTTACTGTAAACAAGTATTATCTTTACAGACTTATTGTAAACAAGAATGATTTTTTTAAGCAATAAGAAATTATAATGATCTTAAATGACCCTTACGAAAAAAAAAGATCTTTATTGAACCGGGAGAAATAAATGATGACCTCTGACCCCAGATGATATTTATAACATACAGATATTGTGTGTCAATAATCTTCTATTGACACTGCAGGTGTTGTAATGTCAACTCTATTGTAATGATGTGTTTCCTACATGTCCTTACTAAACAGTGTACAGTGTTCTCTATAAATCAATAGATCCATCACAAACACACAGACAAGATGAGAGAATTAGCTACTAACAATATGTCTAGAGAATAAAGCTCAGTGTCTTTAATCCCCTTGATAGTCTGTCAGCACAGGACCTTGAGAATAAAGCTCAGTGTCTTTAATCCCCCAGATAGGCAGTCAGCACAGGGTCTAGAGAATAAAGCTTGTTGTCTATAATCCCCCTCAAAGGACTGCAGAGGGCCAAGAGAATAAAGCTTGTTGTCTATAATCCCCCTCAAAGGACAGCAGAGGGCCTAGAGAATAAAGCTTGTTGTCTATAATCCCCCTCAAAGGACTGCAGAGGGCCAAGAGAATAAAGCTTGTTGTCTATAATCCCCCTCAAAGGACAGCAGAGGGCCTAGAGAATAAAGCTTGTTGTCTATTATCCCCCTCAAAGGACAGCAGAGGGCCTTGAAAAATAGTACTGATATGTGATCACAGGTATTGTTATCATGCAGTAGGTTAAGCCTACATTATCAGAGATTTCTGGGACTCTGATATTTTAGTCCTGGTCTCATAATTTCCCTATGAAACTCATTCAAATCTTGAAACCCCACAAATCTCTTAGTAATGGGACTCCCTTAAATTTTGGAAATGATGTTCTGGATTCGCTTGAAAGAAAAAAAAGCCTACAAAAATTAATGATTATAAAGTGTTAATAAAGAAGACTCTGAACTCTGAGTATTTTTTTTCTTTAAAACAAAGTGTTTGTTGGTAGGAAGATTAATATGGCCATTATCAAAAGCTAGGTGCATAAAAGAAGCAAAGAATAAAGTTTCTGTCAATAGCTGACAGATCATGTTTCTTTGGCCCAGTTTGCAGCCTTGGATTATATCATGCCAGAGACCCTGGTTCGATACCTGTTGGAGCACTCAGCAGGAATGTGTTCCCCACTTTCACATTAGTAGTTTTAAGAAAACCAGAAACTACCACCAAGTTTTGACCACTAGTTGAACAGATGCACTTTCAGACAAGTCAGAGTTGTCCTGGAGTGGTAGTGACCATTTGAAGAGTCAATGGAAAGACAATTAGTATTTTATCATTTGACTGTATAGTATGGCATGTGACTGTGTGGAAAGTCATGTGACCAGGTCATGTATCATATATTTGTGTGGTATACTTTGTCACCAAGTGATGTGTCATATGATTGTGTGGCATCACATGTCATGTGACTATGTGGAAAGCCATGCAACTGGTGTGTCATGCAACTGTGTGCTTATTGTCATGTGACAGTGTGATATGTTATGTGACAGTGATAGGATAAAGTGTCATGTGACAGTGATTGGATGAAGTATCATGTGACAGTGATAGGATAAAGTGTCATATGACAGAATGGGTAATTATTTGGGCATATCTGAAGGTCTACAAAGTTTCGTGGTCAATCACTCATCATCACTATAGTGGTTAACTACTGGGATATTGAATACACTGTCACAACAATTCAACACCGACAGTAAATAGAAACCCCTTAATTCATACTGTTCTTTCATCTATTACTCAATGATATCATCAATCATACATCTTCACTGTGATCAGGACACAATATTCTGTTCTTCATATGCTGTCAATGAGAGATTTCTATGCTAAAATATACAGTAAATCAACAGATATAAAAACAAAATGGAGTTGTCATGTAATGTTTGTACACACTCCAGGATCTTAAAATCAAATCAGTCTATTTATGTAAAGCATCAAACATGAACTTGATGCATCAAAACACACAGTAAGATTAAATATATCATGATCAGTGCAAAAAGGTCAGATACTTGCTCTGACAATTCTCCCCTGTTTGTCAGGATTAAGCAGTTTTGACACTTATGCTTCGTTCTTTATTGTAACAATATAACCATAATCATTGAAACAAAACCAGCTTAAGCAAAGATATCATTTTCTCTGTGATTAATAGGCCAAACTATTTCTCCAAAAACATTGCCAGATCATTAATGTTACAGGGAATTGGATATGAATCTAACAAATGTCACCTGAGATATTTTGTACAGCATAAAACAGAGTATCTAAAAATGATTTCTTTATAAAATGATATCACACATCAAACAGGTTTTGACTTATATGAATTATTCATCGTTCCTAATGTTAAAGTCAGTTTCAAACATGTAAGTCAGATGAGGAAGGTGATCAATTGTAATAGTGGGTGATGGCCGAGTGGAAAAATGGAGGGGGTGAGGGGCGAGGGGCATTGGGAATTTGCGAATGAATAAGGGGGTATGGGAAAGTTGAGGTTGAGGGCAAAGGTGAGGAGAGGGGCCAGGAAAGGGTGAAAGTGACAATAATTTTTACAATACCAATCTGAAATTGTTAACTTTTCATTTTCAATTTCTAAAATTCAATAATATATTGGACAATTAAAAATTATATAAATAATTGAAAGTCAAAACTATACTAATGACAGAAGCAGAGAATGGCTGGCATGGTGGATACATTGAACAATCATGTAACATATTTAGGATCCCAGGTACACATCATGGATAAATACGGTACAGCCTCAATACTGAGGTCATTCGGTGCATTTACACACAGTTTGTCAGCTCAGCACACCAAAGTCAGGAAATAATATCAATTTTTTTCATGAAGAAAAAAGTTCCGTTTCACAAGTCTTGACTTCTTATAAATTCCTTACAATAGTGAAAGTGTATGTAGATCATAACCAATATTCTGCAAGTGCATACACTTGTAAACAAACCTGATCTATATATACATATACATACCATATTCTGTTTAATGTGCGTCACACCAGTAAGAATGTGAAAGTAATGTAGACAAATGATTTGAATTCATATTTGCAATGCAACTTTTATATAAATGTCAGATCTTTGGCAACATGTATTTTAACTTATTCAAACGAAACTTTTTTTCAAATTAACCAAATTTTATAAAACATTGCAGTGAATGATAAGAACATCCCTATAACAACAGTATTTATAAAATTAGGTAGAGAAAACCATAGCTGATTACATGTGTATGCTATGTAGCTTGGACATGATGGTCAAAATCACCAGGAAAAACAGATCTCTTGGTTCATGTTCATTCAATGTAAAACATAAAATATTGTCATTTGTACAAACGATATTATCATAGCAGTAAGTGTTTGATATATGGTGACATTCTCAACCAGAAAATTCTCACTCACATATATATCCATGAATGTCTGTATGCTATTTCAATTTCATGGTAATGAATTGATTATTTAATTGGTACCTATGAAATGTGCAACAAAAAGAAAAGAAAAGGAATTCTGCTTGTGGAAAGAAATTATTTTATCATACTTCTAAATAACTCTTAAACTCTCTTCTAAACAACCTATGTAAGCAAACTAAAAATCTCTACAAACGACAATCAAATCAATATTTTTTTTAAAATTCATATCATTGTCAATAACAACAACTAGTAAGAAATTAAATCCATACTTCATGTTTAAACACAATTTGGACAAGCCAAAAATGAAACTTGGCACTTGTCATCAAAATACAAGTGTAAAAATCTCGTTTGCAAATTCCAAATATTTGGAAATCCACAAGAAATAGAGAGATGATACATAAACAATCAGGTTGTATTAATGTATTCAATGGAATGGATCACCAATCCTTAGTGCAGAAAGAAATATATCACCCACACTATATGTAATTAACAACACAATCTACAGAAAATCAAACAAGCACACAGCCTAAATATACCGATTATACCAACCATAAACAATATCCCATTGTGAAAAATCCGAGTGATGTTACCTGTAGGTTTTCTAGATGATAATTTGTGGCTAATCTTGAGAAAATTATTATTCCCAAAGTAAAAACATGGCTACCAGTGGTTTGCTGCCTGTGCTGTAATAAACGAAGAGGATCGCAAACCGATACAAGAAATGTATGCATTAATAGGCGATAAACTGGAAAGCATCTCTCTCCAACATGTATCAATCAGTAAATATTAGGTAAAACAATACTAAATTACCTCATTTGTTCAAATCCGTCGACGTTTTCAAGGTGTAAGTCGAGAAACCCGGACAAAGAAACTCGCCACAAATCTAAGGCATGTGCGGCTAAATATGTCGGGGAATGATAATGCTATGTGAGAGCGGAGAGAAATAATCGTCGATATGTATAAACCGACTTCAACGAGAGGCCGCGACAAAAATTTCCCCAGATTGCACGCGCTAATTCCTGATGTAAACATTAACGAACACCGTGAAATAACATACGTATAGAAAGGTCTGGGTGTCCCCTGGCCCTTAGTGACAATATCTGGACATTATCTGGTCAATTTGTGGTCATTTAGTCGATTTAACGAACACCGGTATACAACAGGAAAAATCTATAAAGATTTGATGAACAACATTGTTGTTGTGTGTGAATTTTTCTGAATGGATAACACCGGGAACACACGCTTACTGGACAAATACCGGTATTTTTCACATGCTGGTGGTTCAGTGGACTTAATGGGACATTATCTGCAAAATATTGTGAAAAATTAAAGAAATTTACCCCATTAGTCTTCGCGTCTTCTTTTCCAAAGAAAATGGAAGGATAGAGTCGGTTTTGGGGCTGAGCGCATGTGGTGCGAGTCGAAATCGTGACGTCACAGCGATATTGCAAACAATGCTTGTACGCGGAAACACCAAGACCGGCACATATAATTTATATAAATACGATTTATTCATTTTTTTTCTCTGATATTTCGTAAATAGGTGTGGCTAGGACGCATCTAACTGTACATATTCTACACAATATGAGTGACCTTATTTCTATATTCTAAAAGAGATAGCGAAGTTTATATCTGTCAACACTGAACGAATAATTCACGTTGATATAATCGACTTGTAAACATTTGTTATGTTTTTATGTCACGTTCTCAGTCTTTATGCACCAAAGTTTTATAAACAATGAGAAAACGTACTTGGGAATACAACAGGTAATGTTTGGACTGAAATGATCATTTTAAAGAGATCAGAATCTAAACTGCATGTAAACAATCCTGTTTTTATTATTAGACAAGCAACATATACATGACAAATTCAAAGGGAGTTGAGCCTATGAAGACGCTCAGTAATTAGCGTATATTTCATGAAAAAAACACACATTCGCCACTGATCAAGGCTTACATGCTATATTTCCCTCTAAGAAATATAAAATAAGAAACACTCCGCCTTTGACCGTGTTTATATAAATGGGTCCAAAAGCGCAGACGACATTTTTCGTCAGTGTCAAAAGTCCCAGTTTTTCAATCGTGGATATTTTTCTTTGTTCACAATATAAATGGCGGAGAGAGTAACCACTGTCGATCAGTTAGCTAGATAGCGGAGTTTGAAATAGATTTCGCTTCGGCTGAGCTTAGCAGCTGCCTTTGAGAGGAATCGACAGCATGTGTGTGTCGAGTACATTACACAAGTCTCTGTATCATAGACCGACATATCATTAGGCCTCGCTCCATGCCTTTGTAGTCAGACAGTTATAGTGGGGAGAGTCTATTTCACCAGATAGGTATTGTAAGTAAAGAAAGGTAACAAAAAATGATCTCTTGATTTCTCTTTGAGATCTACAACTTAATAGAACTGGTTTTGACGTAAAACATAAACTGTAAATTTCAAAAATGTTTAACAAAATCAATATGGATAGATTTTACATATATGCTACAAAAATGAAATTCATTTAAAGGCAATGAAAATGTACTAACAATACCAGGAATTTATTTTTCATTTAAATCCGTTTATAATTTTATTTGAACAAGTAAATATTTCATGGGATTTCTGTAAACATACGTATATAATAAATAGATAATTGATAATTTAGAGTAAAGGTGTAAAGTTCTTTTCTATTCGTGGCAGAAAGGTATCTGGTTAGTTTTTAAGCAAATATGTGTCTATTCCTATTAAAGACAAAACAAAGCACACGCACCCCCAATAAAAAAAAAAAAAAACACGCACACAAGATGAAAAAAGCAAAACAAAAACAAAACAGCCCCCCTCCGAACTCTTAAAAAAAAAAAAAAAACAAATGAAAAAAATAAAAAAAAAAAAAAAACCAAAAATTAAAAAACGACACATTGACAATAGATTGACGTCCTACTACTGACGACAGTAATTCATGATTTTTTTTATTTGAATAGAGTACATCCTTCTCATTATAATAAAACCCTGGTTTCCTGTTTTTTATCGAATTCACATTTTAAAGCAATCGTGTGATTTAGGGTGCCTTTTAGTGTCTAGAATCTTAACATTAAGACTTAAGTGTATATATATCTAATTAACCTTAAACATCCATGATATCATTCGGAATACTGCTGCTGATGCTGATTATAATGATGATAATGATGACGACGACAACGATGGTTTTGATGGCGACGACGATGATGATGATGACGACAATGATTAAAAACATTATGAGCGTGATCTTATTGCATTGAAACATCAGCCCTAATCCCCATTTACATATGTTAATGATGGTAATTATCGATTGTAAATGTGTCCATGCGTAATGTCTGAATTCTGACGTTTATATCCAGTTCCATGTGAATTATCATAGAATCAATATTTATATCTTAGTGACCGTATATAGATTTGTTTATCATTCTACACGTTGTCTCCTAACCTGCTTCCACCAGCCACTCATACAATCTCTGGTGGTTAAAGGTAGATAACTCTGCACAAATCACATCAATCCACGCACAAATAGGCAATTTGGCAATGACAAGTGAAGTGTGCTAAAAGTGGTTTAATGAAAAGAATGAAAGAGAGAAAAGTGTATAAATTAAATCATTTAAAATCAAATGAAATGTTCAGTTATTTCGAATTGACGCTGAGTTCAATTCAGAATAAAAACAACAAGCAAGCACCGCGAAAGATAAGCTATTTTTATTTGGGATGAAGGGGGCTTCAAAAGCTCGCAAGAAATAAGAATCACATGTCAAATGATTTGCTTAATTTTATGACGGTATATTGGTCGTTTTGTATGTGCGTATGTGAGACAGCGATATATTCGTGCAAGTCTTCTTGTGAGACAGCGATATATTCGTGCAAGTCTTCTCGCTCTAGTACGCGATTGAAGCCGACTGTATAGTGCTATCACACTGGAGTATACTGGCAGGACACCTCACTTGGTTACCTTATACTGCCAAACAGACAAACTAGTTGTTACCACAATACTACCATTTTGAAATAATCTGGTAAGTCTTGGCCAGGGGACAGGGCATACTGGGAATCGCATCAAATACGACATGTAAACAACATAGGTTAGGGATGATGGAGTGTCGTTATCCAGAAATGAAAAGTAGGAAAATTGAAGTCATTACGCCTTTCATACACCTTGATGGTAAGCTGTTCCTGTTTGTTTCGATGTGGGTAAGCGTTTGACTTGTCATTGATTTCCAATTCTGGTGGGTATATAAGACGGACATGGCCAATAACTTTTTCATATGTTATTTAAAGACATCATCAATATGTCTGAAAGTGAAATTGAATTACTTTATAAGATCTTTGTGGCCAATTTTGATCAGCTCTTGGCGCTCAAATGTAATAGCTCGACTCTCGGATGTACAGCACTAATCGATATAATTATTTTTGTGTTATTTGTGTACGGGTGTTTATGTTAGGTGTCCGTTTGATTTGTTTGAGTGATCATATCCTCTTGCTTTTTTAAAATGCAGAGGTTGGTGATGTATCACGGCTATTTAAGGACATAGCCTTGTTCATTTTATGGCTTCAAAAAACATTTTGTTGGCTAACCAAGTATATCAGTATTCCTGAATACTGGTCTCAACAAGATATGAAAACTGACAAACCAGACAGATAATTAAATTTGTAGTACCTTGTAGGACTTCTGGAGCTTGTCGGCTTCCCAGATTTGGAATAAGGACATGCCCGGAAAGAGATTGATCCATGTATAAATAATCATAGCGTTGTATTATGACGTTTAATCAACCTCGATGAAGTTGGTTCTACTTAAAGATATATCCTATATCCGGTGGTGGGGGATTTTAGATGTTCGCCAATGTCGGACGTACCGGTGGTGGGTGATATTAGATGTTCGCCAAAGTCGGACGTACTAGTGATGGGTGATATTTGCTGTTCGCCAATGTCGGACGTACCGGTGGTGGGTGATATTAGATGTTCGCCAGTGTCGGACGTACCGGTGGTTGGTGGTATTAGATGTTCGCCAATGTCGGACGTACCGGTTATGGGTGATATCAAATATTCGCCAATGTCGGACGTACTAGTGGTGGAAGATATCAGATGTTCTCCAATGTCTGACGTACTAGTGGTAGGTGTTATTAGATTTTCGACAATGTCGGACGTACCGGTGGTGGGTGATTTTAGATGTTCGCCAATGTCGGACGTACTAGTGGTGGGTGATATTAGATGTTCTCTAATGTCGGACGTGCCGGTGGCGGGTAATATTAGATGTTCCCCAATGTCGGACGTACAGGTGGTGGGTGATATTAGATCTTCGCCAGTGTCAGACGTACCGGTGGTGGGTGATATTAGATGTTCGCCAATGTCGGACGTACTAGTGGTGGGTGATATTAGATGTTCTCCAATGTCGGACGTGCCGGTGGTGGGTAATATTAGATGTTCCCCAATGTCGGACGTACCGGACGTACAGGTGGTGGGTGATATTAGGTGTTCGCCAATATCGGACGTACCGGTGGTGGGTGATATTAGATGTTCGCCAGTGTCGGACGTACTAGTGGTGGGTGATATTAGATGTTCACCAATGTCGGACGTACCGGTGGTGAGTGATATTAGATGTTCTCCAATGTCGGACGTACCGGTGGTGGGTGATATTAGATGTTCGCCAGTGTCGGACGTACTAGTGGTGGGTGATATTAGATGTTCACCAATGTCGGACGTACCGGTGGTGAGTGATATTAGATGTTCTCCAATGTCGGACGTACCGGTGGTGGGTGATATTAGATGTTCGCCAGTGTCGGACGTACTAGTGGTGGGTGATATTAGATGTTCACCAATGTCGGACGTACCGGTGGTGAGTGATATTAGATGTTCTCCAGTGGCGGACGTACCGGTGGTGGGTGATATTAGATGTTCGCCAATGTCGGACGTACCGGTGGTGGGTGATATTAGATGTTCGCCAATGTCGGACGTACCGGTGATAGGTGATATCAGATATTCGCCAATGTCGGACGTACTAGTGGTGGAAGATACCAGATGTTCTCCAATGTCTGACGTACTAGTGGTGGGTGTTATTAGATGTTCGCCAATGTCGGACGTACCGGTGGTGGGTGATATCAGATATTCGCCAAAATGACTTACGCGTTTCCAGTCGTTCCTATAGCATGTTACACACACCAAATTTACTTGTAAAGTTAAAAAAGAACATCCCTGACACTTAGCTATGACTCGGTCTAGCTACCCAACTAAAAACCATTGTCGTTCAAGATACCTGGCTCCTGTTGCCAATAACGACGCTTAGCGTCGCCAAAATACTGTCATTCTTTGGTGAGAGAGAAAAAAACTAACCAGCCAAACCATGATGTTTACTGTCCTGTAATATCATCAATATCCGCCGAGTCGGACGACAGAAACTCGGTCGTCAATATCCGCCAAGTTGGACGACAGAAACTCGGTCGTCAACATCCGCCGAGTTGGACGACACATTTCGGTCGTCAATATCCGCCAAGTTGGACGACACAACTCTGTCGTCAATATCCGCCGAGTTGGACGACAGAAGCTCGGTCGTCAATATCCGCCGAGTTGGACGACACAAACTCGGTCGTCAATATCCGCCAAATGTTGGACGACACAACTCGGTCGTCAATATCCGCCGAGTTGGACGACACAAACTCGGTCGTCAATATCCGCCGAGTTGGACGACACAAACTCGGTCGTCAATATCCGCCAAGTTGGACGACAGAAACTCGGTCGTCAACATCCGCCGAGTTGGACGACACATTTCGGTCGTCAATATCCGCCGAGTTTGACGACATAACTCTGTCGTCAATATCCGCCAAGTTGGACGACAGAAGCTCGGTCGTCAATATCCGCCGAGTTGGACGACACAAACTCGGTCGTCAATATCCGCCAAATGTTGGACGACACAACTCGGTCGTCAATATCCGCCGAGTTGGACGACACAAACTCGGTCGTCAATATCCGCCGAGTTGGACGACACAAACTCGGTCGTCAATATCCGCCGAGTTGGACGACACAAACTCGGTCGTCAATATTCCATCATTAATTTTTCAGTAAGGTGAATTCCCTGACGAGGGATATTCTTTAGGGTTATCACTTCATATATAAGTAACTGCATTTAGTATATTGTAAAATAAAATCAAAATGTTCAGCTTTGTCATAACATCTGAAAAATGGGTACAAAAATTTCTGGAAAATTTGTATGCACTCTCAAGCTATAGTATAAAAATATTAGATGAAATATAGGTAATACGAATCTTCTTGGTATCAATTAGGGCCAGCAGAAACAATCCATTACGTCATTCTCTTGTGTTTCCCAGTGAAGGAGTATTCGTGTCATCAAAACCTGCAATAAATCACATTTGGAAAGCATACTTTAAGAAAAACATTGTATGACTATCGCGATATCGTATCTATAATGTTGAAACATGCAAAAAACTACGAAATGCGTCTTAAAAGTAATTCTATGAAACGAAAGGTCGTTGATAAAAGTCAAGTTGTTGATTTATCTGGTATGGCAGGGAGTCTCCCTTGTGAGTTTAACAAAATCTTGGCTAAATACGTGACATATCGTGTAAACACCGTGTTGCTGTATAACGACAGATTTGTTTGCTTCTTACGGCGATGCAGGTTTTATATGAAAAACGCGTTTCTGTATACTGTTTGCGGCAAATAAGTAAGTTTGAAGTTACATTTTCACGCGGAAACACTTATATTCAGCTAGAACCACAGGGGTGTATAACGATAACTTTAAAAATCAACATCTTATGGCTACTCAGTGATTGACTTTAAAAGTTATCGTTACATTCCCCTGTGCTAGAACTGAATCGTTCGAAAATATTTTGACAGATGTAAGATAAATGCCTGTCAAATATACTTATCTTTATCTTATATAAGACACTTAGATACCGATATTGAATCCGTGTGTATAATTATAACAATATATTCAATATCTTACCTCCCTCCTCCCCTTCCACTATCACCATTGGACAGAGTGATCGAAGGGAAGTAACTCTGTGAAATCAGAAAGAAATATTTAACGACCATATAAAGTAAACGATTAACGTCTCTTTTACGACACAAGCATAATACCTATATGTAACCCTGTAAAATACCTGTATTGTAACCTTGTCAAATACCTGTAATGTAATCCTGTAAAATACCTGTATGTAATCCTGTAAAACACCTGTATTGTAACCTTGTCAAATACCTGTAATGTAAGGTTGTAAAATACATGGACTGTAATCCTGTAAAATACCTGTATTGTATTCCTGTAAAATATCTGTAGTGTAAGGTTGTAAAATACATGGACTGTAATCCTGTAAAATACCTGTATTGTAATCTTGTCAAATACCTGTAATGTAATCCTGTAAAATACCTGTATTGTAATCATGTAAAATACCTGTATTGTATTCCTGTAAAATACCTGTATTGTAACCTTGTCAAATACCTGTATTGTATTCCTGTAAAATACCTGTAATGTAAGGTTGTAAAATACATGGATTGTAATCCTGTAAAATACCTGTATTGTAATCTTGCCAAATACCTGTAATGTAATCCTGTAAAATACCTGTATTGTATTCCTGTAAAATACCTGTATTGTAAGGTTGTAAAATATTTGTATTGTAATTTTGTAAAATACCTGTATTGTAACCTTGTCAAATACCTGTAATGTAATCCTGTAAAATACCTGTATTGTATTCCTGTAAAATACCTGTATTGTATTCCTGTAAAATACATGGATTGTAATCCTGTAAAATACCTGTATTGTAACCTTGTCAAACACCTGTAATGTAATCCTGTAAAATACCTGTATTGTAATCTTGTCAAATACCTGTAATGTAATCCTGTGAAATACATGGATTGTAATCCTGTAAAATACCTGTATTGTAATCTTGTCAAATACCTGTAATGTAATCCTGTAAAATACCTGTATTGTATTCCTGCAAAATACCTGTATTGTAAGGTTGTAAAATACATGGATTGTAATCCTGTAAAATACCTGTATTGTAACCTTGTCAAATACCTGTATTGTATTCCTGTAAAATACTTGTATTGTAAGGTTGTAAAATACATGGATTGTAATCCTGTAAAATACCTGTATTGTAACCTTGTCAAATACCTGTAATGTAATCATGAAAATACCTGTATTGTAATCTTGTCTAATACCTGTAATGTAATCCTATAAAATACCTGTATTGCAATCTTGTAAAATACCTGTAATGTAATCCTGGAAAATACCTGTTATGTAATCCTGTAAAATATTTGTATTGTAATTTTGTAAAATACCTGTTATGTAATCCTGTAAAATACCTGTATTGTATTCCTGTAAAATACCTGTATTGTATTCCTGTAAAATTCCTGTATTGTAGTCCTGTAAAATAACTGTTTTGTAGTCCTGTAAAATATCTGTATTATAAGGATGTAAAATACCTTTATTGTAATCCAGTAAAACACCTGTTTTGTAATCCTGTAAAATACCTGTGTTATAATCTTGTAAAATACCTGTTTTGTAATCCTTGTAAAATACCTGTTTTGTAATCCTGTAAAATACCTGTTTTGTAATCCTGTAAAATACCTGTATTGTAATCCTGTAAAATACATGTGTTATAAGCGTGGACAACAGTTGTCCAACTTAGCTAGTTAGCCAAGTATCGCTAATAACGCAGTATTAAAAGTTATTTGATACAATTTAATACGAAACATAATGGATGTAAGCTGTAAGCCTCTTTATAACCATATCCGTGAATTATAGATATAATATAATAATTTGTTTACTTCCGATGTACATTACATTTTTAACATTTAACCAATAATCAAATTTATTAATCAACAATGGAAGAGGCTGGAAAAGTGTTGACACATTAATAGAATCGTTGAAATTTCGCCTCTAGGAATCTACCTTGAGTCTCAAAAGTGCCGAATAGAAAAAATCGGGTTTTTGTCAAGTTCCTACCAATCCATTTCCTAAAAAAATCAAAACGATTGTCGTGACATAACATTACTACACTTCTAGATCGGATGGTATGATAATTAATTTGCATCGGATACTGTAATTATGACCGAATCGTATCAGGTGTGAAAATGTTTTACAGACGGTCCCTTGAGGAAGCCTTCAGGGAATTCCATTTCCGGTATCACCGGTTTATTACACAGCGCCCCCTGCCAGTGGCGGGAAAAGAAGACTGTTGTGTAAGACCCGAGAAGACCTGGCGTGAAAAGTAAGATCAAACATGCTGACATACCACTGACAAAAAAAGGTGTGCAGAAAGATCGAAGTGGAAACGACTTTCTCTGTGAATTTACAATTGTTACATTTCATCATAAACACATTGAAGAGTGCATCTGTTTTTGTCTCTGACGGCTACACCAGTCTTGCTGCAATCAGCTGTTAAATACGGTATTATTTACCGTTACCTAGGTTCCATCCTCGGAAAAAATGTAAGTATCGCAATTTGAAATGTCAGACTATTATTGATACACACCGAGTAATTATATTAATGCGAATTTGCATTCATTCATTTCCGGTTAAAAGTTGTTCTCCGATGTTCACGCTACACCAGACCACATAGGCATGAACTCTGATGGCTTGTGACCATCTCTTATTTGTATCGCACACAATTTTAAAATCTAAAGAATTTAAATGAGATAAAATTGTTTGAATTATATGCAGTGATGTTTATGAGAGATATCAAGTTATTTACAACAGCTTATAAGTTGAATAGTTTGTAAACTTATGAACTGGTTGTTTTCAGAACTTGTCTAATTTGCCCCTTCATTGTGAAATTTTAGGAGTGATACAGCTAAGGAGGCCACTCCAGATACAGAAACAACAGAGAAAAGAAGCAAGTCACCTGTTCTGCCTAAAGATGAGGCTCATGAGCCGGGAGAGGATGCTCACCAGAATCTCGCCATAACAGCTTCTAGTGTTGAGGATGCTAATATCAGTGCTAAACAAGGTGATACTGATTGCTTGGTTTATAAAAATATTGCTTTAACTATAGACTATTATAAATTGAATATAAAAGATTGCATTAATTTGAGAGAAAGAGGTTGATGTCCCCCACGTCTATCATTCAGAATTAAATAAATGAAAGAATGCTTAAACTATTCAAACAACTATTTTAAACCAGTTTGTCATCCTTTATTTCAGAGTTGGATGAAGAGGAATCCTCAATGGCTATGGACGTAAGTGACATCCTATAATTCACATAACATTTGGATAAAAAGAAATTCTAAAATTAAGCCAAAGCTTTTAAATCTGCATTGAAATGGGATATTTCAGGAAGAAACCGATGCTATCAGTAGTTTCCAAATTTCTTAGGATGATGTTATTGATGTCAAATATTCTGACTCAACAGGAAGGAGATGGTGATGTTATTAAAAAGGACCAGTCATTGGTGACAAAACAGATGATTGCAGAGGAAGAACAACTGAACAAGGAGGGGGAAGAAGAAGATAAAAAACAGAGAGATGAACATGCAAAGGTGAGCTACCTCCTTTTGTTTAAATGGTTTAATGGAACAGAAAAAAACCAGATTAGCATGCAAATGTGAGTTCTCTCCATTGGCTTGTCATTTTGTAAAAGAGAAAATTATCCCCTTTAAGTTGTTTCAGTAAAGACAAAGATTGAAAACAGAGATGAACACTTTGAATTATCTCCTTTGGCCCATGTTGATTTGTGCTATAGAAGACAAAACATGAAATGAATAAACAAAGGTGAGTTGTTTCTCAATAATTACATTGTAAGTGGAAGATGAGTATGGAAAGATGAGTTATCTCCCTTAAGGAAGACCACACCAATCAAGGATGTATATGCAGAGTGAGTTTTCTCCTAAAGTGTTTGCCAAACTCTTTAAAAATTTACTGAACTGTTGGGAATATAATTAAAAATGTCAACAATAAGTTTTATTGATGAAATCTTTTTTTGAAAAGTGAAATTTCAGTTAAACAAGGAAAGTTTACCAGATGAAGGAAAGTTTTACTAGTCTGAATGATTTTGTACTATATTATACACCAAAGTGAAAGCTAAGATCACAGAACATAGCTGCGTTGAATTATATATTGTTTTAGTTTTTGATTTTGAGTAAAGACATTGTCCAGTGCTGGTCCTTGTGATTTTAACTTCAAGCCTGTACTTACATCCAAGACATAATATACAATGTATGTAATATTTTACAGTAATATTGAATAAATATGTTATTTTATGTAGATTCTCAGTTATCATCAAAGAAGCAACCAATTATGTCTATTTGTAGCTTCTAGTTCAAATGCCAGTTCTGTAATTCCTCTAAGACTAACTCATCTTGTTATGGCCAATGTGATTGTCTGGGCTATATCACATGCTACACAACAAACTTCATCTGCAAAACCTATTATTATGACCTAATAAAATTTTGAACAATAAGTTAAAAATACATTATGATAATAGAGAAATATCTTGCCACCGTCCAAAATTAGTCTTTTCCGAGGCGTGTGAGATCTGTTAGACATGGTCAGTTTTGTCCTCCCACTCTCACTCAAAGTTTGTACCCTTAATGCAATAATAAATGTACTTGCTTACCAAGTTAATCATGTTCTTAACCACAGTATGCCACATATTTCCTTCTGTCTGAATTTGTACCTGCCAGTGCTTGTATTGATTAGGAAAATTAAGAAATGTTTTGGAGGATACTTCTTATCTTTCTTTTTGTGTTATTTTGGAAAATGAATTTTTTTACAAGCCTTTTAGGGGAAGGGGGGTAAAACGGGAAAATTTTTATCTCAGTTATGTGACCAACCAAAGTTTACCTATTGCCATATGTTACTTATACTGCATGCTGTCATGCTGAGAAAATCCTTCTCTGATGTACTGTCTTAATTATAACTTATCCAACTCTTCTGCTTCCTGTTGATGATATTACAATGTCTTATTAAAAAGGAAGTGAAAAGAAGGGAGCTAACTCATTTTTCATTACTGTGTCTTTTCTATTAGTTATGGGAGGATCTGGACAGTGAGATAAAAGAACAACGTTACAAGAGGCTGCAGTTTTTATTGAGTAAAAGTAACATGTACACTCAGTACCTACTGGAAAGGATGAAGAAGCAGAGCGAGGAGGAGAAAAGGAAAAATGAACTAAGGGAAAAACGAAGAGTAAAGGCAGAGGAAAAGAAAAAGAAGGCACTTGAGGTAGAATTCATAATCTTTTATATTATTAATAGAGTACTCAACAGATAAACATCTATAGCTTACCTGGCTCTTTGTATTTTTCTACAATGCTGCTATCTATGAGACTGTAACTCAAATGAAAATACATCTTTGTAATCTGAGGCATGATGTTGACCTACTGTGTGAAGATTATTTATCAAATGGAAATAGTTAAAAAGAGGCAACATTACTTGAACTATGGTAGAATTAATGTTTCATTAACAGCCATGGTAATTTATAGGTGATAGTGGTGTTTACCTCTCTTTACATCATCTAGAAGGTCTGTCCCATAGGACTTGAAGCAATTGGGGTGAAATTTCTCAGATTCCTCACAAACTGATACAAGTCTAACAAGACATTGAACCACACACCTTGTTTTTTCATAGGAAATTGTAAAGGTTGATGAACCGAACTAAAAAAGATGGAAGTGGCATTATGTTGCAATTGTAATTAATTGTTTAAGATTGAAAATTATCTTTCCTGATCTTATGGTAAATATAAGTTCACACGATGATTTCTAGGATATATAGGAAATATATTTTTTGGGAAAAGAAATTGATTTCAGATTTGAATGATGCAAAGAGATGTGATATTTACCCCTTCTCTCTCCAATCCAAGATTAATAATGACTAAAACTACAAGAATTTCAATTACAATTTTTTTTCCAGGAGCAAGAGAAGGCAAAGAGTCAGGAAATCGCAAAGGAAGAAGGTATTGAATGTAGTTGATGATATTGTAAATAGTGTACATAAAAAGGTTGATGTGGATAATTTTGATGTGTCATTATTTGATAGATTAACCAACCTCTTTATACCTGAAAACTTCGAGACTAACCACAGTGTTAATTCATTAATGTATACTAAAAGTGTGCTAATGCTTACAGATACAGTGACACAATCATTGTCTTCCCCGCTAAAATCCTCCATACCTCAGCATTCTGGCTACTCACCTCAGGCAGCGGACATAGCTCCATCACCGAGATCCACACGAACCAGGACGTCTAAGAAAACCCAGAGTTCACAAAGTTCACAGGGGTCACAAAATAGTTCTACAAGTGAAACAGGTAAAGTGGAAACATGGGATAGGTGCACTATCATATTGAATTTAAATGACGAAGATTTACTTTCATCATTGTTCATGTAAGTATGAAGTCTTTGAATTTCAGTCCTTTCCTGGAAAAGTCTTGGAAGATAGTGTCAGGTCTGGAAAGTCTTGGAACATGGCATTAACGCCATGAAAAGTCTTTGAAGTCATATCGTTAGTGTTAGAATAAAAATATGAAATACAATAATTAATATACCTGTAAAAACAATTCTCAAGAGTATCATAACCTATATTTGTTTTTTTTTGTTGATAATTTGATGTGCAACCTGAAATCCCCCAAATAGGATTATCTCCCTTAAATGTGGGAATGTTAACAAAGTAGATATTCAAGACTCATAACTGAAAAGAATATTCAGATTGATATCACTGCTAAGTATTTTCAGAGTTCTTGAAAAATGTTATGGAATGAGATTTTACAAAACCTGTATGAGCCGTATTCAGTAACTTGATCTTAGCCTGTTTCAAGCTTTTATCGAGTGTTCAAAAAGTGATGTCTTTTCCACATTTGGACTATTTTTAGATGACACACTCTTTTTGGTCTTGGAGCAGAATGAATGTTTTTTCTCCGAGGTCATTAAATAAACAAGTTGCCTCTATTTCATGTTTTTCTAAAGTATCTATTTCATGGTAATTTTATGCCATCCTCAAATAATTAATTCATTTTCAGAAACCACTGGTAAGAAGCGTGGAAGAAAACGAAAGGTTGAAGCGGTAGAGGGAGCTAACATTTCAAAGTTTTTCAATGTAAGTTCACATTACTTTTCATGGCAAGTTTTCACTTGTTAATTTCATAGAAATGCTTCCATTGGGATTTTTACTGATCAGTTTGGTTGGCATTACATTTTTAATATGAATACCAAAGTTAGGCAATCAGTAAATTTGTACTGTATGATTTCTAAGTTAGGCAATCAGTAAATTTGTACTGTATGATTTCTAAGTTAGGCAATCAGTAAATTTGTGTGATACAACTTCAAAGTTAGCCAGTCAGTAAAGTTATGTGATATATCTTCAAAATTAAGCAATCAGCAAACTAGTGTAATATGGCTTCCAAGTTAGGCACTTCAGACATTAGAACATTGGATATGGTATATGAAGTGTTTTTAAGTCTATAAGCACTGCTTATGATTTTTTCAAAATATCACATTCATGAATTGACAACTGTCAAGAAAAGAAAACAACTTTCAGAAGTTTATGCAGAAAATAGCAATCACAGGTATAAATATCAGATTTGATATTATAGGATGTGAGTGTTTTTATATCTACATTCTTTATGTTTAAACAGCCAATGGAAAAGAAACCGAAGAAGGATGATGAGAAATCTGACTCTGCAGAAAAATCAAACACAACTGAAAAATGCAAAACCTTACAATCTAGCAAAGGTGATCCATTATTGGATAAAACACCCCTGGAAGAAAAAACAGAGGAAGATATGAAGGTCAATGAGGTGAACAGTGAAACAAAGCTGGTAGAAGATGATGATGAGGTAACTATCTTACTGAGTTTAGATGGACAAAAGTACTGGTAAATAACAAAGCACTATATGTTGATGGTATTGAAATACCTGCAACACAGCATTCACTTCATGTGGCTGTAATTAAAAACTGCCTATCAATGCCCTTGATATTTTATCTCGGGTATGAGGGTTAAGTACAACCAAGATCCTTTCTGAATCAATGCTAGTGCTGTCCTAAACAGATTTATAGGAATAGAAACGTGTGTTTTGTCAACTGTTTCTAATTTTAATCGGTGTTGGTGTGGGAATTTAGATTATAAAAGACTGGATAAGAGGATATTGACCCGAATTCCTTGAGCATGTATACTTTGTTATCGCTATTTATTGAGCAGTTCTTGATGTATCTTTCATAAATTTCATATGTATGTTTCCCTTGGTCTCTAGTTGTTTCCATGTAATTTTGAGACTGATAAGAAAAACAAAATTGCTGAAAGACGGGGTCATCTTGGATTTTTACTTTGAAAGTGTGTTATCGCTATTTCTTTAAAAGTACTCCATCAGAAGAAACAAAATGGTTTCCAGGTGGCCAGTTTGGATTTTGCAGGTAAAAATTATTATCACTATTTCTGCAAGGAGATGTTCTAAAGGTTTATCATTAAGAACAAATACAGAGAAGAGAAAAGAAGGGAAAGGATCCAGCTTTCAAAGAGCATATAAAGATCGAAACAATGATAGATGCCAAGATCCCTCTGGGATCTCTTGTTTTTTCTGAGAGCTCTGTGGGACTGAATATGGACCCCAGTTTAAGTTGGATTCATTTGGATTCATTTTATAGAATGAACAAATTCTCCAAAGGTATAATTTAATCCTAAAAATTTCCTTCCGAATCAATAAATTTTCTTCCTTAAATGAGTTAAAAAGGCCCTTTTCTAAATGAGTGAACAGAAGCTTTGAGAACAGGGTTCCTGGGCCTTCTTGAGATTGCATTCCTTGTAGTAGGTGGTGACCACGTCATTGAACAACAGATATGTCGGAGGTCAATTGCATATCATTCAGAACAATTTCAGTAATAAGTCACACCCTCAGGCACAACAAAGACAGCATCCTGAGAAACAAACTGCCACGGTTAAAGAGTTAAATCATGCACCTCAGATATTCACCTAAGGTTATGTGGGCCAAGCTATTAGCAGAGTTTCGCTGCCACCTTGTGTGAGAGGAAACTGAAATGATGAATCATGGTTGTACTTGTAAATATGTACCAATGTATAAATGAGTTTGTGGTGTAGCTTTATAAAATCTATGGTGTAAATATACTTTGTTCTTGACATTCTAATGTGAGATATGTTACCCTTGTTTGATGGACAGAATGATTCTATTTTATCAGACTGAAGAATATGATACCAGCATGCCATTTGTGCAGCCAAAACTGTTCAGTGGTGGAACACTGAGACAATACCAGTCAGAAGGATTTACCTGGCTCAAGGTAAGTCTTAGCATATCTAATGATAAACCAAGGGTGCCACCAAACTAAGACTTAATATAGGACTGGATTTATTATAAGACGTAGGATGGAACCAGATGGGTAATTGTAGGAAGAAACCAGAGTTTTATCAAATCCTGTCAAACACATAATGTGAAATTTGATGGTAAATGTCTTTGCATAATAAAACCTTTCTCTTATACTTATTTGGAGTCTTATGTAAGCAGACTGTGACTGGTGTGTAGTTACTTTTGTTATTTCTGTGTTAGATCTCCAATTTGATTCAGCTGTGAAACTGTCTTTATTACATTGATATACCAGAATTAGGTCACTGATAATGGTGGTGATTAGACCATTATGTAATCTTATTAATTAAATGGAAAATCTATTTGAAATTTAAATGATAATCAATATGGATTTAACTATTTCCGATCACTAGATAATTGCCTGACAGCGGTGAAAACTTTTCTGTTTCAGACGCTGTACGAGAATGGCGTCAATGGTATCCTTGGTGACGAGATGGGGCTGGGAAAGACCATACAGTGTATAGCGATGTTGGCTCACTTGGTATCGATGGGTGTGCCTGGGCCTTTTATAGTCTGTGCCCCGCTCTCTACTCTGCCTAACTGGTATGCAGAGTTCAAGAGGTTTGCGCCGAAGGTAAGGAACTAGTTGAGCTTTACATGGCAAAGTATATCTCAGATCAGAGGATTGGATGTCTCAAGTTTAATCCATGTTGGAGATATCATCAGTGGATGTTTTTCATAAATATTGAAAAGGAAGTCTTTATTCAATAGTATTTTCAATTTCTGCTACGAAGTAAAATTTGGGTTGAGGGGTAAATAGTAATCCTTTTTTTTGAGCATCTATTCATCCATCTGTAGCACCAAACTTTCAGGTATGAGATATGTCTTGGACTCATCTTCAGATTTATTTCATATTCACAGCAGAATTAACACTTTATTTGAAGTGCATTAGTTCTTTACTACTTAATCTGGGATAAATACTATAGAAGATACAAGTCTTAAATAGGCCTGTTCCTTTGAGAAGTGATTGTGCATTGCTACTAACAGGTCATTAACAGTGTTACTAAACATTTTTGTACTGTTCGATGATCAAATGGAAATCATGGCAAACAAATACTGATTTTGAAGATAAAAAAAGGAATTTTTGCTTCCTGATAGTTTTTTTTTGCAGTTGAGCAGTAGACAGGTTTGTCTACACTTTTGTGGTTTGATTATTCATTTCCATCTGATTGGCTACTTTAGGTGCCTGTCATTCTGTACCATGGACACAAGGATGAGAGAACTCGGCTCAGGATGAAGATGTACAAGAAGTATTCTGTGAAGAAGGATGTGGAAGTCCAGCCAGTAGTTATCACCTCCTATGAGATCACAATTATCGACCGCAAGCTGCTCAGCTCCTTTGAGTGGAAATATCTCATAGTAGACGAAGGTCATCGCATCAAAAACACACATTGTCGCTTGATCAGGTAGGACACTTTCTCCCATAATTGATCTCTTCTTGAAATTTCAAAGTGGTCATCTGTAGACCGCAAGCTGCTCAGCTCCTTCGAGTGGAAATATCTCATAGTAGACGAAGGTCATCTCATCAAAAACACACATTGTCGCTTGATCAGGTAGGACACTTTCTCCCATAATTGATCTCTTTTTGAAATTTCAAAGTGGTCATCTGTAGATGTATAAATCAGTCTAATCAAGTATTACCTTACAGTATTAAACAACTACAAGCAATAATGTACAGACTCAGCATTTGCTTTATGATTTAGTATCGGACCTTTATCATATTGTGAGAAGAATATTGACAGATTAGGGAGCAATTTGCTTTAGGAGTCAGATAATGTCAGTTGAAAAAAAGGTCTAGTTCTTACTTTTTATATTTGATGAATAAGACTTGTAATACAGAAATGCTATGTTTTTGTGTGTAGGGAACTTCGCCTCTACCGGAACACACACAGACTTCTCCTGACTGGCACACCACTACAGAACAACTTATCCGAGCTCTGGTCACTTCTCAATTTCCTCCTCCCAGAAATCTTTGATGACTTGGGCAGGTCAGTTGGACTTACACCGAATCAAAGCTGAAGTTGTGAAAAAATCTTGTCAACATTTACTTGGATTTAACATCAGAATCTTTGATGAGACATTGTTGAAAGTTAGGTTTTCAGGTTTTCTGATTTTAAATAAGTGCTTTTTTTATTGCTGGTCAGAATAGGTTTTTCTCCCATGTGTATGTCCTTTTATTTGCAGCTCCAGTGTATTTTTAAGATCTATTTAGAATTGTAGTATGTCTTTCATTAGAAGCTCTGATATTTGGTTACCACTCTTGTTTTCTTGGTAGTGATGTTGTTGGTTTATTTTCCAGTTTTGAGGCCTGGTTTGATGTAGACAGATTGACAGCAAGTAATGCTGATGAAGAAATTGTGAAAGAAGAACAAAAGATGAACATTCTGTCGATGTTACACCAGGTAGGATAATATACATCCTAGCCTTGTCACACCCTATAATTGTTAATGTGTTGATTATTGTATTAACTTTCTCAGGTGTTAATGTATTGGGTTAAATTTCACAGGTGTTAATGTATCGTGTTAACTTTCATAGATGTTTATGTATCGTGTTAACTTTCTCAGTTGATAATGTGCCTTGTATTCTGTTTCACAGATTCTTACACCCTTTATGCTTCGGAGGCTGAAGCAGGATGTGGAGTTGAACATTCCACCTAAGAAAGAAATTATGGTGTTTGCCCCTCTGACTAAAATACAGGAGGAGTTTTACAGCAGTCTCATAGATCGTACCATTTTACAGCGTGTAAAGTCCACAAAGGTAGGTTTTTCAGAAGGGCACCACGAGAGCATAGTTAGTATGGCGTGTGTCCGTGCAACCTCTGGTGAAAATCTGAGATGTGTTGCATGATGTTCACTACACATGGAGGTTTGTGTTTCTCAGGAAGCTGAGAAACAGACTGATCTGTCATGGTTTATGTTTATCTATTGACCCCAGTTGCTCTAGATGCAATGGACCTCTTGTATTTTGTTCAGTCATGTAACCACCAGCTGCTACAAGGAAACCCCTCCCCAAAATGACTCTGGCTGCTCGTGGGTGGATTACCCAGCAAGCAAACTTATATTATGTGGAAAATAATTCATGAATTCATCTGAGAACTTTCACTAAAGGATAAAACAAAGTTAATTAATGAAATGATGTTGTTAACATAATCATTTAGCCCACCTGCCCAGGTGTAAATATCAACTTCTTCTCCCTTCCTTCCCCTCACCCTAGTGAAAAGTTCTCCTTATTTTTACACAATTATCCTTAACACTGGTCTCTCTGTTTTAAATATCTTATTTTTGTAATTACAAATGTTAGTCATTTACACAGATTTTTTGAAATTGTATGTATACTTAAATGTATGTGTAGAAACCTGAAGAGAAAGTTGAAGTAAATGAGAAAGGGCGTCCGGTAAGGAGGACAACCAAGAAAAAAGTAAACTACCAGCTGATGATGGCAGAAGAGGCAGATCGTGCTGAGCTAAAGAAAACACAGAAAGGAATAGACGATGACGAGGAACACCTGGCTTCATGGATAGCTGCTATCAACGAGGAGACAAAAAAATCTACTTTGTGAGTCGAAAGAAAAACAACATCACGTTCTTATGCATCAACTAAAAACTGCATCCATATAAGTTAAAATGAATCAACTAATCCGTCTTTGATTAGTAATACAAACATTTATGGTTTCAGATTTTAAGAATGTAACTTAACAAAGAAGATTATTTATTAAAAATTATATAACTTAATTGTAACCGACCAAATTAGGTCATTGATTTAAATATATAACTCAATAAGGTCATATTAGTAAGTATTTAGATAATCAAATTAGGGCACAGGCCAAAAATAGGTAATTAATCAAATAGACATTTTATGTATAAAGCTTAAGAGATGAGTGTTTATATTAAATATTGGCTAGCTTAGACTAACTATTTGGGGTTGACAAGTGTCCAAATTCAGGAGGGGCCAGTTTAGACAAACTCTAAGCGGTTAGATAGATAGAGAACAAGTCTTAAAGATATTTTCAAGTTAATAGAAAATTTGATAAAATTCTTTCAGGACACCAGCTAGGGATGTTGCTACACCTACCTCCCAGGTAACCATTAAACTTCTCAATGTGGTGATGCAGCTACGTAAGTGCTGTAATCACCCTTACCTGTTAGAATACCCACTTGACCCTGGGACAGGCAACTTCAAGGTTGATGAGGATGTCATCAGGAAGAGTGGAAAGATGCTGTTATTGGATCGCATGCTGAAGGAGCTGAAGGTCAGAGGTCACAAGGTGAGAAGTTATTAGGTTATTTATTCATCAGAGACAAGAGATAAATGATCCAAGGTGGCAATATGAAGAGGCTTCAGGATGGTCAGGTGGTGCAGTGGTAACACACTTGGCATTCACCTAAATGTCTGGGGTTTGATGCTGGAACAGATGGTAGGGGTCACTTACCAACCAAGTGGGATTCCTCCGGGTATTCTGGTTTCCTTCCACAGTAAGACATAGTGCACACTTCCATCAGGCCAACAAGAGTGCTTAATATAAGTTTAAAAAACAATTGTTTTAAAATAAATGTTAAATTCAAAAGCTTCAGGGTCAAGTACATGTATTGCAATGTTTAGTTTGACTGTGTAGATGATTTATTCATTGGGTTTCATCATCCTCCATGTTGCATTGAAAATAGTTAATGAGGTTTTGTGTTATCTTCTTAAAATACAATACTTGAAAACAATTCTTTGAAGCACTGATGGCTCACAGTAAATTCTGTATTGATTAATAATGTTCACTGATGGCTCACAGTAAATTCTGTATTG
This sequence comes from Ylistrum balloti, assembly GCF_031769215.1. Lineage (NCBI taxonomy): Eukaryota > Metazoa > Mollusca > Bivalvia > Pectinida > Pectinidae > Ylistrum > Ylistrum balloti. Next base: position 137,364 of record NW_026782154.1, on the reverse strand, counting down.
ATTAATAATGTTCACTGATGGCTCACAGTAAATTCTGTATTGAGTAATGTTCACTGATGGCTCACAGTAAATTCTGTATTGATTAATAATGTTCACTGATGGCTCACAGTAAATTCTGTATTGATTAATAATGTTCACTGATGGCTCACAGTAAATTCTGTATTGATTAATAATGTTCACTGATGGCTCACAGTAAATTCTGTATTGATTAATGTTCACTGATGGCTCACAGTAAATTCTGTATTGATTAATAATGTTCACTGATGGCTCACAGTAAATTCTGTATTGATTAATAATGTTCACTGATGGCTCACAGTAAATTCTGTATTGATTAATAATGTTCACTGATGGCTCACAGTAAATTCTGTATTGATTAATAATGTTCACTGATGGCTCACAGTAAATTCTGTATTGATTAATAATGTTCACTGATGGCTCACAGTAAATTCTGTATTGATTAATAATGTTCACTGATGGCTCACAGTAAATTCTGTATTGATTAATAATGTTCACTGATGGCTCACAGTAAATTCTGTATTGAGTAGTAATGTTCACTGATGGCTCACAGTAAATTCTGTATTGATTAATAATGTTCACTGATGGCTCACAGTAAATTCTGTATTGATTAATAATGTTCACTGATGGCTCACAGTAAATTCTGTATTGATTAATAATGTTCACTGATGGCTCACAGTAAATTCTGTATTGAGTAATAATGTTCACTGATGGCTCACAGTAAATTCTGTATTGATTAATAATGTTCACTGATGGCTCACAGTAAATTCTGTATTGAGTGATAATGTTCACTGATGGCTCACAGTAAATTCTGTATTGATTAATAATGTTCACTGATGGCTCACAGTAAATTCTGTATTGATTAATAATGTTCACTGATGGCTCACAGTAAATTCTGTATTGAGTAATAATGTTCACTGATGGCTCACAGTAAATTCTGTATTGATTAATAATGTTCACTGATGGCTCACAGTAAATTCTGTATTGATTAATAATGTTCACTGATGGCTCACAGTAAATTCTGTATTGATTAATAATGATCACTGATGGCTCACAGTAAATTCTGTATTGAGTAATAATGTTCACTGATGGCTCACAGTAAATTCTGTATTGAGTAATAATGTTCACTGATGGCTCACAGTAAATTCTGTATTGAGTAATGTTCACTGATGGCTCACAGTAAATTCTGTATTGAGTAATAATGTTCACTGATGGCTCACGGTAAATTCTGTATTGAGTAATGTTCACTGATGGCTCACAGTAAATTCTGTATTGAGTAATAATGTTCACTGATGGCTCACGGTAAATTCTGTATTGAGTAATAATGTTCACTGATGGCTCACAGTAAATTCTGTATTGAGTGATAATGTTCACTGATGGCTCACAGTAAATTCTGTATTGATTAATAATGTTCACTGATGGCTCACAGTAAATTCTGTATTGATTAATAATGTTCACTGATGGCTCACAGTAAATTCTGTATTGATTAATAATGTTCACTGATGGCTCACAGTAAATTCTGTATTGATTAATAATGTTCACTGATGGCTCACAGTAAATTCTGTATTGAGTAATAATGTTCACTGATGGCTCACAGTAAATTCTGTATTGAGTAATAATGTTCACTGATGGCTCACGGTAAATTCTGTATTGAGTAATGTTCACTGATGGCTCACAGTAAATTCTGTATTGAGTAATAATGTTCACTGATGGCTCATGGTAAATTCTGTATTGATTAATAATGTTCACTGATGGCTCACGGTAAATTCTGTATTGATTAATAATGTTCACTGATGGCTCACAGTAAATTCTGTATTGAGTAATAATGTTCACTGATGGCTCACAGTAAATTCTGTATTGATTAATAATGTTCACTGATGGCTCACGGTAAATTCTGTATTGAGTAATAATGTTCACTGATGGCTCACAGTAAATTCTGTATTGAGTAATGTTCACTGATGGCTCACAGTAAATTCTGTATTGAGTAATAATGTTCACTGATGGCTCACAGTAAATTCTGTATTGAGTGATAATGTTCACTGAAGGCTCACAGTAAATTCTGTATGTCTGTTGTAGGTGCTGATTTTTTCCCAGTTTACCACCATGCTGGATATCCTGGAGGATTTCTGCTTTTTGAGATCCTACAAATTTTGTCGTCTGGATGGCTCTTGTAATGTTCAAACCCGACAGGAATCAGTAAGTTGATGTCCCGACTTCAGAAGAAAAGTATGATAGCTGTGGTCGTGTTGAAAACTTTTTGATTTCTCTGTCCTGTTGTGCTTGAAGTTCACTATATCATCTCTCTTAGCTTCATTGTAATCTCTTGTCATTTTACAGATGACATCGTTTAACACTGACCCGGAGATGTTCCTTTTCCTCCTGAGCACCAGGGCAGGAGGACTTGGTATCAACCTGGTGGCCGCGGACACAGTCATTATCTATGACAGTGATTGGGTAAGTTTGATGACATAGATACAGCATGAACCATTTAACTCAATGTGTTTATTGTTAAATTTGGGGTCAGTGATACATATTTCAGATTGTAGATGTAATCACATCTAAGAACAGTTTTGTAGTTGACTCAGGTTTCGACATCATTGACATGTCTCGACTGTAATGCGGCTATTTCAGATTTTCTAAAAGCATGACTAGATTTATGTTCAGGAAGTAGTAATTAGGGTGTAATGGAGAATTGTGTTCAGTCTTGCTTAATGAACCTGTTTATAGTTGTGAATTGTTAAGGAGATGTCTTTAAACCGTTGAAAAGAAATCAGTCGTATTACCTACTTGTAATGAAACAAGATATCTATCCAGATATTCTGTCTTATGATGTGCTAAGAAATACAGCTTCATCATATTACTGATGTCTGTGATGTGTTGAGTGACCTCCAGTCTTGTTTGAATGGACCATTACTGATGTCTGTGATGTGTTTAGTGACCTCCAGCCTTGTTTGAATGAATCAGATTAACATTAAATAGACATTGAACCTGACCATTACACTAATCACAACAAGGGTTGAATCTAAGATGTTATGAATTTTGATACTCTGTCAAATAATGTTAAACAAAGTGGTGTATTCTGTCAATCTCCTAGAATCCCCAGTGTGACCTGCAGGCACAGGATCGATGTCACAGGATCGGACAGACAAAACCAATATGTGTGTATCGCTTTATCACTGCCAATACTGTTGACCAGCGTATTGTGGAGAGAGCAGCAGCCAAGAGAAAAATAGAGAAAATGGTAATTCATAAAGGTAAGTCTCCGGTTTGTTGATCTGAATCATCCACAAATTTATCTTTTCCATCTATGAAATGGTACATTGTCCCCAGCAGTCCTCATGATGAGATTGTTAGTGTGTCAATATTATGAAGTCATATGTCAATTTTAAGCTCAGTATATGTATTGTTAACCTTGTCTTTTCACTGCATCTTGATATATCATTTCAAGTTCTGAACAATGTCTTTCAGGATCCTTTAGATAAAAAAGAAGTTTTTATATATTTTTTTCAATAGTACCATAATGCAAGTTCTTATTTGATAAAGGTAGTCATTGGTCAAGGTTAAAGGGTCAAAGGTCATATGCATGGGAGCTGGGTCGTGTCTAGACACTATCTAGTTGGGAAAAAAAAAGATCTATGTGTAGACAAATCTCTGCATACTTATTGAATAGAAGTTTTTATAACACAACTAGTAGAAGTTTAGAGTGCGACATTTCGATGACTACACAGTGATCTTCATCAGACAAATGACAAGAGTGAAATGTGCTAGCACTGACGTATGTAGTGTTCAAGATGGTAAGGAATTGACCGGGAAAATTCCAAAATAGCCGACAGGGAAAACAACCATTTATTTCAGACTGTTGGTCAAGAAGCCATCTGGATATGCAGCAGCGGGACAGCACTTAATAGGGACTCTCGCACATCTGGAGACCCTTACCCTAACCCTCTCGCACATCTATGGCCAAGTGTTAAATAAAATGTAGCCGAATTGACTACAGTACATTGTTACCATCTGGTGAATTTTTTATGTCTGTAATCTTTTTACCATCTCGTCACAATATTTTCAACCTTAGTGTACATAGGATTATAGTGCAGCTGAAAAAGTTGGTGGATTCCATACCATCTTGTGCACTACGTACCTCATTGCTATTATACTCCACACTGGTGGTTTGTCTGATGAAGGTGACCGGTTAGTCATGGAAATGTCACACTCTAACCTTCTACTGGTTGTGTTATAAGATAAAGGTGACTGGTTAGTCATGGAAATGTCACACTCTAATCTTCTACTGGTTGTGTTATAATTGACATTACCAACCTGAAGAAAATGTTCCAAAATATCTGTCTGCTTACCTTTGAAGCAATAAAGTATTCACTTGAAGATAGCAAGATATACCATTCATTAAATATAAAATATAGAAAAAAAACTGAGTTGCCAAGGATGTTTGTTGTATGTTATTTGTATTGATACCTTAATTGTAGAACGAGCCATTTTAGTACCAGGTAAAAAGTCACATGTACCACAATTTCTCCTTTGCAGAGAAGTTTAAAAGTGGCATTAGAAACTTCACTACAAGCCTGCAGCCACTAACCCAGCTAGAGTTAATGGACCTTCTGAAGTCCAATGACCACCAGTTGGCAGTGAACAGTGGTGGAACAAGCAGTGTGATCAGTAAGCGTGACCTGGAACGACTCTTAGATCGGTCTGACCTATATGAGCAGTGGAAGGCCTCTGGAAACAAGGATGGTGAGTCATGGTTAGAATGAAATGTTTACAAGGAAGTCTGTGAAGGGTCGGTCCTAAAGGGAAATCTAATTTTCCCCTAAAATTTCACTGATTTGACAACAACATGTGATCGGAATTTTTTGTGATGTCTATCATACCTTACAGTAGTAATGTAAGATTTTGTATTGTTTCCCCCAGTATTTTAAGGGAAGGAGGGTGAGGACATTGTTAACCATATCTGTCCGTCCCATTCTTTTCGCTCTGAATCAATATCTTCGATTTGTTTTATGTTTTTCCACATAACATCAAGTTCTACACCTAATTGTTTGGTCATTGGTCAAGGTCACTTTGACAACTGAGGCAAATTCTTCAAAATGGTGATACGTTAATGAAAACAGAGGCAGTGATATCTTCCGAGACTTATTTTAGTTTAGATTTAAATTATTTTAATTTATTTTAATTATTCTGCTTAGTTTGAAAAATTATAGAAAATGTTATCCAGTAGTTGCATATCTGTTTTTATTTTGTGTCATTGATTTCATTTTAGATGGTTCATTTGTGAAGAAGTCTAAGAAAACGTTGAGGGAGGTGAAGGGTGTGTTCAAGGTCATGGATGAGGATGACGTAAATGATGAGATGGATGATGATAGCAAGGCTACATCCTGAGTCACAACTGTTATGTGACAAAGAGAAAGTCTTGACACGATACTGTTTAGGGTCACGATACAGTTCAGGGTCACGATACAGTTCAGGGTCACGATACAGAACAGGGTCACGATACAGAACAGATTCATGATAAAATTGTATGCATGTCATTGTGAAATCTGTTATGACACTGAAGGAAGAAGGCAGACATTCAATGAACTGTATTTCAACCAAGATGGCCAATTTTGCTTTAGAGGCTCTAAACTGCTGGTTATCAAATGTCTCAATATGGCAATCCGTGATCTACTACTTAAGTGACCTGGTGATTTTAGGATCAGCTTCAGAGCTTCTATGTTTGTAGATTCTCTATAGAAGATTTTGACATTTCAGGTACATTGATGATGGTTGGCATCCAAGTCCTCAATTTCTTTGAGATATATACAGACCAACGTCAGCCATCCTAAATACATGATCTCCACCAGATTGTGTTCATCCTTTTTGTTACAACAATATGATAGTGTCTTATGTGTGAATGATGTTTTATCCTGTTAACCGTTAACCCTGTCATTGATAAGTCTATACTGTGTAGACCCTATGTTATGATGCAGTCTCATTGTTATCATCAAATCTAAACATTACGTATATGCATTTCAGACATTTTAAAGGGTGCCTTTCTAACAAAGACTAGTCTATCTAGTTTTTTACTTAACCAGGTACCTGACTTTTCAGGGATTGTTTAACAAACAAAATAAGTTGACTAGATGCTGGATTATATATTATTTCATGGAATGAATTCAGTGTAAGAGACAGTGGTGGAGTTGGAATGAATTCAGTGTAGACAACGGTGGAGTTGGAATGAATTCAGTGTAAGACAGTAGTGGAGTTGGAATGAATTCAGTGTAAGACAACTGTGGAGTTGGAATGAATTCATTGTAAGACAGTGGTGGAGTTGGAATTAATTCAGTGTAAGACAATAGTGGAGTTGGAATGAATTCAGTGTAAGACAACTGTGGAGTTGGAATGAATTCAGTGTAAGACAGTGGTGGAGTTGGAATGAATTCAGTGTAAGACAATAGTGGAGTTGGAATGAATTCAGTGTAAGACAACTGTGGAGTTGGAATGAATTCAGTGTAAGACAGTGGTGGAGTTGGAATGAATTCAGTGTAGACAACGGTGGAGTTGGAATGAATTCAGTGTAAGACAGTAGTGGAGTTGGAATGAATTCAGTGTAAGACAACTGTGGAGTTGGAATGAATTCAGTGTAAGACAGTGGTGGAGTTGGAATGAATTCAGTGTAAGACAATAGTGGAGTTGGAATGAATTCAGTGTAAGACAACTGTGGAGTTGGAATGAATTCAGTGTAAGACAGTGGTGGAGTTGGAATGAATTCAGTGTAAGACAACAATGGAGTTGGAATGAATTCAGTGTAAGACAGTAGTGGAGTTGGAATGAATTCAGTGTAAGACATTGGTGGAGTTGGAATGAATTTAGTGTAAGACATTGGTGGAGTTGGAATGAATTCAGTGTAAGACAACTGTGGAGTTGGAATGACTTCAGTGTAAGACAGTGGTGGAGTTGGAATGAACAGTGTAAGACAGTGGTGGAGTTGGAATGAATTCAGTGTAAGACAATGGTGGAGTTGATGAAATGTTGATTCCACAGGTTCAACTGTAATTGGTTGTTTACATGGTAAATGTGAGGATGTTTTAGAGACAAGCATGCTATTGTGTTATAAATATATCTTATGTTAACCTTTGTATATTGTTTTAGAAAGAGTTGTATTAATCCGATTATAGTTAATGAGTGGTGCTGTATAGTCTCATAGTACACATGTGGACCTCTATAGTGCTGTATAGTCTCTTAGTACACACGTGGACCTCTGTGGTGGTGTATAGTCTCTTAGTACACATGTGGACCTCTGTGGTAATATATAGTCTCTTAGTACACATGTGGACCTCTGTGGTGCTGTATAGTCTCTTAGTACACATGTGGACCTCTGTGGTAATATATAGTCTCTTAGTACACATGTGGACCTCTGTGGTAATATATAGTCTCTTAGTACACATGTGGACCTCTGTGGTGCTATATAGTCTCTTAGTACACATGTGGACCTCTGTGGTGGTATATAGTCTCTTAGTACACATGTGGACCTCTGTGGTGCTGTATAGTCTCAAAGTACACATGTGGACCTCTGTGGTGGTATATAGTCTCTTAGTACACATGTGGACCTCTGTAGTAATATATAGTCTCTTAGTACACATGTGGACCTCTGTGGTGCTATATAGTCTCTTAGTACACACGTGGACCTCTGTGGTGCTATATAGTCTCTTAGTACACATGTGGACCTCTATGGTGGTGTATAGTCTCTTAGTACACATGTAGACCTCTGTGGTGCTGTATAGTCTCAAAGTACACATGTGGACCTCTGTGGTGGTATATAGTCTCTTAGTACACATGTGGACCTCTGTAGTAATATATAGTCTCTTAGTACACATGTAGACCTCTGTGGTAATATATAGTCTCTTAGTACACATGTGGACCTCTGTGGTGCTATATAGTCTCTTAGTACACACGTGGACCTCTGTGGTGCTATATAGTCTCTTAGTACACATGTGGACATCTATGGTAATATATAATTTCTTAGTACACATGTGGACCTCTGTGATAATATATAGTCTCTTAGTACACATGTGGACCTCTATGGTAATATATAATTTCTTAGTACACATGTGGACCTCTATGGTAATATAAAGTCTCTTAGTACACATGTGGACCTCTGTGGTGCTATATAGTCTCTTAGTACACATGTGGACCTCTGTGGTGCTATATAGTCTCTTAGTACACATGTGGACCTCTGTGGTAATATATAGTCTCATAGTACACATGTGGACATCTGTGGTGCTATATAGTCTCTTAGTACACATGTAGACCTCTGTGGTGCTGTATAGTCTCTTAGTACACGTGTGGACCTCTGTGGTGCTGTATAGTCTCTTAGTACACATGTGGACCTCTGTGGTAATATATAGTCTCATAGTACACATGTGGACATCTGTGGTGGTGTATAGTCTCAAAGTACACATGTGGACCTCTATGGTAATATATAGTCTCTTAGTACACATGTGGACCTCTGTGGTGCTATATAGTCTCTTAGTACACATGTAGACCTCTGTGGTGCTGTATAGTCTCAAAGTGCACATGTGGACCTCTGTGGTGCTATATAGTCTCTTAGTACACATGTAGACCTCTGTGGTTCTGTATAGTCTCAAAGTGCACATGTGGACCTCTGTGGTAATATATAGTCTCTTAGTACACATGTGGACCTCTGTGGTAATATAAAGTCTTTTATACACATGTGGACCTCTAATCTTAGCCTTATGACACATGATCATACTTTTATTGTAGTCATTTGACACATGATCATACTTTCATTGTAGTCATGTGACACATGATCATACTTTCATTGTAGTCGTGTGACACATGATCATACTTTCATTGTAGTCATGTGACACATGGTTGAACTTTTACTGTTAGGTTACAATTTGATGTTCCAACAAGGTGATTCAACCATAGATCAGGAGTTGCTTCCCTTTGAAATGGAACTCTCTCATTTCCATTGATTAAAAAAAATTTGGATGGTGAATTGTGGGTTTGACAGTAGATTATTTCCAGATAGTGAAATATCAATGAACAGATCTGTAATACCTGTGACATTAGAGATTGAGTACCACAGATACTTGTATCTCATTACAGTGTCCATAGTAACAGACATATTGTGTTACAGATGAAGTTGTAAGTATTATCTCTACACAGGCGAGAGACAACACATTTGTGATACCTAATATTGATCCATCAGTTTGAAGTATAAAAAATCTAGTGCTCAATTTATTCCTGTATTACACTATAAATCTAGTTTAAAATTGTATACATTCAACTGACTTGTGTGTTAACAATAACATCAACACTATTTCTTATAGGAATTCATCATCTGTGCCATTTTAGCATATTATTTCACATTTGGTTAAGGCTAAAGGTCATATTTGACAACTTCAACGAGACAATGATACGATCATGTAATGAGTGGGAACATTAACCTTTTAAATCTTTTCAATTTTTCTCAAAAAACAAGGACTTTAATTTCTGGTGATTTCGTTTTTCTGGCGTCAATGAGATGTTTTAATGATTAATTTATTTTCTGATCATTATATGACTGTGTTTTCTAATTATTCTATTTAACAAAATTTTAAAATGTAATTGTCTTCCTGATGTGACCATCTACAGCACAGTCATTGGGAAATGTTCTAAGTTAAAGTTGTCTTTTACCTTGATCAATATTTTAAATATTGAAAGAATTTTTGGTTACATTGTAATTTTTGCCTTTCAACAAATCCCTGTTTGTTTCTGTTTACACATCTAAATCATCAAATGTTCAGTCTTGTTTCTTTTCTCCTTTTATTTTCCATCAACCTTCATGATATATTGTTCATGTCATTTTTTTAAAATGCAAAATAAAATTCTGAAAAATTAACATTTTCTTTATTGTTTTGTACATCCAAATTGGCTTGGAGGTGACCTTTACCTCTTTAACATCTGTCCCTAGGTGTTTAGTAAAACTCATTGGTTACAATCTTGTGTTTTAATGTATGATGTCACCAGGTGTTTAGTAAAACTCATTGGTTACAATCTTGTGTTTTAATGTATGATGTCACCAGGTGTTTAGTAAATCTCATTGGTTACAATCTTGTGTTTTAATGTATGATGTCACCAGGTGTTTAGTAAATCTCACTGGTTAAAATCTTGTGTTTTAATGTATGATGTCACCAGGTGTTTAGTAAATCTCATTGGTTACAATCTTGTGTTTTAATGTATGATGTCACCAGGTGTTTAGTAAATCACAATCTTGTGTTTTAATGTATGATGTTACAATCTAAATGTGTTTTTAATGTATGATGTCACCAGGTGTTTAGTAAAACTCATTGGTTACAATCTTGTGTTTTAATGTATGATGTCACCAGGTGTTTAGTAAATCTCATTTTGTTATTCCTTCCTGATGTTAAATGATAAACAGAAATACTTCACAGATTTACACTTTGAAAATGACTTTTATTTTCGAATTCCAGATAATACAAAATTCACTTAACATGAAAAAAACTTTTCAGGGGAAATGAAATCTCTTACAATGTTAACATTTTCATGAATGAACATAACTTTTGTCCGTTCAGAGCAGTTTGTAAAACAATTTTATCACAGAAAGTTTGTCACCATTTAGTGAACACAAGTCTTCATTATAACTGGATCAGGTTCACACACCATTACCATATAATCTATGGATTTTTAGTTTAGTGTTTTTACAGTCCAAATTTTCAATGAAGTTAATCTGATAAGATAACACTGACTTTCAACATACACTGGTTATCTATATTTGAAAAAAACTTTTTTATATGACCATAGATCACACTGGATTTCTATATATACAAAAACCTGTGTAATATGACAGATCACACTGGATTTCTATATATACAAAACTTGTGTAATGTGACCATAGATCACACTGGATTTCAATATATATAAAACCGGTGTAATGTGACCATAGATCACACTGGATTTCTATATATACAAAAACCTGTGTAATATGACAGATCACACTCGATTTCTATATATACAAAACCTGTGTAATGTGACCATAGATCACTGGATTTCTATATATACAAAACCTGTGTAATATGACAGATCACACTGGATTTCTATATATACAAAACATTTGTAATGTGACCATAGATCACACTGGATTTCTATATATACAAAACCTGTGTAATGTGACCATAGATCACACTGGATTTCTATATACAAAACCTGTGTAATGTGACCATAGATCACACTGGATTTCTATATATACAAAACCTGTGTAATGTGACCATAGATCACACTGGATTTCTATATATACAAAAACCTGTGTAATGTGACCATAGATCACACTGGATTTCTATATATACAAAATCTGTGTTATATAACAGATAACATTGGATTTCTACATATATAAATCTTACAGATCATGATATAATTGGATTTCTATTCCTATAACACCTGCTTAATTTGCTTTTAATTCAGAAAATAGTTATATGTCAGTTACAGGTATATAAAATAAAGTGTATAAAATACTGTGTATAACAGGAGATCCTACTTCTACATATTTAACACCAAGATTATTTTGATTAGACACTAAATTCTGTTTCTAATCACACAATAAAAAACAACAAAATTTTAAAAAGATTAATTACTTATACAAGTTATACACTTTTTTTAGTTATTTGAATGACTTGTTCTGATTTTATAAAAAAGACAAAAAAAGACAACAACAACAAAAGACAACAACACTTGCACAAATAATGAGTTTCACAAACTCCAGGTCATCTTATCTTTAGCTGATAACATGATTGGAGTGACCTGGATGTCTCTACATGATTCTGTGGTTTATAAAACACTTCCTGGTTATACTTGTAGATAAACATGTAAAAAGAAAGTATGATACTGGTCTTGGCATCTACCTCAGATTAATTTAATTACAAATATTGATCTTCTATTCCACGATACAAGCGGCTAATAAAGCAACACATCGCCACTGCTGTAGTACTATACCATCACACATCTATGGTGTGCACAACACAATCCTGCTAGATTTCATCTTAACATCAGCATAATTCTCACAACCAAGGGGATGTACGCTGTACATCATAAAGCACTTCTAAACAAATGTATTTTCTAAACACATATGTGTCTGTAAAGGTTATTGTACCGCATATCTACATCAAACTGTAATGGGCCGTTAAAGTGATTCATTTCTACTAACAGTAATAACAACCGTGTTTCAATTTGATTATAAATGTTAAAAACAATTCTGAGTTAAAATATCCAATTTGATCATAAAAAAATATCATCAGGGAAGTTTGATTTTTAACATTATACTTTGGTTGAGAAACACGATACTACACATTACCCTTTGTACAAACTTACGTAGTGAAACAATAGAAATTCTTAATAAAACAGACTCTTCACTTCATAAAATAATATCTGATGGCCATTTAACATAGAAATAACTGGCCTAATAACAGCTGGGTTTATAAATAGCTCCAGGGTCATAAAGCTCCTAAGACATGCCAGTGATTGAAACAGGAACAGCATTCTCTAGTTTTCATTCTTTATCAAACTATAGTATGAGTGTAGAATTATAGAAAATTAAATACGTAAATTCTTAATTATACACAAATGTTCACAGATAATTAATGGAATGTTTTATGATCCTGGGGCTATAAAACCATCAGAATACGAGGAGGAACTCCGTCACTAATATCCTGGAGGTAAATTAGTATCAATATTTACAAATAAAGCTTTAAAATGGTCCTCTCAGCACAAGTCATATCAGTATTTAAACAAGTTGATGACAAGGTCGTTCTTAACATCTATATATATACACACGACAGCAGGAGATATCTTGACAGCTGTGACTCCAACATGTCATTTTAACTGCAAATGTGACCCCAATTAATGGCATCTTGCCTATCAATGTGACTACGTTAGAAGCTAACGAGATTTGAACAGACTCCTGACTTTCATGTATTTATTTCTTAATGGGTTTTGCATCCATTCTTTCAGCCTTTTGTCGGATGAGTCAAAATTTCAGATTGTGACAAAACTTTAAAACCTTCAAGTCCCAGGAACTTACAAAAAATACTAAGATGAAAGGAAAAACTTTGACACTGAGCATATCCATAAATACAGTGGCAACTCCTAATAATAATCCAAGTCTGTAATAGTTGGGTTTTTATCCATTCAGGTGACGTTGTATAAGCATCTTTAGACTGCGGTTTGGAGTGAGCTGTTTAGTGGACAATATGGCGTTGGTCATTGGACTTCTGTCTTTGCCTTTGGATGTCCATGCTGTGATGGCCTCTCTCTCATAAGTGTACCCATCTACAGGACAATGTTTGAGAATTAGATTTAAGCATATTTATAGGATCCTCACTTCTGGATCAACAACAAAACTTGGGTTTTCCCACACCCTCCAAAAACTTCTTTTTAATTTCCTTAAATTGACAAAGAACTCCCAACATTAATAAAGTTTTACTCTATTTCATATAAGATGTGATTGCCCTGACTCTTACACTTCATGAATTTGAGGTTCCCAGGGAAAACCCTGCCAAACCAACCTTATAATCTTTGATATATATATACTACAACATGATGTTTATATCAGCATTTAGGAAATATACAAGAGACCCCAGAGGGATCTGGGCACCCTCCATTGTTACATTTATATATGCTTTTTGAAAGTTGGATATTTTCCCTTCTTTTCTCTTCTCTGTTTTTGCTCTTAATAATAAGACATTTGAACATTTCTTTGCAGAAATAGTGGTGATAATCTTTACCTGCCCAATCCAAAATGGCCACCTGGAAGCTATTTTGTTTCTTCTGATCAGTCCCAAAAGCAAACGTAAATGTTAGCCATTTTGTTTCTTTATCATCCCCAAAATTAGATGGGCACAAATAGGGACCAAAAGGAATCTATATATATAATTTGAGAAAGATATATACTGTAGTTCTCAAGAAAGAGCAATAACAAACTTGCAAAGTCAAAATCCAAAATGGTTGGCTGTTGGCCACTTCATTTGTCTGATTACACCTAAAATCAAAGAAGCACAACTAGGGACAAAGTGGAACATACATAAGAAATTTAAGAAAGATTCATCCAGTAATTCTCAAGAAATAGCAATAACAAACTTTTAAAGTTAAAATACAAGATGGCCGGATGTCAGCCATTTTTTTTATCAGACCCAAAATTACATAGGCACAATCATAGGTCAATGGGAACCTACATATGAAATTTGAGAAAGATCCATCCAGTCCTTCTCAAGAAATAGCGATAACAAAAGTTGTTTACGAATGGACAGACGGACCACAAAAGCAGACTGACTTAAATAGCCCACCATCTAATAACTTACCCCCAGATACATGGTTGTGCCACTAATTTACAACCAGGTACATGGTTGTGCCACTTACATACCCCCAGGTACATGGTTGTGCCAGTTACTTACCCACAGATACATGGTTGTGCCACTTACTTACCCCCAGATACATGGATGTACCACTTATTTACCCTCAGATACATGGATGTACCACTTATTTTCACCCACTTACTTACCCCCAGGTATATGGTTGTGCCACTTACTTACCCCCAGATACATGGTTGTGCCACTTACTTACCCCCAGATACATGGATGTACCACTTATTTTCACCCAGATACATGGTTGTACCACTTACTTACCCCCAGGTACATGGTTGTGCCACTTACTTACCCCCAGATACATGGTTGTGCCACTTACTTACCCCAAGATACATGGTTGTGCCACTTACTTACCCCAGATACATGGTTGTGCCACTTACTTACCCCCAGGTACATGGTTGTGCCACTTACTTACCCCAAGATACATGGTTGTGCCACTTACTTACCCCAGATACATGGTTGTGCCACTTACTTACCCCCAGGTATATGGTTGTGCCACTTACTTACCCCCAGATACATGGTTGTGCCACTTACTTACCCACAGATACATGGTTGTACCACTTACTTACCCCCAGATACATGGTTGTGCCACTTACTTACCCACAGATACATGGTTGTGCCACTTACTTACTCCCAGGTATATGGTTGTAACACTTATTTACCCCCAGGTATATGGTTGTGCCACTTACTTACCCCCAAGTATATGGTTGTACTACTTACTTACCCCCAGATACATGGTTATACCACTTACTTACCTCCAGGTACATGGTTGTGCCATTTACTTATCCACAGGTATATGGTTGTGCCACTAACTTACCCCCAGATACATGGTTGTACCACTTACTTACCCCCAGGTACATGATTGTACCACTTACTTACCTCCAGGTACATGGTTGTACCACTTACTTACCCCAAGGTACATGATTGTGCCATTTACTTATCCCCAGGTACATGGTTGTACCACTTACTTACCACCAGGTACATGATTGTGCCAAAAATTAACTCTCAGGTATATAGATACATGCCTGATTTGCTATTGAGGTACCCCTCACTTACCCTCAGCTATGACTGGGTCTTTCATCACCTCTCTGGTGATTGGACACAGGTACTCATCTGGAATGCCAGCATCTGAGGAAACAGGAAAAAGATATACTGAGGGTAATACAGTAAACCCTGTCTAAAATGGCCACTAAAGGGTAATCCCTGTCTTTAAAGGCCAACAAATATTAACACTGTTGATAAAGGTAAATCAAGTGTAAACCCTGTATATAAAGGTCAATCAAGTGTAAACCCTGTCTATAAAGGTAAATCAAGTGTAAACCATGTCTATAAAGGTCAATCAAGTGTAAACCCTGACTATAAAGGTAAATCAAGTGTAAACCCTGTCTATGACAGTCAATCAAGTGTAAACCCTGTCTATGAAGGTCAATCAAGTGTAAACCATGTCTATGAAGGTCAATCAAGTGTAAACCCTGTCTATAAAGGTAAATCAAGTGTAAACCCTGTCTATGAAGGTCAATCAAGTGTAAAACCATGTCTATGAAGGTCAATCAAGTGTAAACACTGTCTATGAAGGTCAATCAAGTGTAAACCATGTCTATGAAGGTAAATCAAGTGTAAACCATGTCTATGAAGGTCAATCAAGTGTAAACCCTGTCTATGAAGGTCAATCAAGTGTAAACCCTGTCTATAAAAGTAAATCAAGTGTAAACCATGACTATGAAGGTAAATCAAGTGTAAACCATGTCTATGAAGGTAAATCAAGTGTAAACCATGTCTATGAAGGTCAATCAAGTGTAAACCCTGTCTATGAAGGTTAATCAAGTGTAAACCCTGTCTATAAAGGTCAATCAAGTGTTAAACCATGTCTATAAAAGTCAATCAAGTGTAAATCCTGTCTTTGAAGGTCAATCAAGTGTATACCATGTCTATGAAGGTCAATCAAGTGTAACCAATGTCTATGAAGGTCAATCAAGTGTAAACCCTGTCTTTAAATGCCAATCCAATGTTAACACTGTCTATAAAGGCCTAACAAGTATAAATCCTATTTATAAAGGCCAATTAGGTACTCTTTTACCCCCCAGGAACATTTTGCATATATAAATAATAAAATGCTACAACGCAGATTTACCTTTCTAAGAACTACTATTATATGATAATCAGGACTGTAGTGCATGGCAGTTGCCATCTTCGTCCCTTCCTCTCTCGCTGAAATGAAAAAGGCTAAAAGTACTGATCAAACCTGCTGCCAGGTCGACTGGCTCTGTGTGTGTTATGGCTCTGTATGTTCTGGTTCTGTGTGTGTTCTGGCTCACTGTGTGTTCTGGCTCTGTGTGTGTTCTGTATCTGTGTGTGTTCTGGCTCACACTTTCATCTTACTGATCAACATTTAGAAAGATAAAATATAAAGATAAAATATATTACCTGGGTCTTTTAGAGACTGTTCATTTTTCACACTGATGCACTTCATGGCTCTAAGGATCTTGTTTCTATGACCGAGTGCATCTGGAATGGAAAAATTATTACTGATTTCTGGGTTTAACATTAAGCAATGAAATTCTGAATAAAACAAAGAGGCCTAGTGGCCTTGACAGTCACCTGAGAAAATCAATATTGAATGTGTAGGTTACAGGGTAAGTAGCTTTTGTGTCATAAAAGAGAAATAAATGATAGTAAGACTTGATATGATTTAAGAGGTCAGCTGGGGTCAATACATACACAGGATCAAATCCTATACTAATAATACTTATTGACTTGCTTACATTGGAAAACCTTTATATACTATGGTAAATATGTAGGCCAAGGATACTCCAGCTCAAATTATATTAAATATTAAACTAGATTACATACTGAGAACTAGATTCCATACCCAGAACAAGATTCCATACCCAGAACTAGATTACATACCCAGAACAAGATTTCATACCCAGAACTAGATTACATACCCAGAACTAGATTACATACCCAGAACCATACCCAGAACTAGATTACATACCCAGACCTAGATTTCATACCCAGAACTAGATCTCATACCCAGAACCATACCCAGAACTAGATTACATACCCAGAACTAGATTTCATACCCAGAACTAGATTTCATACCCTGAACTAGATTACATACCCTGAACTAGATTACATACCCAGAACTAGATTACATACCCTGAACTAGATTACATACCCAGAACTAGATTTCATACCCAGAACTAGATTTAATACCCAGAACCATACCCAGAACTAGATCACATACCCAGAACTAGATTACATACCCAGAACTAGATTTCATACCCAGAACTAGATTACATACCCGGAACTAGATTTCATACCCAGAACCATACCCAGAACTAGATTACATACCCAGAACTAGATTACATACCCTGAACTAGATTACATACCCAGAACCATACCCAGAACTAGATCACATACCCAGAACTAGATTACATACCCAGAACTAGATTTCATACCCGGAACTAGATTACATACCCGGAACTAGATCACATACCCAGAACTAGATTACATACCCAGAAGTAGATTACATAACCAGAACACATACCATACAGAACTAGATTACATACCCAGAACTAGATTACATACCCAGAATTAGATTACATACCCAGAACTAGATTACATACCCAGAACTAGATTACATACCCAGAACCATACCCAGAACTAGATTACATACCCAGAACTAGATTACATACCCAGAACAAGATTACATAACCAGAACAAGATTACATAACTAGATTACATACCCAGAACTAGATTACATACCCAGAACTAGATTACATACCCAGAATTAGATTACATACCAAGAACTAGATTACATACCCAGAACTAGATTACATACCCAGAACTAGATTACATACCCTGAACTAGATTACATACCCAGAACTAGATTACATACCCAGAACTAGATTACATACCCAGAACCATACCCAGAACTAGATCACATACCCAGAACTAGATTACATACCCAGAACTAGATTTCATACCCAGAACTAGATTACATACCCTGAACTAGATTACATACCCAGAACTAGATTTCATACCCAGAACTAGATTACATACCCTGAACTAGATTACATACCCTGAACTAGATTACATACCCAGAACTAGATTTCATACCCAGAACCATACCCAGAACTAGATCACATACCCAGAACTAGATTACATACCCAGAACTAGATTTCATACCCGGAACTAGATTACATACCCGGAACTAGATCACATACCCAGAACTAGATTACATACCCAGAATTAGATTACATACCAAGAACTAGATTACATACCCAGAACTAGATTACATACCCAGAACTAGATTACATACCCAGAACTAGATCACATACCCAGAACTAGATTACATACCCAGAACAAGATTACATAACCAGAACAAGATTACATAACCAGAACTAGATTACATACCCAGAATTAGATTACATACCAAGAACTAGATTACATACCCAGAACTAGATTACATACCCCGAACTAGATTACATACCCCTTACCATACCCAGAACTAGATTACATACCCAGAACTAGATTACATACCCAGAACTAGATTACATACCCAGAACAAGATTACATACCCAGAACTAGATTACATACCAAGAACTAGATTACATACCCAGAACTAGATTACATACCCAGAACTAGATTACATACCCAGAACTAGATTACATACCCAAAACAAGATTACATACCCAGAACTAGATTACATAACCAGAACTAGATTACATACCCAGAACAAGATTACATACCCAGAACTAGGTTACATACCCAGAACAAGATCACATACCCAGAACAAGATCACATACCCAGAACTAGATTACATACCCAGAACTAGATTACATACCCAGAACTAGATTACATACCCAGAACTAGATTACATACCCAGAACTAGATTACATACCCAGAACAAGATTACATAACCAGAACAAGATTACATAACCAGAACTAGATTACATACCCAGAATTAGATTACATACCAAGAACTAGATTACATACCCAGAACTAGATTACATACCCAGAACTAGATTACATACCCAGAACTAGATTACATACCCAGAACTAGATTACATACCCAGAACTAGATTACATACCCAGAACCATACCCAGAACTAGATTACATACCCAGAACTAGATTACATACCCAGAACCATACCCAGAACTAGATTACATACCCAGAACTAGATTACATACCCAAAACAAGATTACATACCCAGAACTAGATTACATAACCAGAACTAGATTACATACCCAGAACAAGATTACATACCCAGAACTAGATTACATACCCAGAACTAGATCACATACCCAGAACTAGATTACATACCAAGAACTAGATTTCATACCCGGAACTAGATTACATACCCGGAACTAGATCACATACCCAGAACTAGATTACATACCCAGAACAAGATTACATAACCAGAACTAGATTACATACCCAGAACTAGATTACATACCCAGAACTAGATTACATACCCAGAACTAGATTACATACCCAGAACTAGATTACATACCCAGAACAAGATTACATACCCAGAACTAGATTTCATACCCAGAACAAGATTACATACCCAGAACAAGATTACATACCCAGAACTAGATTACATACCCAGAACTAGATTACATACCCAAAACAAGATTACATACCCAGAACTAGATTACATAACCAGAACTAGATTACATACCCAGAACAAGATTACATACCCAGAACTAGATTACATACCCAGAACAAGATCACATACCCAGAACTAGATTACATACCCAGAACTAGATTATATACCCATACCCAGAACTAGATTACATACCCTGAACAACATACCCAGAACTAGATTACATACCCTGAACAAGATTACATAACCAGAATTAGATTACATACCCAGAACTAGATTACATACCCAGAACTAGATTACATACCCAGAACAAGATTACATACCCAGAACTAGATTACATACCCAGAACAAGATTCCCATACCCAGAACTAGATTTCATACCAAGAACTAGATTACATACCCAGAACTAGATTACATACCCTGAACAAGATTACATAACCAGAATTAGATTACATACCCAGAACTAGATTACATACCCAGAACAAGATTCCCATAACCAGAATTAGATTACATACCCAGAACAAGATTACATAACCAGAACTAGATTACATACCCAGAACAAGATTACATACCCAGAACTAGATTACACACCCAGAACAAAATTACACACCCAGAACTAGATTACACACCCAGAACAAGATTACATACCCAGAACTAGATTATATACCCAGAACTAGATTACATACCCAGAACTAGATTACATACCCAGAACAAAATTACATACCCAGAACAAAATTACATACCCAGAACAAGATTACATACCCAGAACTAGATTACATACCGAGAACTAGATTACATACCCAGAACTAGATTACATACCCAGAACTAGATTACATACCCAGAACTAGATTACATACCCAGAACTAGATTACATACCCTGAACAAGATTACATAACCATAATTAGATTACATACCCAGAACTAGATTACATACCCAGAACTAGATTTCATACCCAGAACTAGATTACATACCCTGAACTAGATTACATACCCAGAACAAGATTACATACCCAGAACTAGATTTCATACCAAGAACTAGATTACATACCCAGAACTAGATTACATACCCAGAACTAGATTACATACCCTGAACAAGATTACATAACTAGAACTAGATTACATACCCTGAACTAGATTACATACCCAGAACTAGATTACATAACCAGAACTAGATTACATACCCAGAACAAGATTACATACCCAGAACTAGATTACATAACCACAACTAGATTACATACCCAGAACCATACCCAGAACTAGATTACATACCGAACTAGATTACATACCCAGATCTAGATTACATACATACCCAGAACTAGATTACATACCCAGAACTAGAGTACATACCCTGAACTAGATTCCATACCCAGAACTAGATTACATACCCAGAACTAGATTACATACCCAGAACTAGATTCCACTCACCAATTCTCAATGAGACGAGCATTTCGTTGTTGAGGTTGACCAACTCTGTGCCATCAATGTCATTAGACTTGAAGTTGTCTGTGTAATGCCCCATTCCGATTGTACTTAACCAGTTACAAACATCCTCCACTGTCCACTGGGCTATAGGCTTCACAGTCATATAGCTCTGCTCATCCAAAGCTCTTCTGTCCTGGTCAGCCTTAAGATTATCTGCCAAACAATAAAGTCCTGGTAAGCCTTAAGATTATCTACCAACAATAAAGTCCTGGTCAGCCTTAAGATTATCTACCAACAATAAAGTCCTGGTCAGCCTTAAGATTATCTACCAACAATAAAGTCCTGGTCAGCCTTAAGATTATCTACCAAACAATAAAGTCCTGGTCAGCCTTAAGATTATCTACCAAACAATAAAGTCCTGGTCAGCCTTAAGATTATCTACCAAACTGTAAAGTCCTCCTCAGCCTTAAGATTATCTACCAAACAATAAAGTCCTGGTCAGCCTTAAGATTATCTACCAAACAATAAAGTCCTGGTCAGCCTTAAGATTATCTACCAAACAATAAAGTCCTGGTCAGCCTTAAGATTATCTACCAAACTGTAAAGTCCTGGTCAGCCTTAAGATTATCTACCAAACAATAAAGTCCTGGTCAGCCTTAAGATTATCTACCAAACAATAAAGTCCTGGTCAGCCTTAAGATTATCTACCAAACAGTTAAGTCCTGGTCAGCCTTAAGATTATCTACCAAACAATAAAGTCAAGGTCAGCCTTAAGATTATCTACCAAACAATAAAGTCCTGGTCAGCCTTAAGATTATCTACCAAACAATAAAGTCCTGGTCAGCCTTAAGATTATCTACCAAACAGTAAAGTCCTGGTCAGCCTTAAGATTATCTACCAAACAATAAAGTCCTGGTCAGCCTTATGATTATCTACCAAACAGTAAAGTCCTGGTCAGCCTTAAGATTATCTACCAAACAATAAAGTCCTGGTCAGCCTTAAGATTATCTACCTGTGGTGATACTTCAGTGTAAACTTACCAACAGCTTTACCTGATGTGGTGATACTTCAGTGTAAACTTACCAATGGCTTCACCTGATGTGGTAATACTTCAGTGTAAACTTACCAACAGCTTTACTTCCTGTTGTGATACTTCAGTGTAAACTTACCAACAGCTTTACCTGATGTGGTGATACTTCAGTGTAAACTTACCAACAGCTTTACTTCCTGTGGTGATAATTCAGTGTAAACTTACCAACAGCTTCACCTGATGTGGTGATACTTCAGTGTAAACTTACCAACAGCTTCATCTGATGTGGTGATAATTCAGTGTAAACTTACCAACAGCTTCACCTGATGTGGTGATAATTCAGTGTAAACTTACCAACAGCTTTACTTCCTGTGGTGATACTTCAGTGTAAACTTACCAACAGCTTCACCTGATGTGGTGATACTTCAGTGTAAACTTACCAACAGCTTCACCTGATGTGGTGATACTTCAGTGTAAACTTACCAATGGCTTCACCTTGTGTAGTGATACTTCAGTGTAAACTTACCAACAGCTTCACCTGATGTGGTGATACTTCAGTGTAAACTTACCAACAGCTTTACTTCCTGTGGTGATACTTCAATGTAAACTTACCAACAGCTTCACCTGATGTGGTGATACTTCAGTGTAAACTTACCAATGGCTTCACCTGATGTGGTGATAATTCAGTGTAAACTTACCAACAGCTTCACCTGATGTGGTGATACTTCAGTGTAAACTTACCAACAGCTTCATCTGATGTGGTGATAATTCAGTGTAAACTTACCAACAGCTTTACTTCCTGTGGTGATACTTCAGTGTAAACTTACCAACAGCTTCACCTGATGTGGTGATACTTTAGTGTAAACTTACCAATGGCTTCACCTGATGTGGTGATACTTCAGTGTAAACTTACCAATGGCTTCACCTGATGTGGTAATACTTCAGTGTAAACTTACCAACAGCTTTACTTCCTGTTGTGATACTTCAGTGTAAACTTACCAACAGCTTTACCTGATGTGGTGATACTTCAGTGTAAACTTACCAACAGCTTCACCTAATGTAGTGATACTTAAGTGTAAACCTACCATCAGCTTTACTTCCTGTGGTGATACTTCAGTGTAAACTTACCAACAGCTTCACCTGATGTGGTGATACTTCAGTGTAAACTTACCAATGGCTTCACCTTGTGTAGTGATACTTCAGTGTAAACTTACCAACAGCTTCACCTGATGTGGTGATAATTCAGTGTAAACTTACCAACAGCTTCACCTGATGTGGTGATAATTCAGTGTAAACTTACCAACAGCTTCACCTGATGTGGTGATAATTCAGTGTAAACTTACCAACAGCTTCACCTGATGTGGTGATAATTCAGTGTAAACTTACCAACAGCTTCACCTGATGTGGTGATAATTCAGTGTAAACTTACCAATGGCTTCACCTTGTGTAGTGATACTTCAGTGTAAACTTACCAACAGCTTCACCTGATGTGGTGATACTTCAGTGTAAACTTACCGACAGCTTTACTTCCTGTGGTGATACTTCAGTGTAAACTTACCAACAGCTTCACCTGATGTGGTGATAATTCAGTGTAAACTTACCAACAGCTTCACCTGATGTGGTGATAATTCAGTGTAAACTTACCAACAGCTTCACCTGATGTGGTGATAATTCAGTGTAAACTTACCAACAGCTTCACCTGATGTGGTGATAATTCAGTGTAAACTTACCAATGGCTTCACCTTGTGTAGTGATACTTCAGTGTAAACTTACCAACAGCTTCACCTGATGTGGTGATACTTCAGTGTAAACTTACCGACAGCTTTACTTCCTGTGGTGATACTTCAGTGTAAACTTACCAACAGCTTTACTTCCTGTTGTGATACTTCAGTGTAAACTTACCAATGGCTTCACCTTGTGTAGTGATCTTCCATATTAAAACAGTCTTGTCATTTGATCCAGAAGCCAGGAATTGACTGTTGCTGGAGAAGGCACAACAGGTCACATATCTACAAAATTATACTTCATACTTTAGGTACTAGTACAAGTCAAAAGGATACATTTTCTGAATACCCAACCATGTAAATGCTTTTGACTTCAAAAGTT
The DNA here is from genome assembly GCF_031769215.1 of Ylistrum balloti. Classification (NCBI taxonomy): domain Eukaryota; kingdom Metazoa; phylum Mollusca; class Bivalvia; order Pectinida; family Pectinidae; genus Ylistrum; species Ylistrum balloti. The sequence goes on along the minus strand of NW_026782154.1, from coordinate 112,754 downwards.
GGATTGTAGAATTGTGATAAACAAGCTTCAAATATCAGTCTACATATAGTTATCCTCCACACCCTTTTATCAGCGGTAACAGTTGTTTTATTTCTATCAGTCTTACCGTGAATGTCCAGATATTATGTGCAGTGAGCTTCCAGTTGCCTGAAAGATTTCAGCATAATTTAACATGATGTATGACTAACAATTGCAACAGAATAATGATGATATCAAGGTGAAAGTTCAAAATCAAGAAATAATAGAAGTCAGTTTATCGGCATCACACATAATGTCATGTACTGTATGGATCTAATATTTTAGTACTCAGGATTTCACTTAATATCACAACTTATTGTCATGTTATGGAATAACAATAAAAATTCATGAGTTTTGATTTAACTGTAAAAATTCAGGATTTCAGTGATGTGATAGTTAATATTCAGATATCTTTTAAAAAATCACATCACTTATTGTTGTATTTCAGTACAATATGACAGAAAATGTTCAGATCTCCACTTAATATCATATCACTTCATATCAAGTTTCAATTCAGATTTAACAGTTAAAATTCAAAACTTGAAAATGTTTGAAGTTGATATTCAACTCTCCACTAAGCATCCCATCACTTTATGTCACATGCTTCAGTTTGGAATGAAGATTAAATATTCACATCTCCACTTAATATATCACTTAATGTCATGTTTCAGTATGGATTAAGCAGTAAACATTCAGGATTGCACTTAATATCACATCATGTGAAAGGCAAGGTTTTGACAGAAAGTGGGGTGCAAGAAGGGAGTGTGTGGCATGGAAATGGTGTGGGGAGGGTTTAACAAAGGAAAGGGTATATTTGATAGGGGAGGGTACGAGAATAAAGGATTACGAGAGGTATGACATGGGGATGGTGTGACAAGAGAAAAGGTGACATAGAGGGAAAGGTACAGAACCACTAGAGAGGGGAGAGGTTTGGATAAAGTGCAACAGGGAGGAAAAGAAAGAGGTAAAGGTGTGTGGCAAGATGCTAGGAGAAAGGTGGGAGAGACAAGAAGGTATTGTTTATATACAACTCTTAACTTCATTGTTGATGTTATACTTACAGGCTCCCACAGTCTGATGGTTTTATCAATTGATCTGAAACAAAACAATAAATAGATATTAAGTGATCTGGACAGGAGAACACATGGAACATGTGTGATCTAGACAGGAGAACATGTGGAACACATGTGATCAGACAGGAGAACATGTGGAACACATGTGATATGGACAGAATACATGGAACACATTTGTTCTGGACAGGAGAACATGTTGAACACATGTGATCCAAACAGGAGAACATGTGGAGCACATGTGATCAGACAGGAGAACATGTGGAACACATGTGATATGGACAGAATACATGGAACACATTTGTTCTGGACAGGAGAACATGTTGAACACATGTGATCCAAACAGGAGAACATGTGGAGCACATGTGATCAGACAGGAGAACATGTGGAACACATGTGATATGGACAGAATACATGGAACACATTTGTTCTGGACAGGAGAACATGTTGAACACATGTGATCCAAACAGGAGAACATGTGGAACACATGTGATCTAGACATGAGAACATGTGGAACACATGTGATCTGGACAGGAGATCTTGTGGAACATTTTATCAGCAGAGTCTAGCCACAAGGGGGCTGAGACTCAATGTTTATAAAAAACCAAATGATGCTTCAGCTCAAATTTGCACAAAATTCAAATGCTCCTAAAGGAGCAGTTAGTTGTTAAAGAATTGTTCTATTTTCCCTTCTTGGTTCTGCCTTTCCTGCCTCCTAGGGGGCCAAAACCTACCATCTATATAAACTGACTCCCCTTCACCCAAGATTGTTTCATATCAAATATGGGCATATTTAATCATTCCTACAGAAGGAGTAGGATTTTAAAGAATGAACTAACCCTAATGCCCCCCTCCTCCTTGGAGCTGAGACCCACTGTTTATACAAAATTGATTCCTCTTTAACCAAAAATCCTTCAAACTAAATTGAGGCAAAATCAAAACATTCCTATAGAAGGAGTTGAATTTTGAAGAATTTCCTCTATTTCCCCTATTGGACACAGCCCTTTCCGCTCCAGAGAGTCATGACCCATTGTCTTTACAAAACTGATTCTTTTTTGCCCAAGAATGATTTACACCAAATATGGGCAAAATCCAAACATTTTTACATGAGGAGAAGGACTTTTAAGAATTTGCTCTATTTCCCCTAATGACCACTATGCCTCCCACCCCAGGGGGTCAAACTCACCCTTTATACAAAATTGATTCCCCTTCATCTGAGACCAAATATCCTGCAATTCCTGAAGAACAAAATAGATTTTAAAAGAAATGATATCTTTTCCCCATTTGGACCCCCCTCAGGCCCTAGCAGGCCCTGACTCACTGTTGATACAGTTTTATTTCCCCTTTAATAAATTAGGAGCAGTTTGGTCTAGATAAATCAGGGGCCTTTGGTCTAGATAAATCAGGGGCCTTTGGTCTAGATAAATCAGGGCCCTTTGGTCTAGATAAATCAGGGCCCTTTGGTCTAGATAAATCAGGGCCCTTTGGTCTAGATAAATCAGGGGCCCTTTGGTCTAGATAAATCAAAGACAGAAACAGTGTCATTCAACTTGTAGTAGACTTACGCAGATGCAAGAAGTTGACCGTTTGGTGAGAAACAGCAGGACATGACAGGGCCACTGTGTCCAACTAATTTGTGTACTTCTGTCAAATTGACCGCTGCAAAAGGGAAAAAAATTCTTTATGTGTATGTAAACTTTTCTTCAGGTTGGTATTATATATTGTAAAGATGTTTTTATATTACAATTATTTATAAAATGTGTAATGATTGGATGACTACTCTGTCACCTTCAAGAGGGTTACACAGAGGCATACCCTTCAACTTCACAGTATACGAGATGGGAATGAACTTGTCAAGACTTCTCTTTGTTCTGTAAGAAATAAGACGCAATGTTTCTGAGATGCTTTATTTTCAGAAGAAATCCTCTACACTTCTATCGAGGTCAACTATTTATAAATAAAATCTGTTGTTTTGATTGAACAACACATATTTAAAATATTCTGAATGTTTCATTGTAACTAAAATAACCTCTTTCAACCTCAACACATCACATCAGCCTTAGATTTTGCTGAGATGACTAACAGAAACAAGATGGCTGTCAAGACATAAAGGATTTAAGTGTCCAAAACAAATGTCTGCTTCAAACTTTGATAAAAGTAGTTTCAACCAAAAAACCAGAAGACTAACTCAAATCTACACATTCTTAAGCCTAAATCATTGTGTTTTTGCATGTTGGAATCTCTTCTCCAAGTCTAGATGTAACTCTGTTAAATGTCATTTATTCTGTAGAAAAAAACACACTCACTTGTACTGCCCAGTTGTGTATGGAACACCCATAGCTTGACCAGACTGTCTTGTCCGCAGGTCCCCAATAGGAACCAGATACTGCCATCTTTATAAACCTCTGAAAAAACAATTTCATAAGGACTAATTAACCTGTTGTCTGTGTCATGTGACTGTGTGTGGGGTCATGTGACTGTGTGTGTGGTCATGTGTCAGCATGTGGTGTCATGTGACTGTGTGTGGGGTCATGCTGCTCAGTTTTTTTTGTTCCTTTAAGAATTGGGTCCACGACTTTAAATCTGAGAAGAAGTAAAACAAAATCTCAAATTAGAAAAAATAACAAAGCAAGCATGTTCTAATCATATGTAATATGAGTAATTATCTATTTCAATACATCTGCTAGGATTCAAACCTGGGACATCTGGCTTACTAGTCTGATGCTCAACTGATTGAGCTAAAGATAAGTTATCTCTAGCTTAGGGACATAATGCTGCCAGTTTTCATCAGGGTTATTCATAATTTCATATCTTTCTTGTGTAGCTCATGTACTTTGCTAAAGCAAATATACCATCAAAACCCACATTTAGATTTTAACTAATTGTACATTTGACAATACAATTAAGAGATATTTACAATTTTCTAAACTACCATCCCTTCATGAATGTTAATGCTTGGATAGGGAAAAATAAGTGAAGAGGTTTTACTAATGGGAATGGAACCCATATTTGACCATATATGATTTATCATGGTGAAAAAACCCAGGTCATGACATTTCAATGATGGCACTATAAAGGTGGGCCCATCATTTTATATGGACACGATTCTTATATAACATTAACAACCAAAAAATTGTATTTATTAAGTTCCACTAATCAAAATTCCAACAGACCTGTTGGTAAATGCATGTAATATGATCACTTGCAAACACCCTGACATCCGGTCAGGAAATGTTTGTTTGGTTTCCTTTGGAACTGGTTAATGACATAAATTCTGTAACAACATGATTTCAGTACAAAGTGGAATATTAACATCATGTATGTGTGAATATTAAGTTATTCCTTGGGGAGAATTACACCTAGGAAACCAACTTAGGCTGATGTTAAGTTGTAAGTGTAGGAATGCTCAAGTGGAAATGAAATAAATTCTGTCAGGAAATAGTGATACAGTGTGTCATATCAGGGAAGGTTACAGTGGAGTGGTACAGTGTGTCATATCAGGGAAGGTTACAGTGGAGTGATACAGTGTGACATATCAGGGAAGGTTAGAGTGGAGTGATACAGTGTGTCATATCAGGGAAGTGGAGTGATACAGTGTGACATATCAGGGAAGGTAACAGTGGAGTGATACAGTGTGTCATATCAGGGAAGGTTACAGTGGAGTGATACAGTGTGTCATATCAGGGAAGGTAACAGTGGAGTGATACAGTGTGACATATCAGGGAAGGTTACAGTGGAGTGATACAGTGTGTCATATCAGGGAAGGTTACAGTGGAGTGATACAGTGTGTCATATCAGGGAAGGTTACAGTGGAGTGATACAGTGTGACATATCAGGGAAGGTTACAGTGGAGTGATACAGCGTGTCATATCAGGGAAGGTTACAGTGGAGTGATACAGTGTGACATATCAGGGAAGGTTACAGTGGAGTGATACAGTGTGTCATATCAGGGAAGGTTACAGTGGAGTGATACAGTGTGACATATCAGGGAAGGTTACAGTGGAGTGATACAGTGTGTCATATCAGGGAAGGTTACAGTGGAGTGATACAGTGTGTCATATCAGGGAAGGTTACAGTGGAGTGATACAGTGTGTCATATCAGGGAAGTGGAGTGATACAGTGTGTCATATCAGGGAAGGTTACAGTGGAGTGATACAGTGTGACATATCAGGGAAGGTTACAGTGGAGTGATACAGCGTGTCATATCAGGGAAGGTTACAGTGGAGTGATACCGTGTGTCATATCAGGGAAGGTTACAGTGGAGTGATACAGCGTGTCATATCAGGGAAGGTTAGAGTGGAGTGATACAGTGTGTCATATCAGGGAAGGTTACAGTGGAGTGATACAGCGTGTCATATCAGGGAAGGTTACAGTGGAGTGATACAGTGTGACATATCAGGGAAGGTTACAGTGGAGTGATACAGTGTGTCATATCAGGGAAGGTTACAGTGGAGTGATACAGTGTGACATATCAGGGAAGGTTACAGTGGAGTGATACAGTGTGTAGTATCAGGGAAGGTTACAGTGGAGTGATACAGTGTGTCATATCAGGGAAGGTTACAGTGGAGTGATACAGTGTGTCATATCAGGGAGTGTTACAGTGGAGTGATACAGCGTGTCATATCAGGGAAGGTTACAGTGGAGTGATACAGTGTGTCATATCAGGGAAGGTTACAGTGGAGTGATACAGTGTGTCATATCAGGGAAGGTTACAGTGGAGTGATACAGCGTGTCATATCAGGGAAGGTTACAGTGGAGTGATACAGTGTGTCATATCAGGGAAGGTTACAGTGGAGTGATACAGTGTGTCATATCAGGGAAGGTTACAGTGGAGTGATACAGTGTGACATATCAGGGAAGGTTACAGTGGAGTGATACAGTGTGTCATATCAGGGAAGGTTACAGTGGAGTGATACAGTGTGACATATCAGGGAAGGTTACAGTGGAGTGATACAGTGTGTAGTATCAGGGAAGGTTACAGTGGAGTGATACAGTGTGTCATATCAGGGAAGGTTACAGTGGAGTGATACAGTGTGTCATATCAGGGAGTGTTACAGTGGAGTGATACAGCGTGTCATATCAGGGAAGGTTACAGTGGAGTGATACAGTGTGTCATATCAGGGAAGGTTACAGTGGAGTGATACAGTGTGTCATATCAGGGAAGGTTACAGTGGAGTGATACAGCGTGTCATATCAGGGAAGTGGAGTGATACAGTATGTCTTATCAGGGAAGGTTACAGTGGAGTGATACAGTGTGTCTTATCAGGGAAGGTTACAGTGGAGTGATACAGTGTGTCATATCAGGGAAGGTTACAGTGGAGTGATACAGTGTGTCATATCAGGGAAGGTTACAGTGGAGTGATACAGTGTGTCATATCAGGGAAGGTTACAGTGGAGTGATACAGTGTGTCATATCAGGGAAGTGGAGTGATACAGTGTGTCTTATCAGGGAAGGTTACAGTGGAGTGATACAGTGTGTCTTATCAGGGAAGGTTACAGTGGAGTGATACAGTGTGTCATATCAGGGAAGGTTACAGTGGAGTGATACAGTGTGTCATATCAGGGAAGGTTACAGTGGAGTGATACAGTGACATATCAGGGAAGGTTACAGTGGAGTGATACAGTGTGTAGTATCAGGGAAGGTTACAGTGGAGTGATACAGTGTGTCATATCAGGGAAGGTTACAGTGGAGTGATACAGTGTGTCATATCAGGGAGTGTTACAGTGGAGTGATACAGCGTGTCATATCAGGGAAGGTTACAGTGGAGTGATACAGTGTGTCATATCAGGGAAGGTTACAGTGGAGTGATACAGTGTGTCATATCAGGGAAGGTTACAGTGGAGTGATACAGCGTGTCATATCAGGGAAGTGGAGTGATACAGTGTGTCTTATCAGGGAAGGTTACAGTGGAGTGATACAGTGTGTCTTATCAGGGAAGGTTACAGTGGAGTGATACAGTGTGTCATATCAGGGAAGTGGAGTGATACAGTGTGTCTTATCAGGGAAGGTTACAGTGGAGTGATACAGTGTGTCTTATCAGGGAAGGTTACAGTGGAGTGATACAGTGTGTCATATCAGGGAAGGTTACAGTGGAGTGATACAGTGTGTCATATCAGGGAAGGTTACAGTGGAGTGATACAGTGTGTCATATCAGGGAAGTGGAGTGATACAGTGTGTCTTATCAGGGAAGGTTACAGTGGAGTGATACAGTGTGTCTTATCAGGGAAGGTTACAGTGGAGTGATACAGTGTGTCATATCAGGGAAGGTTACAGTGGAGTGATACAGTGTGTCATATCAGGGAAGGTTACAGTGGAGTGATACAGTGTGTCATATCAGGGAAGGTTACAGTGGAGTGATAAAGTGTGTCTTATCAGGGAAGGTAACAGTGGAGTGATACAGTGTGTCATATCAGGGAAGGTTACAATGGAGTGATACCGTGTGTCATATCAGGGAAGGTTACAGTGGAGTGATACAGTGTGTCATATCAGGGAAGGTTACAGTGGAGTGATACAGTGTGTCATATCAGGGAAGGTTACAGTGGAGTGATACAGTGTGTCATATCAGAGAAGTGGAGTGATACAGTGTGTAATATCAGGGAAGGTTACATTGGAGTGATACAGTGTGTCATATCAGGGAAGGTTACAGTGGAGTGATACAGTGTGTCATATCAGGGAAGGTAACAGTGGAGTGATACAGTGTGTCATATCAGGGAAGGTTACAGTGGAGTGATACAGATAAATAGGCTTACAGTGTACCACAATTTCACCATAAAAACGTCCTGTAAAACAGGTGTCAGACATCTCTCTTACCACGAGCAGATCCATAAGTTGGTGAGAAATCACAACATGTCACTCCAAGGTCATGACCTTCCAGGATGTAGGCTAAGTGTTTGATGTGTCCGTGGTTGGTATCCCAGGCACGCAGGTTGCCATTTGAACAACCAGTCACCACATAGTTGCTGTCTGGGGAGAAAGCACATCCAACAATCGATGCTTCATGTTCAGAAAAGGTTCTGAAAAAACAGAAACAGTAAAAGCATTTGGTATCAATAAATATAAACATTATTTATTTAAAACAATTGACAACTAGCTTTAAACTGAAATAAATCCCTGTAGTTGACCTGGATGGAAGCATGAGGGGGTCTTACTGTGGGAAGAAACAGCAGTACCTAGGGAAAACCCCTCTGGTCTGAAAGTTAACTCCATGCGTTATCACATCTGTCCTATGGATCAAACCCTGGATAGCTTGGTGAAAGGCAAGCGTGTCACCACTGCTTTACCTGATCATGGGTTACAAGGAATTTATTATATGGGTACATATCTTTCAAAAACCAAAAATATAGCATGTCCACAAATCTAAGTTTTCAACAAATGAAACGTATGTATACTTTCTCTTGTTATCTACTCACAGTCATATATATACAATGTATCAGAACACAATCATTAACATGATGAAGTAAGTCAATAGAATGGTAAAGTAGGATGCTGATTCAAGTAAAAAAAACTAAACACAATTTACTAATCATTAAATCAGTACCTGAGCAATTTGTGATGTTGCACATTCCACAAACAAGCAGTTTCATCATCACTTCCTGATATCAGATACTTGGAATTGGGAGAAAATCTGCACACACGTATACCATTCTGTTTCTGATGTTGTAACATTGCCAACTTTTTTCCATTCTGTACATCCCAAAGAATCAGTTTACCATCAGTAGAGCAGGTTGCTACTGTTGTCCCAAAAGGAGAAAATGCACAACAATGTACATAATATGTGTGACCACACAATGGAGAACTGGAGAGTTCACTGAAGTCATTGACATCCCAAAGACGTGTAGTTTTGTCACCGGAACTGGTGGCAAGTTTATTGTCGGTAGAGAAAGCCACACAGTTGATATCAGATGTATGGGCACTGATTGTGTGTACCAGACTTGCAACTAAAGATGTTTGTGTGCTAGACATTTTGATTACTGTATGTACTGAATAAAGAGTCTTGCAGTTCAAAGGCACTTAATGATGTCTGTCCAAAATTTTAACTGGGCCGATCAAACCTGAAATAAATTATTGTTAAATATCAATAATAATGATATGTCACATTACATACGTTCTATTCAAGTTTTGAAATAATTAAAATAGTATCTTTCTCTATCATCAGCTTTTGTTATGTAACCAAACCCTCGGTTAAATTGATACGAGGTCAAATTTGTCTTATGTCTATTACATGTCTTGTAGATGGAGTAATACGCCATTGTAAATATGAAAGATATACGTACAAAGGAAACACATAGAACCTATGTATTATTTGAGGAACATATGCCATAACGCGTACCTGTTACAAAATTCCCTGATTATTTACATTTTAGGCTGGATTAAATTGCGAAAAAACTTACGATCACGCTTGATTCTGGTACAGAAAGTTAAATAATTCTGAATTTATCGAAACAAGAAAACATAACATAATCCAAATCAGTGCCGAACTCCAGCAGATATATCTGTGTGATGAAGTATGATATATAAATACATCAGTTTTATGTACTGTCATTAAGGAGATAACAACAACATTGATGATTGGACCTCTCACCTAAGAGCTATCATATGACGCTTCCCATGTTGACATTCGCCATTTTGGACAATGACGTATCATCACGTGACTATGTCGCAATCATGCATTTCCGGTTTTGTAATTGACAGGTAGCGGGTAATTTGAACGCCGATTTTGTTACGCTAAACATATTTCACAGGTAGATGGTCGACGTGACTATTTAACAGGGTACGATATGGAACTCGTGAAATTATGGACGCACCACTTTCATTGTCCATGTCCGAGACCCATACGATTACCACAGATATTGACAGACGAAGCTAGGCGATGGATCTGCACTGCTGTTGGCAACGGGCACATGCATCTGGAACGTGAGCAACGCGAACAAAAATAAAGTTATCCATGCAAGTGCATGTGCTTTGTCTGGATGGTTAAGTCCTGGTGTTTCATTCAATTTGGTTCCTTTGCTGAAAATGTCCTTGCGTTGTGTATCCGTGCACGTGCTTAATTAACCATGCAATGTAGGTTAGGAAGATGACCAATTAGGCCTAAATTTTAAGTGTACAGTTGAGTGTACAAATCGCTTTACTAGTTTCGGCTACTGGGGATTTCTCTTTAGTCGAGTGGTAGGGTAGAGATCGAAAAGTCTTCAACTCTGTGTTCAAGTCACACTGTCCTGCTCTTTTTATACTTTTATACATATGTTCCAATTGATCAAGGTATAGGCCTATTCCAGAGCTTTACCATTTGAGGCATCTACATCTACATCGAGATATTGAGGTGAAGAATAACATACACAGTCAGTAGAGTGACAGACATTTTCAACACTGTCTCACCGATATATTCGTGTTGGTTCAATAACCCAGGCTTAGGCACTTCAGGATTGATTAGTATAATTGGATTTATTTCCCATACTTTGAATATGTATTTCAGATCCCTTTGAGGTCAAGGTCACGTGTGAAATGATAGTAATTATATATGTAATTATCCAACCAATCGTCACACCATCATTCCATTTGTTTACTTCACCAGACAATAACTTGAGTTCCCTTGGACCACTGATTCCACTACACTACACATGGTTGTACCCAGACATGTTGATTCCACTACACTACACATGGTTGTACCCAGACATGTTGATTCCACTACACTACACATGGCCATACCCAGACATGTTGATTGCACTACACTACATGTGGCCGTACCCAGACATGTTGATTGCACTACACTACACGTGGCTGTACCCAGACATGTTGATTGTGGTGCGTTACACATGGCCATACCCAGGTATGTTGATTGCACTACACTACACATGGCTGTACCCAGACATGTTGATTCCACTACACTACACGTGGCCGTACCCAGACATGTTGATTGCACTACACTACACGTGGCTGTACCCAGACATGTTGATTGTGGTGCGTTACACATGGCCATACCCAGGTATGTTGATTGCACTACACTACACATGGCTGTACCCAGACATGTTGATTCCACTACACTACACGTGGCTGTACCCAGACATGTTGATTCTACTACACTACATGTGGCCGTACCCAGACATGTTTTATTCCACTACACTACACGTGGCCATACCCAGACATGTAGATTACACTACACGTGGCCGTACCCAGACATGTAGATTACACTACACGTGGCCGTACCCAGACATGTAGATTACACTACACGTGGCTGTACCCAGACATGTTGATTACACTATACGTGGCCGTACCCAGACATGTTGATTACACTACACGTGGCCGTACCCAGACATGTTGATTACACTACACATGGCCGTACCCAGACAGTTCATTCCCCTACGCTACACTACACGTGACCGTAACCAGACATGTTGATTACACTACACTACACGTGGCCGTAACCAGACATATTTATCATTCTTTATCAAGTAAAAGGTTTTACATATTCTTCTTCATTAAACATTTTATTGCTAAATGCATTGTTGAACACTAAAGATTAATACAGTAGTAGTGCATTTTAATCTGGGGAATGTGATCTGTGGTAAATGAAAAATCTCATTCTAAATACTAAATTGTATTAATATTGTTCTACTAACTTGTATGTCTGGTGTACAATCTTCTTTGTGTCTCATTTAATCAGGATTTGTCTCCCTTAGTTTGTGTTTTCCCTGTTTAATGTATTTGAGTTGTAACTGTTACACTATGAACACTAGTGGTAAACTGACTCCCATTGGTTGGTAGGTTTACAATTCATTAGTTAGAAGTAAGGTCGTGTTGAAACTCTTTGGCAGTTGTCTCTGTCCTAAAGTAATATGCATTTATGTGGTGTTTTTTAACAATCTTTTTCAAGGACATAGGACACTGTTTTGAACCTTTTCTAAAATATGTCTTACAGCAATGTGTACTCTTCATTTGTGTTGTATTTTGATAATCTTTTTAAAGTCCTAGGACATGATTTTGAACTTTTTCTAAAATGAATATTAATTATTAAAATACAAAATGGGTACTTGCTGTGTATTACACCCTTTTAGCTATTTCTAGGCCTTCGAAGCAGCCACTGCTGCTCAGTCAGAGATTTAATGAGGCCATGTTTAAGTCAGTCTTCAATAGAATAGAAAACAGAACAGCAGTTGTAATCGCTTCCTCCAGTAAATTACGTTAACAACTTATGATTGATGAAAAGGATGAACTGATTTGATCTGTTAATTGAAAGGAAAATGCTTAAAATGATACTGCAAGAGATTTCAGAATCAATCCGAGTACACTACTTGGCAGCAATATGGGCAGATCTGAAAAATTAAAACATTAAACTGTTCAAGATTAGATTTAAATGCAAATATACTGTATTTTGTCTGTTGCATGTACAAGCATTTTATGTATGCCTTACACTATCATACACATCAATAACATGTTCATCGAATGGTGAACAACGTCTAAGAAGCTTGTCCCCAGTTATATTGAAACCTGGGTTATTTTTAATTTTTTATATCTTTTCCAAAGGATTTCAATATAACCAGGGTTGACTGTGCTTTGATGGTTACAGCTGACGTTCACCACAAATAGCTTCACCACAGCATGGCAGGGTTTGGAGAAGGTGACAACTGGTACAGTGTCACCTATTCTGTTTGTGATGGGTATTAACATCAACATTAAAGCTGCAAAGAGAGAGCCTAGAGGGCTGAGAATGAACTTGAAATCTATTAACCATCGAACAGAAAGTTCATGGATGACCTGACTATTACAACAACGACCCATGTTCATGTGGATATTATCTGCACTGGATGACGTCATGAAATGGGCTCGGATGAAGTTTAAGCTGAAGAAATCATGGTGCAAGATCATCAAGAAGACGCAGTTGACAGAACAGTTCTCCATTTGAGACCAGGAGGAGGAGATACCATCTCAACAACCCTGTGAAATGCTTAGGGAGATGGTATGATGACACCATGTTCGACAAGAAGTGGGTAAGGTCGGGAAGCAAATAGCAGAACAGCTAAATAGAATTGATAAATCAGGACTGCCTGGGAAATTCAAGGCTTGGTGTTCTTCTTAGGTTGTCTTGGACTGTTGTGCTGTATGAGTTGCTACTGACAGCAGTTGAATCATTTGGGATATGTACAACATGAAGCTGCGATCATGGCTGGGTGTACCACCATGTTTCACAGTGGCAGGACATTACTGCAAGACATCTCAAATACAGTTGCCATCGTCGTCAGTGGTGGAGGAATTCAAGGTGGCCAAGTGTAGATAAATATGACCTTGAAGGAGTCCAAAGACAGTAAGGTATGGGAAACTGGGGTAGTCACATGGACAGACCAGAAAGGTTTGATTTAGCATTTTATCTCACCTGGTTGGTATTTTTCTAGGATAAAGCCTGACAAAGTTTGTGAAAAAAGCACCTTGACTTATATTCATGGTCACAGGCATCAGATTTGTCCATGTCTGAACTAAAACACCTAGAGGCATGATATTTGACTGGTAGATATATATCAGGTGGGTACTGCAGGCCCATTGGGCCTCCTGTTTGAGAGAGTTATTGCCCTTTGTATTTTGGCATTCAACAATTTTGTTCAGAAATCTCCTCAGGTAGCAATACACAGTTTCTTGATGTGGCCATGGGTGAAATTTTTGTTAATTGAATTACCCCATTATAAAGGTTTTAATCAAAATTTAAAAAACAAATCATTGTTAAAATTGGTTTTGTCATGTTAAAGTGGGCAATTTGGGGTTTTCTTTTTCAGAATAATATGTTAGTTTTGTGTTGGAAATAACTATTTGGGCAGTCTCGAATTTGTGTCTATGCTCCAAAAACAAGCTTTACAGGAAGTGAAATTTTCATAGTGCTTACATGTGGTCATGTTATGAAGGATTTCTGAGTTGTGAATTTGCTGAATGTAAGTAGTATGTTACCATGACAGTGTTGTTGACAGACAGATGTTCAGAAATACATTTTTTTTTATAAAGTTGTAGTGTTAGGTTGAAATAAGCAGTATTTTTTTGCATTTTTAGCATTTTTTCAGTTCGTAACCATGGCAATCACATGTCAGAAATCAGGGGAAATTTTTGATTGATACAAATTCTATCTCTCTACTATTAATGTAATTGTTATGTAGTTTATAAATATATATACATGTAATGATGTATTTTTCATAACCAAACTGCTATACCTTAATATCTCAAACATGACCAATAATTTTAAGAAAAATGCAAATTAACTGTTTCCTGCTACCTTATAACACATTAATTAAATTAAACTATGTAAAATGTGCTTAACTATGTTTGATTAAATTTAATCCTGTACATAATTGCTATAAATTCATATAAAACGCATTGAAACTTGTTCATAATGATTTTATTTAAATTTCATCTGGGGTGCGTAAAGGGAGGTAATTTGGGTGGGCTTGTAGGTGAGATTTCAGCTGTTTTAAAAGGCTTGGTACCAGTTGAAAAACTGCTCTACAGTAGGTAACAGGTATAAAATAGGTTAGTAACAACCTTAGAATGTATTTAGACTGGATTTCAGGGCAATTCCAATAGTTTAATGTGTGGTTTCCATGGCAACTAAGAAAGAAAGTATTATTTTTTAAATTTTGGATAAATTCTCTGTTTTAATCATTTGTACTCAATAATGTGGGTGTGTTTTTCATAAACTGAGCATACAATCATGTCAATATAGTCATTAAATAACATTTCCATAGTTACAGCTATAAAAAATACTATTTTTGAACAATATTGGAATTTCATAGAGTTTCCGATAATTACAGTTAAGGGAGGGTAGAGGCAGTAAGCATAAGTGTTTGTGATGTCATACACATGACATTTAAGAATATCAAATGTCATATCACTTGATTACTTTCGAGAAATGTGTCAGATGCTAATTTGAAGTTTTTGTGGGTTTTCTAGCCTTCACTATGACATCACATGTCATCATTAGCCTACTTCGTAGGCTTTAAAACTACAACCTGAGATTGTGTTTTCATAAACAGCATTTCACAAAGCTATTGCCTTTTCTTCTTTTCAGTATTTTATTTTTGTCCACAGATTTCTTTTAGTTTATCCTTAAAATATAGCAATGTTTTCATTCTTGATATTTGTTATATATATTTACCATTTCCATGTTTGTATATACCATGAAAGAGAAATAATGACTATTTCTTTGGTGTGGGATGGGTGTCTGCCTCATGGTCCTCTTGTTAGATTTTGTTATAAGTGATTTGTTATCTGTATGGCATATTTCAATATCCTGGTCGTTGTGGATGGACTTTATTAAATCATTTGGTAATTAATGAAAACCTTAAATGATTATCAGAATCTAGCCTCAATGAGAGCTCCTTCTGTCCTCCATAAACATTGATTTATCTGGAGGTTACCAATGTGACCACAGGTTGTAATTTTGGTAGGCTAAATCACAAAGACATAAAGTTGTTTTCTTGAGTTTTCATTGGACAGTTGAAGAATAACCTTGTTTTACTCCTCATCATAATTATGTCCACAGATCTCCTCTCTCAGTATTCAACTTATATTGTGTCTCATTCAAACTTTGAATATTGCGTTATTATGACATGAAATTGTGCTGTTAATGATATGATTTTAATTCAGGTAAGACCTGGACATTTTTTTGAGTGGGTTGTGTTCCTGTTTTACCTGTATACTGCTACACTTAGTCACTACAATCTTCATGACAAGGGTATTTCTACATATGTGTTGCTACAGCAAAACTTTCATTTGTTTGTATAAATACAGTTGAATGTTATTCTTGTCATTGAGAAAATAATTTTATGGATCAGTTATAAACATGATCGGTCCGTTAGGTCTTTAAAGGTATTATCGTGTCTTAGCTTCCCCTGAACATGACTTTCATCTCATGTCCATTTGTATACAGCCATCAGCTAGAAATCAATTTAGTGGAAATCCTCCCCAGTACAGTTATTTAAAATTTCTGTTGATAAAAGTTTTAATATTCCATGCTTGTGTAAGGAGACGTTGGAACAGTCATATGAAAGTATGCTCAACTTAACACTCGATCAGATCAAAATTATATCTCAACAAAAATCTTTATTTTCAAACACAGAATTTGGAATATTTAACCACAGTCTGAATTAATGTTTAAACATATGAAGTAGAATGTTCTGGTATTTAATCCATAGAAGTGAAAAAAGGTGAGAAATTAAACACGATAAGTAATTCTATTAAGCTTTCACTATAGTTTGAAATAAGACTCTGGTAGATATACTATAAGTAAGAGGTATGTAGAGATGCACTCCATATCAAATGGGTTATCATTGTACCTGTTAAAGGTGAAACCTGTTTCCCCTTACAGGAGGAGTGGACCAGCTCATATCGTGTCAATACTGTCTTCAATAGACTGCTCAACAAAGTATTTTGAATTTCCGAACAGGTGAACCCAATGAAAGGATTCTATATCGGAGAAATGAAAGGAACATGAACTGTCAAAAAAGTGTGTGGTGTTACTAAGGAAACCAGAGAAAATGGCTACCGCAGACACCGATAGTGTCCATG
This sequence comes from Ylistrum balloti, assembly GCF_031769215.1. Lineage (NCBI taxonomy): Eukaryota > Metazoa > Mollusca > Bivalvia > Pectinida > Pectinidae > Ylistrum > Ylistrum balloti. Next base: position 96,122 of record NW_026782154.1, on the reverse strand, counting down.
ACTACATGACAAGGCTGCGGATGAAAATGGTTCAACAGGTAGCTTGTTTTTCTCTCTTTAAATGAATAATTTCTATTTCTTCCCATAAATACTTAAAGCCTGCGTCTGTGGTAGATGATATTGTGAAAATATAGTTTGTGATATTATTACAAATTTTTTACTTTATTTTGACCAAAAATGTTCATTAAAATATTGTTTTTTATACAGTGATCTGGTAAGTGAAGGAGAAAGAATTTTGTAAGGATGTCACATATACTGTTTTCAGTAGAGTTTGAAATCAGGTCTCTTTGACCAAGAATTCAGGACAACAATGGCTGACAGACATTTAAATCTGTTGTCAAGTATGACAATATACTGTCTTCTTGTATGAAAACTAGTACTTTTGTATCAGTGTTCAAACAATTTCAAACAATTTCACCAAAGCACAAAAAAACATGAAGTTTGATGGATGACGGTGACTATTTTTAGTCTGGCGAAAACTAATTTAACATTTTCAATATTTATATGGATCCACTTTCCTTTTTATTTAGAATCCTAAATTACATAACTGTAAGTCATGTAAATAAGATGATGGATTGAGGATTCTATATCAGTGTCTAAAAGAGTTTCATCAGCACCATTAAGTCATTTTATGGTGTAAGACATGGAAATATACATTTTTCAGGTGACAAGTTAGTAATACATTTTAGACAATAACTGCTGTGTGAAGTTTTAAGTACACTTCATATTTGGAAACAAGAACAAAAGCAAATATTTGACTTTTGGCGATAACAAAAATGAAACACAGAAAGGTTGAATGGAACTTTTAATACCTGTCAGGCTTTTTCTTTGCTAGTTGATATCAAGGAATTCAGTGTCTATTTGCTTGAAATTCATAAGGATGAAGGACTGTCAAGTTTGTTAAGATAAACGATCATGAGTCACTTTCAAGGAAATCAAATGTGTTTTAAATCAACTTCCTTTACTGGAGGATTGGGTGGTGCAGTGGTAACAAACTCACCTTTCACCAAGGTGTATAGGGTTCAATTCACAGATTGAACTCGAGATGGTACGGGGTCACCTGCTCAACAATTTGTAATTTCTCTGGGTAATCCAGTTTCCTCCCATAGTAAGACTCTGATGCACATGATGCACATTGACCTAACTTTCAAAGTTGTCATATGAAAACTTTTGTATAATTCTTAAAGAATAACAAGGCAGCTAGCGCCATCACATTTGTTTTGTAGTATGATTGAATTGAAAGCTAATAACTTTATTCATGGAATGACCTTGACCAACATGCAAGGTCACAAATATCAGAATTTCCTTGTGTCTGTCTTAAACTGTGTAAAGAAATATTCTAGAATTTTAGTGATATAATTTAAAAGTTCAATATTACAAAGTAGATTTGATAATTGTAACAAGAGATAAGTGGGATTTTCATGTGCTCTTAGATACAAAGAATTTGAAAATTCCTCTCAAGAAACATTGATAGTAATCTTTAAATGTCAGATCCAAGATGGTCGTCTGTGGGCTTTTTTTTTTAATCAGTCCTTCAATCAAAAGGGCACAACAAGAGAGTCAGGAGAATCTACATCTGAGACAGATACATCCAGTACTTATGTTTATGACTGATGTTTCTTTCAATAATATCTACAGCGTCATTGGTTTAACAAGAGTGCAGGCTCATAAATATCTGGTGGAAATATACATGTATAATGGATTTGTTCTAGAGCAACATTAGAATATATCATACTAAAAACATCAAAAATCACGCATGTTTGACTACGTATTCAATGATGACATATTATTGAGGTGTTTTGGGTGCCCTATCATTATGAAATCTGTCTCATGATATGTCAATATACATATGTTTTATATAGGTCCTATTCCTTTATAGTCAGTATTCCATATTTACGCTTTCTATTGTTAAATCTTGTAAGACATTATATATCAGGAACTAATATTTATGATTAGGGTCGACTGTGTACCACTTCTTCAAAAGAGGTAGAGAGTGTCTTTTGTGGTAGAAAGAAATAGTTTTATTGAAATAAATTGGGATTATTGTATGAATGAGGCTTTACAAGTGAGAATATTTGTCAAGCCTGTATAATGCCAAGACTTGGGTGGATAGATATGTTTGGTCTATAACAAAAATAATTGTGCTGGACATGAACAGTGAGATGGTGAAAGATTGAGCTTTTGTCTGAAGAAAGAACAAAATAGATAAGTGAGTTGGTAATATGTCCTACAACATTACTTAGAGATCTTGTCACAGAACACAAGTTCTTTTTAACACTGTGAATCATTTGTAGTTACTATTTTATATAAATATATATATAGTACAAAGTAGGTTCTCCCTAAAACTAAAAATCATTTGTAGTTATTTTTTATTCACAGTACGGCGTAACATTACCCTAAAACTATGCATTAGAATTGTGTTTAGGACTCGTCAGTGATGCTAAATCATACAGCTGTTTTGTCCTTCTAGGACTTGTCAGTGATGCTAAATCATACAGCTATTTCATCCTTCTAGGACTCATCAGTGATGTTACATCATACAGATGTTTAGTCCTTCTAAGACTTGTCAGCGATGTTACATCATACAACTGTTTTGTCCTTCTAGGACTTGTCAGTGATGCTAATGCCTTAATTATAAAAACCTAGGTAGTGACTGAGTTATCAGAGTTAAGGAAGGTACACTGTAACACACATGCATGTATCCAAATATTATATTAGACCAGAAGGTACAGGACTATGAGCCTGATAAGGCATGCAACGTCCGCATGTTTTTCCTCAAGTTTTATTGATATCACGTATCAAGGTATAAATCAAACTAAAAGATGTCAAATGCTGAAAAATGAAATATACAATAGTCGTATGTTATAAATCAAGAGAGGAGGTTTGTTTATGTTGGTAACAGTTGAAGTCATCAAGCAAAGAAAGGAGGTTACCAGGTTAGAATGAGAATTGTCTTTTGGGATCCTCAAGCAATGGAGTAAAGTTAATGAGTTTTGGATTAAGTGGAATGATGGCATTGATGGGAAATCTTCCAAATCAGTGTAAAGCTCATCATTAAGGGGGAGGGTTTGGATTGTGGTGGGAATTAGGATCATCTTTAGGATTGTGAGGGTCCTTGTGGGGAAGATTATGAGCATGGGAGTTTATGATTGTTGAAAGAAACACTAGAACCATTGTTTAGGAGAAGGGAAGAATCATTGTGAGTAGGATTAGATACAAGGTAAAGGGGAATGATAAGGAACATCTTACAATAAAGACGTAGGATCATTGTGGGGAGGATTAGTTACAGAGTAAAGGGGAAGGAACACCTTACAAGACGTAGGATCATTGTGGGGAGGATTAGTTACAGAGTAAAGGGAAAGGAACATCTTACAAGACGTAGGATCATTGTGGGGAGGATTAGACATTGTGGGGAGGATTAGCTACAGAGTAAAGGGGAAGGAACATCTTACAAGACGTAGGATCATTGTGGGGAGGATTAGTTACAGAGTAAAGGGGAAGGAACATCTTACAATAAAGACGTAGGATCATTGTGGGGAGGATTAGTTACAGAGTAAAGGGGAAGGAACATCTTACAAGACGTAGGATCATTTAGTTACAGAGTAAAGGGGAAGGAACATCTTACAAGACGTAGGATCATTGTGGGGAGGATTAGTTACAGAGTAAAGGGGAAGGAACATCTTACAAGACGTAGGATCATTGTGGGGAGGATTAGTTACAGAGTAAAGGGGAAGGAACATCTTACAAGATGTAGGATCATTGTGAGGAGGATTAGTTACAGAGTAAAGGGGAAGGAACATCTTACAAGATGTAGGATCATTGTGGGGAGGATAAAGGGGGGAAGGAACATCTTACAAGATGTAGGACAAGATGACGTAGGATCATTGTGAGGAGGATTAGTTACAGAGTAAAGGGGAAGGAACATCTTACAAGATGTAGGATCATTGTGGGGAGGATTAGTTACAGAGTAAAGGGGAAGGAACATCTTACAAGATGTAGGATCATTGTGAGGAGGATTAGTTACAGAGTAAAGGGGAAGGAACATCTTACAAGACGTAGGATCATTGTGGGGTGAATTAGCTACAGAGTAAAGGGGAGGGAACATCTTACAAGATGTAGGATCATTGTGGGGAGGATTAGCTACAGAGTAAAGGGGAAGGAACATCTTACAAGACGTAGGATCATTGTGAGGAGGATTAGTTACAAAGTAAAGGGGAAGGAACATCTTACAAGATGTAGGATCATTGTGGGGAGGATTAGCTACAGAGTAAAGGGGAAGGAACATCTTACAAGAAAGACGTAGGATCATTGTGGGGAGGATTAGTTACAGAGTAAAGGGGAAGGAACATCTTACAAGATGTAGGATCATTGTGGGGAGGATTGGCTACAGAGTAAAGGGGAAGGAACAAGTAGGATCATTGGGGAGGATTAGGAAAGGGGAAGGAACATCTTACAAGATGTAGGATGTAGGATCATTGTGGGGAGGAGGATTAGTTACAGAGTAAAGGGGAAGGAACATCTTACAAGACGTAGGATCATTGTGAGGAGGATTAGCTACAGAGTAAAGGGGAAGGAACATCTTACAAGATGTAGGATCATTGTGAGGAGGATTAGTTACAGAGTAAAGGGGAAGGAACATCTTACAAGACGTAGGATCATTGTGAGGAGGATTAGCTACAGAGTAAAGGGGAAGGAACATCTTACAAGACGTAGGATCATTGTGAGGAGGATTAGTTACAGAGTAAAGGGGAAGGAACATCTTACAAGATGTAGGATCATTGTGAGGAGGATTAGTTACAGAGTAAAGGGGAAGGAACATCTTACAAGACGTAGGATCATTGTGGGGAGGATTAGTTACAGAGTAAAGGGGAAGGAACATCTTACAAGACGTAGGATCATTGTGGGGAGGATACCTACAGAGTAAAGGGGAAGGAACATCTTACAAGACGGATTATTGTGGGGAGGATTAGTTACAGAGTAAAGGGGAAGGAACATCTTACAAGACGTAGGATCATTGTGGGGAGGATTGGCTACAGAGTAAAGGGGAAGGAACATCTTACAAGACGTAGGATCATTGTGGGGAGGATTAGTTACAGAGTAAAGGGGAAGGAACATCTTACAAGACGTAGGATCATTGTGGGGAGGATTAGCTACAGAGTAAAGGGGAAGGAACATCTTACAAGACATAGGATCATTGTGGGGAGGATTAGTTACAGAGTAAAGGGGAAGGAACATCTTACAAGACGTAGGATCATTGTGGGGAGGATTAGCTACAGAGTAAAGGGGAAGGAACATCTTACAAGACATAGGATCATTGTGGGGAGGATTAGCTACAGAGTAAAGGGGAAGGAACATCTTACAAGACGTAGGATCATTGTGGGGAGGATTAGCTACAGAGTAAAGGGGAAGGAACATCTTACAAGACATAGGATCATTGTGGGGAGGATTAGCTACAGAGTAAAAGGGAGGGAACATCTTACAAGAAGTAGGATCATTGTGGGGAGGATTAGCTACAGAGTAAAGGGGAAGGAACATCTTACAAGACGTAGGATCATTGTGGGGAGGATTAGCTACAGAGTAAAGGGGAAGGAACATCTTACAAGACGTAGGATCATTGTGGGGAGGATTAGCTACAGAGTAAAGGGGAAGGAACATCTTACAAGAAAGACGTAGGATCATTGTGGGGAGGATTAGCTACAGAGTAAAGGGGAAGGAACATCTTACAAGACGTAGGATCATTGTGGGGAGGATTAGCTACAGAGTAAAGGGGAAGGAATATCTTACAAGAAAGACGTAGGATCATTGTGGGGAGGATTAGTTACAGAGTAAAGGGGAAGGAACATCTTACAAGACGTAGGATCATTGTGGGGAGGATTAGTTACAGAGTAAAGGGGAGGGAACATCTACAGCGTAGGATCAGAGTAAAGGGGAGTAAAGGATGTAGGATCATTGTGGGGAATTAGCACAGAGTAAAGGGGAAGGAACATCTTACAAGATGTAGGATCATTGTGGGGAGGATTAGCTACAGAGTAAAGGGGAAGGAACATCTTACAAGATGTAGGATCATTGTGGGGAGGATTAGCTACAGAGTAAAGGGGAAGGAACATCTTACAAGACATAGGATCATTGTGGGGAGGATTAGCTACAGAGTAAAGGGGAAGGAACATCTTACAATAAAGACGTAGGATCATTGTGGGGAGGATTAGTTACAGAGTAAAGGGGAAGGAACATCTTACAAGATGTAGGATCATTGTGGGGAGGATTAGTTACAGAGTAAAGGGGAAGGAACATCTTACAAGACGTAGGATCATTGTGAGGAGAATTAGCTACAGAGTAAAGGGGAAGGAACACCTTACAAGAAAGATAGGATTATCATAGAGGCATGATTAGGAAAGATTGAGGATGTGAGGATGCTTAAGGTCATCCTGGATTGGAGTAACATTTTACTTTATAATTATGATGACAGATAAAGACAGGAAGCTTCAGGTGTAGTAAAATGTTTAACTCCAAACAAAATGATATTGGGTCTTTTGGGAAGGCAAAATCGTATCAGATATATATATTTTTTTGTATGTGTGTGATTTCAAGACCATCAAGTACAAACAAGGGATAGGATAACACTTAATTCTCTAAAATATCAAATATCTGCATTAGATATTGAATTACCTCCTTTCAAAATACTGCATTGGATTATGTATGTCTTACAGGATAGATGGCACGGTTTATACCAGTGTAGATTGGTGTTGTCATTATTGGCAGACTGGTAACACTAACTACTGGGTCATCTACTGTGATAAATTTATATTTCTCTAATATCAATTAAAGCTTACTGATCAAATCAAAGTGATCCTCAAAAGTCCTGTAGAAATAGGAGACTCTGCGAAACTCGATCGCCACCTACAATCACAACACGGTCAACACAATGTTATCTGTCACAGAAAGTTTTATTGTGACCCAGTTCTTTTTGTGACCCAGTTCTCTGTTGATCAGGTTTACCTTCCACATGAAGAAACATATCACATTCAAAACAGATGGTTTAAATTTAGATTTAGTTTAATGTAATTCTGATTTTGATGAAAGAAAGAATTATTCAATGATAGTTGTATTTGTGACTTACAAAATATTGTTTTATTTCTCAAAATGGATCAGAGATTAGAAGGGGACATTGTAAGCACCCTGTTATCGATCCTTCTGTCTGTCCATCATTCCGTCTATCTATTATTCCATCAGTCATTCTTTTACTCTTTTATTTCCGTACTATATCTCAAATTATGTTTTGCTGATTTTTCTCAGAGGTAAACTGTTGTTTTCTGAAGGAAAGCATTTTCTTGTGTTTACTTTTCAGGTTCCTTAGTTAAAGTCAAGATAACTGTTACCATAGATACTGTTTGTCACTTAGGTTATGTAAATACTATGGTTTGTGAATTGATCTCTTCTGAAATATTAGTGAATACATAATTTCACTGATCTAGAAATGACTTTAAATTTGTGAATGTTGAGCTGTTAGAGACATGGAATCTTCAAGTTCTGATTTCAGTAACCAAATCAATATGGATGTCATCCACAGTTATTTTTGTACAAATAATCTTGTGGGATTTGAATTGATGATTAACTCTCCTTGCATATTGACACAAAGATAAATCAAACACAGATATAAATAATTTACAGTAGAAAATATCTTTCTGCATTTTTGTAGTGCCAACTAGCAAAATGCCACAAAAACAAGAGTTTTGTGCTGCCACAATTTACAGTGGAAGGGAGTCTTCAACATTTTGCCTTCAAGTTTTGTAAATAAAGATCATTGATGCTAATATTTCATCTGTAGTGATAAATGGTATCAACATTTCATCAATGGATGATTATGATATTTCCTGTAGTGACATATGGTGTTTCATCAAGATATAAATGTATATAATCAGTTGATCAATTTCTAATTGACTCTTATGTGTGAAAGATATTTCCCTTGTTTAGGTCATTAATTGTGACACCAAGCAGAATGATGGAACTAACTGATCTGTGTTAAACCTAGAGGCTGACCAGTGTCCAGTTCCTCTATTACAGGGTGTAACAAGTCATGTCTGTAAAGTAGAGAACCCACGAGGCTGACCAGTGTCCAGTTCCTCTATTACAGGGTGTAACAAGTCATGTCTGTAAAGTAGAGAACCCACGAGGGTGACCAGTGTCCAGCACCTTGTATGTCCATTATAACAGTGTAACCATTCATGTCTGAAAAATTCACCTGTTGATTGTTACACACCTTTTGGTATCACCTTATTTATACATAGTCATTTGCTTTACAGTCAAGTGTTCATTTATACAGGTAAATAGCTTATTATACCTACACAAAACCAATTTCCTTGTCACTTGTACCGCTGGCTAGCACAACATTGTGTCTGTAGAGAGCTATTCACAAGGGAGTATTGACTCTTTAGTAAGGACAAGGAGAGGATAAAACATTTGATTCATTTTCAGTTAGAGTCAGTAGAAGTTGATTGACATGTAGAACATGCTGTTGTTGAGAGTGTACAGCCTGTTAACGTTTTGTACAATCAGCAAATGTGTTTGTGTACTCAAGGTTTTGAGTGATGCTGTTTTTTATTAAAAGTTGAATGGTGTTTGGAGTTGTTGTTATTGTACTCAGTAGGGGTTGTGATTGTAGATGTTTGTCACTTAAAGCTACTCTGATCTTAAGTGAGTATCATGCTCCATACTTGGCAGTTGAGGAAGTGTTGTTAACAAATCTCTCATGTTATAACTATCAGGTGTTCTACAGTAAGTTCGTGTGGAAGGTCATTATCTTTTAATTAGATAATAAAAAACAACTCACAAACACCATGGATGATATAAGATAGATAAGAAATATCACAAGTTTTTATTACTGCAAACTCCCCATATTCTAAAGTAAATGATGTTTGTTAGTCTCCTAACGGTGAAAGTAGGGGATTATCATTTTTCTGTCAGTCTGTTCGTCCATCCATTTCTGCATCTGTGAATCACTCTGGCAGCTTCATTCCTTGATAAATTCACACCAATCTTCACACACCTATTAAGCATCCAAATGTCAGGGAGAAGTTTGGGTTTCAGGATTGTTGAGGTCACTGTCACTACAGTATTTTAAGAAAATTATTGTTAGCACTCAAGTGACAGCTTCATCCAGAAATTCTCCTCAAACATGATACACATATGAAGCATCAAATTATCTTGGACAAATTTTTAGTTTCAGGGTTGTTGGGCCAAGGTCAGGGTTGTTGGGTCAAGGTCACTGTGATCAAATTTAGAAAATAATTGTCATCATTTTAGCGGCCTCATTCCTTAGGAGATTGTCTTTAAACTTAGCAATGTCTTGAACAACTTTGAGTTACAGGCTTGTTTTGTTATAGTCAAGGTCACCATTAATGTTTCTAGAAAGTCATCATTAGCACCCTTGCAGCTTCATTTTGATCACAACCTCACACTATATGACTTACAAATGACTAACAAATTATTACACATTGATGATGACACGGTATTGTCAGATTGTCTTATTTAACTCATTAATCCATTAAAATCATCGGGTACATTGTGAGGGGGGGAGGTACATTGTGAGGGGGGTAGATACATTGTGGGAGCAGGTACATTGTGAGGGGGGGGGGAGGTACATTGTAGGGGGAGGTATATTGTGGGGGCAGGTACATTGTGGGTGCAGGTATATTGTGAGTGTGGATATATTGTGTTGGGATGGGTACATTGTGGGGGCCAGTGGGATGGTACATTGCAGGGGTCAGTGGCGTGATACTTTTTGGGGGCGGGTATATTGCGGGGGCCAGTGGGGGCAGTTACATTGTGGGTGCCAGTGGGGGCAGGTACATTGTGGGGGCCAGCGGGGGCAGTTACATAGTGGGGGCCAGTGGGGGCAGGTACATTTTGGGGGCCAGTGGGGGCAGGTACATTGTGGAGGCCTGTTGGGGCAGGCACATGGTGGGGGCCAGTGGGTTGGTACATTGTGGGGGCAGGTACATTGTGGGGGCGGGTACATTGTTGGGGCCAGAGGGGTCAGGTACATTGTGGGGGCCTGTGGGGGCCTGTGAGGGGCCTGTGGGGGCCAGTGGGGGCAGGTACATAGTGGGGGCCAGGGAGGGGCAGGTATATTGTTGGGCCAGTTGGGTGGGTACATTTTTGGGGCCAGTGGGGGCAGTTACAGTGTGGGGGCCATTGGGGGTGGGTACATTGTGGGGGCCAGTGGGGGCAGGTACAGTGTGGGGGCTTTAACAATACCCAGTTTGCTTGTTATAATACCACAAATCAAGTTTTCAAGATGGAAAAGTCCAGTCTAAGGAAAACATTTTGTTGCCTGTATAAATTCAGAAATATTGACATTTCCTTAGATAAATTTTTGATTTTCCACAGTTACCTCCTAGATTTCAAAATTTAGGCCCCTAGCAACACTGACGAGTCCTAGAAGGATAAAACAGCTGCATAATCAATCAATCAATTATCTGGCTATGTTGTATTTCATTCTAAATTTATATTGAAAGGCGCAATTTAATTATATGTCTTTTGTACAATCTACTCAAATGACAACTGAAAACTGAAAATCTGACTACATAAAGTTTACAATTATCAGTATATCAGTGACCCATTAATTAGAGCAAGTCTTTTCTTCTTCTCTGTTGTTGTCATACATCAGCAAAGCATAGGATTTTAATTAATAGGCTGTTACTGTAACTGTAAATATATGAAGTCAGTATGTTTTCTCAGCTACTAAATGTGTCCCATCTACTATGTAGGACAGATGCCAAGCATTATAAGTTGTAGCAGAATCCGGTAGATACCAGTGCATTTCAACGTTAGAAATATTCTAGGATACATAATTTTAGTTTTGGTCATTAAAAGTGAGCTAATCATAATCAGGCTAATTTAGTATGATTAATTGTTTGTCGTATGTGTGTAGATATAATGGGGTTTGTAGAGGAATCATCTGTTATGTCAATTCCTCCCTGTTACTGATACAACAAAAGTTCTCTGATAACTATGTGTAATACATGTCACATTGTCTTCTTGATTTCTAACTTTCATTTTCATTAATGAATTGAAACTTCCTATATCTCAGTATGTGATATTAAGCAACTTGTGACATTAACAGAGTTTTTTTCTGGTCATCAAAAGCCTATAGTGTTAATTTTTGTTTTGTATTATACACAACCCTCCTAGCTGAACTCGATAAATAAATTCTCTTCCAACAATCTTGATGTGCAGCTAGCTTTCTCCTGAAACACCTTATGAATTTATTTTCCTGTAAAATCATATATCTTCATGGTGCTCAATTTTTGTGGTTTTAAAAAAAGTACTGTTTAGGGAACATAGGGATTCATGGATAAACTCAGTTAATCTATCTGTACTAATTTTAACCATTCATGGACATAAGAATTCATTGATAATAAGTACCTAGAAATCTATGAAAATAAATTGATACATGACTTACCGGATTTTGACCTGATGTTATGGAAGTATAAAGACATTGATGTCCAATGGTCGAGGTGGCTACCAATATACAAACACATTGATATATCACCTGTGTAAAGGCCTTATCATAATCTGACAGATATTTGACAAATTATTTTATACCTTGGTACAATTTTCTTGTGTCAATATATTTACTTAGTAAAAACAAGGCCACATTGAAATGTATATCTGTAACGACTGTCTGATTCTGTCTGTCTGTCAGACATTCAGTCTGCCTATCATATTCTGCTTTAACTGAATATATGTTTTTTCTTTAGAATATATCAAGTTATGAAACACATCATTTTAAAAAGTTAAATTTCTCCAGTTAAGACCTCCAACATTTCCTGTACACAAGTCACTAAATTAATTGTACTTAATGGTTTTTAACTGGCAAGCAGACTTATCAGGTAATTAAACTTGTCATGTGATAGTTTAACATCATTAGATGGTGGACTTTTCAAATCACCCTGCATCTGTTGTCCATCCATTAGTCTGTCCATTTATATGTCCAACTGGCAAAGTACATCCTACTGGATGTAGGGTCTCCTTGGTACCTAGTTGTGCCTGCTTGATTTTAGGTCTGATGAGAAAAACAAAATGGCTGATAGGCAGCCATCTTGGATTTGGCGGTGAAAGATTGTTATTACTATTTCTCGAGAAGTATTCGATGGATCTCTCTCAAATTTCATATGTATGTTTACATATGTGCTTAGTTTTGTCTGCGTTATTTTGGGACTGATTAGAATAAACAAAATGGCTGACAGGCAGCCATCTTGGATTTTAACAATGAGTACTTGTTATCACTTTATCCTGAGAAATGCTGGATGAATCTCCCAAATTTCATATGAAGGTTCCACTTGGTGCATAGTTCTGCACCTTTTCATTTTGTGACTAATTAGAAAAACAAAAGTGCCTGACAGACAACCATCATGGATTTGACATTTCTAGATTGTTATTGCTATTTCTTCAAGAAATTTTAGAATTTCATATAAATCAGAGCAAAATCGGAAAAAAAGAAGAGAAGGTCAAAGATAAAACTTTTAAAGAAGAATTAAGATTAAAATTTGTCTGCCTTCTCTTGTTATGTTGTCCTCATTACTGGGAAATATCAGGTGTGTCCTCATTACTGGGAAATATCAGGTGTGTCCTCATTACTGGGAAATATCAGGTGTGTCCTCATTACTGGGAAATATCAGGTGTGTCCTCATTACTGGGAAATATCAGGTGTGTCCTCATTACTGGGAAATATCAGGTGTGTCCTCATTACTGGGAAATATCAGGTGTGTCCTCATTACTGGGAAATATCAGGTGTGTCTTTATTACTGAGAAATATCAGGTGTGTCCTCATTACTGGGAAATATCAGGTGTGTCTTTATTACTGGGAAATATCAGGTGTGTCCTCATTACTGGGAAATATCAGGTGTGTCCTCATTACTGGGAAATATCAGGTGTGTCTTTATTACTGGGAAATATCAGGTGTGTCTTTATTACTGGGAAATATCAGGTGTGTCTCATTACTGGGAAATATCTGTGTCCTCATTACTGAAATATCAGGTGTGTCTTTATTACTGGGAAATATCAGGTGTGTCCTCATTACTGGGAAATATCAGGTGTGTCTTTATTACTGGGAAATATCAGGTGTGTCCTCATTACTGGGAAATATCAGGTGTGTCCTCATTACTGGGAAATATCAGGTGTGTCCTCATTACTGGGAAATATCAGGTGTGTCTTTATTACTGGGAAATATCAGGTGTGTCCTCATTACTGGGAAATATCAGGTGTGTCTTTATTACTGGGAAATATCAGGTGTGTCTTTATTACTGGGAAATATCAGGTGTGTCTTTATTACTGGGAAATATCAGGTGTGTCTTTATTACTGGGAAATATCAGGTGTTGGAAATATCAGGTGTGTCATATGATTCTATATCATAGCCGTACTTTAAATAGTAGGTTTTAGTATTGCTTTGTAGACGTATTGCAGGATAAACAGACACATGTTGGAGTGTAAAACATTTACAATATAGGGGAGGAAAGGTTTACTAGAAATTCCTGTTAAGCAGTGTATGTGAAGATGACACAATACTATGTAAATGTTTCTGCAGACTAAACCTCAATGGCATTTATTGACTGTGTGTTGATATCATTATATGTGAAATATATTTCTCTGCAAATAAGTAGTAGTTAGGTGTAAAGTTCCATTTGTAGTCCTATAGTGTCTTAAATCAAGGTATAGAAACCAAGTCTTAATTCAAGGTGTTTCACGGTGTGGATCCTAGTCTTAAAACCAGGTGTGGATCCTAATCTTAAAACCAGGTGTGGATTCTAGTCTTATATAAATGTGTGGAATCCTAGTCTTAAAACCAGGTGTGGATCCTAGTCTTAAAACCAGGTGTGGATTCTAGTCTTAAAACCAGGTGTCAACCCTAGTCTTAAAACCAGGTGTGGATCCTAGTCTTAAAACCAGGTGTGGATTCTAGTCTTAAATCCATGTGTGGAATCCTAGTCTTAAAACCAGGTGTGGATTCTAGTCTTAAAACCAAGTGTGGATCCTAGTCTTAAAACCAGGTGTGGATTCTAGTCTTAAAACCAAGTGTGGATCCTAGTCTTAAAACCAGGTGTGGATTCTAGTCTTAAAACCAGGTGTGGATCCTAGTCTTAAAACCAGATGTGGATTCTAGTCTTAAAACCAGGTGTGAACCCTAGTCTTACAACCAAGTGTGGATCCTAGTCTTAAAACCAGGTGTGAACCCTAGTCTTAAAACCAGGTGTGGATCCTAGTCTTAAAACCAGATGTGGAGTCCTAGTCTTAAATGCAGGTGTGGAGTCCTAGTCTTAAATCCAGGTGTGAAGTCCTAGTCTTAAATTTAGGTGTGGAGTCCTAGTCTTAAATGCAGGTACTGTGACATGATCTTAAATCTAGTTGTAAACTCTGTATTTTAAATCTAGGTGTAGAGTCCTAGTAAATATCCCAGTAAATTACTTCAATGAATTTGAGTATTAAAATTCAGCAAAAATTATTTGTCAACTGTAGATATATAAAAGAGAACAAAAAATAATTGAATATATTACTTCATAATGCAGACATGGATAATTAATGAACTTTCACCTGTGAAATTAATCAATCAGCAAATATAATGTACATTACTCCAGTGAAGTGTTTCCTTTGATACATAGATCAGATAAACTTACTGTAATGTGTTAAAAAGTCACCAAACTCTAAAGACCTCCTAGAGCTGTAGTCACGCAGACAAGCTGTTATGGTTTGGTAAAGCACTAAAGCCCTCCTAGAGCTGTGAAAATCTGTAGTCACACAGACATGCTGTTATGGTTTGGTAAAAAAAAAATAATAATTAATCCTAATTTTTTAAACTTTTTGAAAAGGAACATTATGATAAAGAAAGATTTGTTAGGTTGTGCATGGAATTCTCATGATTCAAATACAAAGGTCCTTCATAGTATGAATGGGCACTCTCATTAATGAAATACAATATGTCTTTTGAAAATGAAATCTAATTGATAATAGTCTGTTTTATGACTTATGTCAAAAATCACCTTTTTTTTTCTCTAACATTTTGCTGAAACACAAAAAAACCGTGAAAAATGTGACCTTTACAGAATCATGGCGCCCAAATTGGAGAGAAACTGTTGTTTATGTGTTTTTATCAGTGATCATGTCACCAGTATATCAGTATTTAGATTTTTTGTCATGGCTCCTCCTTGTTTGTCATTGGCATGACACAAGCGTGTCGTCAAAATGATGTTCATTTCACTGACAATGAATAATTCATCGACTCAGACTTCCAGTGTTACTTAAGTAGGAGAAAAATATTTTAACGTTTGACATTTGAGAGATAAGTAAATATGTATATCTTGGGTCTTCACCTTTAGATAAACAGATAGGTATTGCTACCTGTGTTTGTGGTGGCAGGTGTGGCTGGTATATCACCTGTAAACCAGGTATACGACACCAGGTAAACAGGTTACTGCACTGGCAACACATGATGTGAGAGTTAGTTCCCTTACATCACTAAGATGTGTACTTGTGCCTGTGCATGGACATTTTCAGGAACAGAGCAGTGATCAAGCTAGTACTCTAGTAATGTCTTTAGCAATGGAGAAGTTCTCCATTTAAATACTTTTTCTGTTACCATAGAAATCAATAGACCAAATTTACAAATTTTAGTTTCCCAGATCAGAGCTCTGAAACAATTCAGGATAACTACCTGAAACTTTGTACAACTATCCCGCTGGCCTTTTGGTAGTGCCTTTCGGTGTGGAGGAGTTCTCAGTTTATATATGTATATTTTTTTTAACATGGAGACATGGATTAAAATATTAGTTGAGGATAAGTCCTAAAATTTGTTCCACTTACATGTATCAAAAGATCATTCTAATAGTTCCTTTTGTGGTGGGAGAGTTCCCTTCTTACCACCGCGACAGATAAGAAACAGATTGGTAAAATTACATATTTCATGGTTTCCAGAGCATGGTAACAAAATTGTGGTGGAACTATTTGTTGTACACTTTGTACAAGCTCACACTATGTAGCAGCATTTCATTACAGGAGGAGTTTTCAGTTTGAGTATTTTCCTTTTATTTTTCTCTATAAAAAAAACCCCATTCTTCATTGGCAGTTTTTCAATTTTATAAGTAATCCTCATATATATATATCAAATTATATGACAAGGGTTTTTGAATATGGTTACTGTCACATATAAACTATCACACACAAAGGATATGGTTACTGTCACATTATATAAACTATCACCCACAAAGGATATGGTTATTGTCACATTATATAAACTATCACACACAAAGGATATGGTTACTGTCACATTATATAAACTATCACACACAAAGGATATGGTTATTGTCACATTATATAAACTATCACACACAAAGGATATGGTTATTGTCACATTATATAAACTATCACACACAAAGGATATGGTTATTGTCACATTATATAAACTATCACACACAAAGGATATGGTTATTGTCACATTATATAAACTATCACACACAAAGGATATGGTTATTGTCACATTATATAAACTATCACACACAAAGGATATGGTTATTGTCACATTATATAAACTATCACACACAAAGGATATGGTTATTGTCACATTATATAATCTATCACACACAAAGGATATGGTTATTGTCACATTATATAAACTATCACACACAAAGGATATGGTTATTGTCACATTATATAAACTATCACCCACAAAGGATATGGTTATTGTCACATATAATCTATCACACACAAAGGATAGGGTTATTGTCACATTATATAAATCACACACACAAAGGATATGGTTATTGTCACATTATATAATCTATCACACACAAAGGATATGGTTATTGTCACATATAATCTATCACACACAAATGATATGGTTATTGTCACATTATATAAACTATCACACACAAAGGATATGGTTATTGTCACATTATATAAACTATCACACACAAAGGATATGGTTATTGTCACACATAATCTATCGTTATTGTCACATATAATCTATCATGGTTATTGTCACATTATATAAACTATCACCCACAAAGGATATGGTTATTGTCACATTATATAAACTATCACACACAAAGGATATGGTTACTGTCACATTATATAAACTATCACACACAAAGGATATGGTTATTGTCACATTATATAAACTATCACACACAAAGGATATGGTTATTGTCACATTATATAAACTATCACCCACAAAGGATATGGTTATTGTCACATTATATAAACTATCACACACAAAGGATATGGTTACTGTGACATTATATAAACTATCACCCACAAAGGATATGGTTATTGTCACATTATATAATCTATCACACACAAAGGATATGGTTATTGTCACATTATATAAACTATCACCCACAAAGGATATGGTTATTGTCACATTATATAAACTATCACACACAAAGGATATGGTTATTGTCACATTATATAAACTCTATCACACACAAAGGATATGGTTATTGTCACATTATATAAACTATCACACACAAAGGATATGGTTATTGTCACATTATATAAACTATCACACACAAAGGATATGGTTATTGTCACATTATATAATCTATCACACACAAAGGATATGGTTATTGTCACATTATATAATCTATCACACACAAAGGATATGGTTATTGTCACATTATATAATCTATCACACACAAAGGATATGGTTATTGTCACATTATATAAACTATCACACACAACGGATATGGTTATTGTCACATTATATAATCTATCACACACAAAGGATATGGTTATTGTCACATTATATAAACTATCACACACAAAGGATATGGTTATTGTCACATTATATAAACTATCACACACAAAGGATATGGTTATTGTCACATTATATAATCTATCACACACAAAGGATATGGTTATTGTCACATTATATAAACTATCACACACAAAGGCTATGGTTACTGTCACATTATATAAACTATCACACACAATGGATATGGTTATTGTCACATTATATAAACTATCACACACAAAGGATATGGTTATTGTCACATTATATAAACTATCACCCACAAAGAATATGGTTACTGTCACATTATATAAACTATCACCCACAAAGGATATGGTTATTGTCACATTATATAAACTATCACCCACAAAGGATATGGTTATTGTCACATTATATAAACTATCACACACAAAGGATATGGTTATTGTCACATTATATAAACTATCACACACAAAGGATATGGTTATTGTCACATTATATAAACTATCACACACAAAGGATATGGTTATTGTCACATTATATAAACTATCACACACAAAGGATATGGTTATTGTCACATTATATAAACTATCACACACAAAGGATATGGTTACTGTCACATTATATAAACTATCACACACAAAGGATATGGTTACTGTCACATTATATAAACTATCACACACAAAGGATATGGTTATTGTCACATTATATAATCTATCACACACAAAGGATATGGTTATTGTCACATTATATAAACTATCACACACAAAGGATATGGTTATTGTCACATTATATAATCTATCACACACAAAGGATATGGTTATTGTCACATTATATAAACTATCACACACAAAGGATATGGTTATTGTCACATTATATAAACTATCACACACAAAGAATATGGTTATTGTCACATTATATAAACAAACACACAAAAATGTTATGGTACTTGACACACATTATCTATCACACACAAAGGATATGGTTATTGTCACATTATATAAACTATCACACACAAAGGATATGGTTATTGTCACATTATATAAACTATCACACACAAAGGATATGGTTATTGTCACATTATATAAACTATCACACACAAAGGATATGGTTATTGTCACATTATATAAACTATCACCCACAAAGGATATGGTTATTGTCACATTATATAAACTATCACACACAAAGGATATGGTTATTGTCACATTATATAAACTATCACCCACAAAGGATATGGTTATTGTCACATTATATAAACTATCACCCACAAAGGATATGGTTATTGTCACATTATATAAACTATCACCCACAAAGGATATGGTTATTGTCACATTATATAAACTATCACCCACAAAGGATATGGTTATTGTCACATTATATAAACTATCACCCACAAAGGATATGGTTATTGTCACATTATACAATCCAACTTTCCCTTGTGAAAAATTTTGTTATTAATCCTAACAAAATGATGTCACATTACATGGCACTTCATAATGAAATCTATTATCTTGAGTGAATTGTGCGATATGAGGAAAGAATTGTCACTGACTTGGCAAGGTATATTGTCAGATCTTGGGGCTTTAGATAACGATATAATGAAACTGACATAGCTTCCACCTGTTGCCTTACTTGTATCCTTGCACTGACTGCTATCAGAATTTATCAAAAAAGATCTATTTTTAAATTAGTAATCAATAAGTTACATGATTAGAGGGTTATTCATAATACAGAATTTTGTACAGGCACTGTTGATAAATATTTAGACTTAACAGGGAAAATCAATAGATTGGTATCACCCATTCTGCCTGTCAACAATCGACATGGGTCCCTTAAGGTCACAGCTACATAAAACTTTGACAATGAAGGGAGTTGTACAATAGACTCCTACTTGTTATTTCTAGACATAATATTCTGGCAACCTGTGGAGGTCATTTGAAAGTCACGGTCCTAGATTACAAAGTACATTGATTCTAACATATCATATATACACTTGGATCATTATGTTTGCTGTGAGACCATTTATATACCACATATCCTTTCATTTAATAGAGTGCTCTTCCTAAACTGTACCCTGGTGGGAACCAATCCTTGCTTTGTCTTACCCTGGTGGGAATCAATCCTTGCTTCCCCTTACCCTGGTGGGAACCGATCCTTGCTCTCCCTAACCCTGGTGGGAACCAATCCTTGCTGTCTCTAACCCTGGTAGGAACCAATCCTTGCTCTCTCTAACCCTGGTGGGAACCAATCCTTGCTCTCCCCAACCCGAGTGGGAACCAATCCTTGCTTTGACTTACCCTGATGGGAACCAATCCTTGCTCTCCCTTACCCTGGTGGGAACCAATCCTTGCTTTGTCTTACCCTGGTGGGAACCAATCCTTGCTCTCCCTAACCCTGGTAGGAACCAATCCTTGCTCTCCCTAACCCTGGTAGGAACCAATCCTTGCTCTCCCCAACCCGAGTTCGAACCAATCCTTGCTTTGTCTTACCCTGGTGGGAACCAATCCTTGCTTCCCCTTACCCTGGTGGGAACCAATCCTTGCTCTCCCTTACCCTGGTGGGAATCAATCCTTGCTCTCCCTTACCCTGGTGGGAACCAATCCTTGCTCTCCCTAACCCTGGTGGGAACCAATCCTTGCTCTCCCTTACCCTGGTGGGAACCAATCCTTGCTGTCTCTAACCCTGGTAGGAACCAATCCTAACTCTCCCTTACCCTGGTGGGAACCAATCCTTACTTTGTCTTACCCTGGTGGGAACCAATCCTTGCTCTCCCTTACCCTGGTGGGAACCAATCCTTGCTCTTCCTTACCCTGGTAGGAACCAATCCTTGCTCTCCCTTACCCTGGTAGGAACCAATCCTTGCTCTCCCTTACCCTGGTGGGAACCAATCCTTACTTTGTCTTACCCTGGTGGGAACCAATCCTTGCTCTCCCTTACCCTGGTGGGAACCAATCCTTGCTCTCCCTTACCCTGGTGGGAACCAATCCTTACTGTCCTTTACCTCTGTGGGGACCTGTCTTTGCTCTCCTTTACCCTGGTGGGAACCAATCCTTCCTCTCTCTAACCCGTTACCCAGATTGGAATGAGGATCACTTCTCAGCTCTTGACAAAACTTCAGGATTATCGTGAAAAACTTATGGATTTACCTGGAGACATTAAGTGTTTATAAATGACCCAAGTGAGAGATAAACAACAGGTGATGTTCATGTTAGAGACATTCGGTTAAAATGCTCTTTAAACTAAAAAAAAAAACCTCTGAGCAAGTAAGGGAGCACAATGAAGATGTTTTGTATTAAAATCTCACAGTGAAACAATGTTAGTTAAGTGTAAGGATTCTTTTCAAAAATCTGTGGGAGATTATGATAATTTTTTAGCAGTTAACATTAACTGAAAGAAGGTTATATTTTCAAATGCCTTTTCCCGACTCCTGCTTTTCTATTGTGTAATTTTACATGAGCATAGAGATAAGAAAGGAGTACAAGTTTATATGTCTTGCTATTTTAGATACTACAGACAAAGAAGAGAATGTTGACCTTTCACCATGCTGAAGGGAAATAACTGATTGCATGATATTGAGATTTTTATTTCTTGTTTATCCATTTGCCTTTAAACTTTTTGTTAAACAACTTCACAATATAGAATTTGTGACCACATGTCTTTACATGTCTAATTGGGGAATCAAACCCAGGTTGTCTTAGTTAAAGGCAAGTGCACAACCTCTATGCTTCTTACCCATTGTAATATAGATGCATAGAGCATCAAATCATTCTGATAAAGAGTTGCTTCCCTTTATAGAAGTAAATGTGACAAAGAACATATTTCTACAACTGTGATTTTCCTTATAATTATTAATGTCAAGAAATACTATTCCACTCATCTTTTGTAAGAAACAGTTCAAATTTCTCATCATTACCCCACAGCCCGAAAGGGTGTGGGGTATTGCGATCACGCATGGTGTCCGTCCGTCTGTCGAGCCGTCCGTCCGTCCATCCACAATTGCATACTGCTCATTACCGTTTTTGCTGGGGATGTAGGGCTATGGACCTACACAACCCTATTGTTTTTCGTTGTCGCTTGATATCCAATATGGCGGTTACGGCCACCATCTTGAATTTGCATTCCGCTCATTATCTCAAGAACAACATCACCGGTCATCACCATTTTTGCTGGGGATGTTGGGCCTATGGACCTACATAACCCTATTGTTTTTCGTCATCGTGCGATATCCAATATGGCTGTTATGGGTGCCATCTTGAATTTGCATTCCGCTCATTATCTCAAGAACGACAACACCGGTGGTCACCATTTTTACTGAGGATGTTGGGCGTATTGACCTTTACAACCCTGTAGTTTTTCGTTGCTGCTCGATATCCAAAATGGCAGTTACAGCTGCCATCTTGAATTTACATTCCACTTATTATCTCAATAACGACATCACCGGTGACCACCATTTTCACTGAGCATGTTGGGCCTATGGACCTACACAACAACCCTATTGTTTTTTGTTGTCGCTTGATATCCAATATGGCGGTTACGGCCACCATCTTGAATTTGCATTCCGCTCATTATCTCAAGAACGACATCACCGGTGATCACCATTTCGACTGGGCATGTTGGGTCTATGGACTTACACAACCCTACTGTTTTTTTTATCATCGCCCGATATCCAATATGGCGGTTATGGCCGCCATCTTGAATTTGCATTCCGCTCATTATCTCAAGAACAACATCACTGGTGATCACCATTTTCGCTGGGCATGTTGGGTCTATGGACTTACACAACCCTACTGTTTTTTTTTATCGTCGCCCGATATCCAATATGGTGGTTATGGCCGCCATCTTGAATTTGCATTCCACTCATTATCTCAAGAACGACATCACCAGTGATCACCATTTTCGCTGGGCATGTTGGGCTTATGGACCTACATAGCCTATTGAGGTTCTTCACAATCTCAGCCCTGCACCCAACTTCATAATAAGGCTGTGGGGTATTGCCCGCGCTTGCAGAGCTATTTTTTTTCACTTCCAAAAGGAAAGTTTTTGAACTTGCTTCAAGATGAAATGCACTTAAGAATCCCCACACATGAAGATCAAATTGAGAAATAATAAAACATCAGGCCAAGGAATTATGTTTGAAAGAGGGTGATTTTTTATTGTCTGTTTCATTTATTTGAATTTGTTTCAGAAATGTTGTGTTTGTTATTAACTCATGATATAAAAATGATTACAATAATTCTGTAGAAATTAACATATTATGTCATCAGTTTGTCTGGTCTGTAGCCTAATAGGTGCACAATTTTAAGTGGTAGAAACATGGTACTTGAATTAATGGTTTTCAGAGCAGGACTCAAATTCTATTTAAATGTGTTTAAAGTGGAATAAATCATAGTCTTGTTGAAAATAAAATGGCTTGTTTGAATGTAAGAGGAGTGGTGACATGTGACAATTGGTTTATATACCGGCTGGTAAAGTGCCTCTAATGTGTTGTTAAGTGGTGGTATCACACCAGGAGAAATCTACAAGTACAGGTGGAGCAATTTAATTTTTTTTCAAAAGAAAGACAAAAAATATCTTTAAAATCATTTAATTCTTCACTACATTATTTGTTTTTGTTTTTCCTTATTATATTTAAGCTACCTTCATATTCCATACATAAATTTCTTTTATTTTGTACAATTGAACAATCCTTAAGTTTATTTTGTTCTGTACATGTGGACAGGAGAACCATACTTAAGTTTCTGCTGTACACATAGACAGGTGAACCATACTTAAGTTTATTCTGTTCTGACATACAGACAGGTGAACCATACTTAAGTTTCTGCTGTTCTGTACATGTGGACAGGTGAACCATACTTACGTTTCTGCTGTACACATAGACAGGTGAACCATACTTAAGTTTATTCTGTTCTGACATATAGACAGGTGAACCATACTTGAGTTTCTGCCATACTTAAGTTTCTGCTGTTCTGTACATATAGACAGGTGAACCATACTTAAGTTTCTGCTGTTCATGTACATGTGTTTCTGCTGTACATATAGGTGAACCATACTTAAGTTTCTGCTGTTCTGTACATATAGACAGGTGAACCATACTTAAGTTTCTGCTGTACATGTAGACAGGTGAACCATACTTAAGTGTCTGCTGTACATGTAGACAGGTGAACCATACTTAAGTTTCTGCTGTACATGTGGACAGGTGAACCATACTTAAGTTTCTGCTGTACATATAGACAGGTGAACCATACTTAAGTTTCTGCTGTACATGTGGACAGGTGAACCATACTTAAGTTTCTGCTGTACATGTAGACAGGTGAACCATACTTAAGTTTCTGCTGTACATGTAGACCGGTGAACCATACTTAAGTTTCTGCTGTACATATAGACAGGTGAACCATACTTTAGTTTCTGCTGTACATGTGGACAGGTGAGTCATACTTCAGTTTCTGCTGTCTGGATATTTTGGCTTTTTAGGCTCAATGATACTTACTTTGCAAGTGAAACATCACCTTAATTCAGTCTTAATTCAGTTTTATATAAGGAACTATTGTAAAAGATGCATTTTATGTAAAATGCAATTAGTTGTTATGAAAGAGCTTGGGATATTTTGAGTATGTTTCCAGATAGTTGAGTTTTCCAAAAAAACAACAGCAATTGATTTTTCTCAAATACAATGAAATTTCCTTTGATGTCGAAAAAAAGTGGCCATGTCTGATGTAGAACAAATACTTTGTGAAAGGTAGTCAGGTTGATTATGTGTGTTCAATAGACATAGGGAGAATTAAATCAAAATTAAACCTAAAACTTTAATTTCACATTTGTGTATTGGTAAAAATAATGAGTTTTCTTTATACAAATTTTGAATTGAAAATGAATGATCTCACGAGACAATCATTTGAATACCAATGGTGTCTTTTGAATGCTAGCACAAGATCCGAATGTAATTTATGCATTTGTGCTTTTTTCATAAGAGATAAATGAAAAATGTTTTATTCATCAGTGTCCTTAAGTTACTAAAGGAAATTGACCGATATGCAGAGGTAGTTTTAGATCCCACCACCCACAGCCCTCCACAGACACCACTACATACTTCTGTATATCTTGCTGTACTTTTTACACCAACCAGAATGACAGCGACAGAGGTAATTATAGAGTTACTGATAACATTGTTCTGTGACTAGTGAACTTGTTTCTACCCCTGGGTTATAATTCTTTAGACTTTGCCTAGTTAGGTGAAACATGCCCTTGACCAGTCCAGAATAGTTTACAATTCATGAGATTTTGCCTAGTTAGGTGAAACATGCCCTTGACCAGTTCAGAATAGTTTATAATTCATGAGATTTTGCCTAGTTAGGTGAAACATGCCCTTGACCAGTCCAGAATAGTTTATAATTCATGAGACTTTGCCTAGTTAGGTGAAACATGCCATTGACCAGTCCAGAATAGTTTATAATTCATGAGACTTTGCCTAGTTAGGTGAAACATGCCCTTAAAGTTTATAATTCATGAGATTTTGCCTAGTTAGGTGAAACATGCCCTTAGTTTATAATTCATGAGATTTTGCCTAGTTAGGTGAAACATGCCCTTAAAGTTTATAATTCATGAGATTTTGCCTAGTTAGGTGAAACATGCCCTTAAAGTTTATAATTCATGAGATTTTGCCTAGTTAGGTGAAACATGCCCTTGACCAGTTCAGAATAGTTTATAATTCATGAGATTTTGCCTAGTTAGGTGAAACATGCCCTTAAAGTTTATAATTCATGAGATTTTGCCTAGTTAGGTGAAACATGCCCTTAAAGTTTATAATTCGTGAGATTTTGCCTAGTTAGGTGAAACATGCCCTTAAAGTTTATAATTCATGAGATTTTGCCTAGTTAGGTGAAACATGCCCTTGACCAGTCCAGAATAGTTTATAATTCATGAGATTTTGCCTAGTTAGGTGAAACATGCCCTTGACCAGTCCAGAATAGTTTATAATTCATGAGATTTTGCCTAGTTAGGTGAAACATGCCCTTAAAGTTTATAATTCATGAGATTTTGCCTAGTTAGGTGAAACATGCCCTTGACCAGTCCAGAATAGTTTATAATTCATGAGACTTTGCCTAGTTAGGTGAAACATGCCCTTAAAGTTTATAATTCATGAGATTTTGCCTAGTTAGGTGAAACATGCCCTTAAAGTTTATAATTCATGAGATTTTGCCTAGTTAGGTGAAACATGCCCTTAAAGTTTATAATTCATGAGATTTTGCCTAGTTAGGTGAAACATGCCCTTGACCAGTCCTGAACCATTTTAAGGGTTCATGGTTTATCATGGCCGGATACCAAGACTGAGTGTAGAGAAGATAGTTTGAATATAATGGTAAACCTGGTCAGCAGATGGTGATGTCTTATACTGTTGATTTTTTTATAAAAATACTTTTCAATCAAGCAAAACAAAATTAGCATCCATTGATCTGTATGGACAAAAAATCCCCAAAAATTTAAAGTCCCAAATTGTACCTAGCTTTGGTTATTATTGATATAAAATGGCTGATACTATAACAAACCATATCACAGAAACATAAAAAGTAGGTTACAGTGACCTCACTCCGTACGAAGTTAACTCGGTCAATGTTGATTTAAAATGTCTGATTATAAGGAACACAATATCACTGAAGCATGGAAAGTAGGTCAAGGGTCACAGTGACCTTATGACAGACCCCCAAAAAAAATTACCCAAAATTGTACTTATAACAATTTGGTTAATGTTGATATAAAATGGCTGATGCCATAACCAACACATATCACTGCAGCATGAAATCTTTTTAAAAAAAATATCATTCCATTTCATCTGACTTCAAATGTATTCAAGTTTTATACATAGAATCAATAAAAATAAGTTAACTATCATATTTGTATTTGGTTTGTGATGTAGGTAATAAATTAACAACAGTTATCCATAAATAATGAATGGCAATTGATATAGGTTTTATCAAAATCTCCACGGTACATTAAGTTCTTTGTCGACATTTCTACTGTTATTGCTTCTAGGTGGTTGTGCTATTGTACACAATTTCACTGCTTCATTGATCTGTGCTACGTGATTGTTCTGGGTGGTTGTGCCCTTGTACACTTTCCTGTGATTGTTCTGGGTGGTTGTGCTGTGGTTGTGCTTGCACATAACACTTTCCTGTGATTGTTCTGGTGTTGCTCTTGCCTGTGATTGTTCTGGGTGGTTGTGCTTGCACATAACACTTTACTGTGATTGTTCTGGGTGGTTGTGCCCACATACACTTTCCTGTGATTGTTCTGGGTGGTTGTGCCCTTGTACACTTTCCTGTGATTGTTGGTTGTGCTCTTTCATAACAATTTACTGGGTGGTTGTGCCCTTGTACACTTTTTACTGTGATTGTTCTGGGTGGTTGTGCTTCTTGCACAAACACGTTCCTGTGATTGCTGTGGGTGGTTGTACCCTTGCACATAACACTTTACTGTGATTGTTCTGGGTGGTTGTGCCCTTGTACACTTTCCTGTGATTGTTCTGGGTGGTTGTGCTCTTGTGCACTTTCCTGTGATTGTTCTGGATTGGCTTTTCCTGTGATTGTTCTGGGTGGCTGTGCCCTTGCACTTTCCTGTGATTGTTCTGGGTGGTTGTGCCTTGTACACACTTTCCTGTGATTGTTCTGGGTGGTTGTGTTCTTGTACACTTTACTGTGATTGTTCTGGGTGGTTGTGCCCTTGTACACTTTACTGTGATTGTTCTGGGTGGTTGTGCCCTTGTACACTTTCCTGTGATTGTTCTGGGTGGCTGTGCTCTTGCACAACACGTTCCTGTGATTGCTGTGGGTGGTTGTACCCTTGCACATAACACTTTACTGTGATTGTTCTGGGTGGTTGTGCCCTTGTACACTTTCCTGTGATTGTTCTGGGTGGTTGTGCCCTTGTACACTTTCCTGTGATTGTTCTGGGTGGTTGTGCTCTTGCACATAACATTTTCCTGTGATTGTTCTGGGTGGCTGTGCTCTTGCACAACACTTTCCTGTGATTGCTCTGGGTGGTTGTGCCCTTGTACACTTTACTGTGATTGTTCTGGGTGGTTGTGCCCTTGTACACTTTCCTGTGATTGTTCTGGGTGGTTGTGCTCTTGTACACTTTCCTGTGATTGTTCTGGGTGGTTGTGCCCTTGTACACTTTCCTGTGATTGTTCTGGGTGGTTGTGCCCTTGTACACTTTCCTGTGATTGTTCTGGGTGGTTGTGCTCTTGTACACTTTCCTGTGATTGTTCTGGGTGGTTGTACCCTTGCACATAACACTTTACTGTGATTGTTCTGGGTGGTTGTGCCCTTGTACACTTTCCTGTGATTGTTCTGGGTGGTTGTGCCCTTGCACATAACACTTTCCTGTGATTGTTCTGGGTGGTTGTGCTCTTGTACACTTTACTGTGATTGATCTGGGTGGTTGTACCCTTGCACATAACATTTTACTGTGATTGTTCTGGATGGTTGTGCCCTTGTACACTTTCCTGTGATTGTTCTGGGTGGTTGTGCTCTTGTACACTTTCCTGTGATTGTTCTGGGTGGTTGTGCCCTTGTACACTTTCCTGTGATTGTTCTGGGTGGTTGTGCCCTTGTACACTTTACTGTGATTGTTCTGGGTGGTTGTGCCCTTGTACACTTTCCTGTGATTGTTCTGGGTGGTTGTGCTCTTGTACACTTTCCTGTGATTGTTCTGGGTGGTTGTACCCTTCTACACTTTCCTGTGATTGTTCTGGGTGGCTGTGCTCTTGTACACTTTCCTGTGATTGTTCTGGGTGGTTGTACCCTTGCACATAACACTTTACTGTGATTGATCTGGTTGGTTGTACCCTTGTACACTTTCCTGTGATTGTTCTGGGTGGTTGTATCCTTGCACATAACACTTTACTGTGATTGCTCTGGGTGGTTGTGCCCTTGTACACTTTCCTGTGATTACTGTGATTGCTTTGGATGGTTATGCCCTTGCACATAACACTTTCCTGTGATTGTTCTGGGTGGTTGTGCCCTTGTACACTTTCCTGTGATTGTTCTGGGTGGTTGTGCTCTTGCACATAACACTTTACTGTGATTGTTCTGGGTGGTTGTGCCCTTGTACACTTTCCTGTGATTGCTCTGGGTGGTTGTGCTCTTGGACATAACACTTTCCTGTGATTGCTCTGGGTGGTTGTGCCCTTGTACACTTTACTGTGATTGTTCTGGGTGGTTGTGCACTTGTACACTTTACTGTGATTGTTCTGGGTGGTTGTGCCCTTGCACATAACACTTTACTGTGATTGTTCTGGGTGGTTGTGCCCTTGTACACTTTACTGTGATTGTTCTGGGTGGTTGTGCCCTTGTACACTTTCCTGTGATTGTTCTGGGTGGTTGTGCCCTTGTACACTTTCCTGTGATTGTTCTGGGTGGTTGTGCTCTTGTACACTTTCCTGTGATTGTTCTGGGTGGTTGTACCCTTGCACATAACACATTACTGTGATTGCTCTGGGTGGTTGTGCCCTTGCACATAACACTTTACTGTGATTGTTCTGGGTGGTTGTACCCTTGCACATAACATTTTACTGTGATTGTTCTGGGTGGTTGTGCCCTTGTACACTTTACTGTGATTGTTCTGGGTGGTTGTGCCCTTGTACACTTTCCTGTGATTGTTCTGGGTGGTTGTGCCCTTGTACACTTTCCTGTGATTGTTCTGGGTGGTTGTGCTCTTGTACACTTTCCTGTGATTGTTCTGGGTGGCTGTGCTCTTGTACACTTTCCTGTGATTGTACCGGGTGGTTGTGCCCTTGTACACTTTCCTGTGATTGTTCTGGGTGGTTGTGCCCTTCTACACTTTCCTGTGATTGTTCTGGGTGGCTGTGCTCTTGTACACTTTCCTGTGATTGTTCTGGGTAGTTGTGCCCTTGTACACTTTCCTGTGATTGTTCTGGGTGGTTGTGCCCTTCTACACTTTCCTGTGATTGTTCTGGGTGGCTGTGCTCTTGCACACTTTCCTGTGATTGTTCTGGGTAGTTGTGCCCTTGTACACTTTCCTGTGATTGTTCTGGGTGGTTGTGCCCTTGTACACTTTCCTGTGATTGTTCTGGGTGGTTGTGCCCTTCTACACTTTCCTGTGATTGTTCTGGGTGGTTGTGCCCTTGTACACTTTCCTGTGATTGTTCTGGGTGGTTGTATCCTTGCACATAACACTTTACTGTGATTGTTCTGGGTGGTTGTGCCCTTGTACACTTTCCTGTGATTGTTCTGGGTGGTTGTACCCTTGCACATAACACATTACTGTGATTGCTCTGGGTGGTTGTGCCCTTGCACATAACACTTTACTGTGATTGTTCTGGGTGGTTGTGCCCTTGTACACTTTACTGTGATTGTTCTGGGTGGTTGTGCCCTTGTACACTTTACTGTGATTGTTCTGGGTGGTTGTGCCCTTGTACACTTTCCTGTGATTGTTCTGGGTGGTTGTGCTCTTGTACACTTTCCTGTGATTATTCTGGATGGTTATGCCCTTGCACATAACACTTTCCTGTGATTGTTCTGGGTGGTTGTGCTCTTGTACACTTTCCTGTGATTGTTCTGGGTGGTTGTGCTCTTGTACACTTTCCTGTGATTGTTCTTAACACTTTACTGTGATTGTTCTGGGGTGGTTAACACTTTACTGTGTGGGTGGTTTGTACACTTTACTGTGATTGATCTGGGTGGTTGTACCCTTGCACATAACATTTTACTGTGATTGTTCTGGATGGTTGTGCCCTTGTACACTTTCCTGTGATTGTTCTGGGTGGCTGTGCTCTTGCACACTTTCCTGTGATTGTTCTGGGTAGTTGTGCTCTTGCACATAACACTTTACTGTGATTGTTCTGGGTGGTTGTACCCTTGTACACTTTCCTGTGATTGTTCTGGGTGGTTGTACCCTTGCACATAACACTTTACTGTGATTGTTCTGGGTGGTTGTGCTCTTGTACACTTTACTGTGATTGTTCTGGGTGGTTGTGCTCTTGTACACTTTCCTGGGTGGTTGTGCTCTTGTGATTGTTTTCCTGTGATTGTTCTGTGATTTACTGTGATTGCTCTGGGTGACATAACACTTTACTGTGATTGTTCTGGGTGGTTGTGCCCTTGTACACTTTACTGTGATTGTTCTGGGTGGTTGTGCCCTTGTACACTTTACTGTGATTGTTCTGGGTGGTTGTGCTCTGGGTGGTACACTTTCCTGTGATTGTTCTGAGTGTGCACACTTTCCTGTGTATTGTTCTGAAAAGTAGTCGTCAACCATTACAAGGAGACCTTGCCCTAAAAAGAGCCTGGCTGTTAACAGAGGAATTAGCCAGCAACCAATTAATCAAAGAATTCAAACTTCAACCACATGTGATCATGGATTATAAAGATCAATATTAGATTTCTAATAGGGTATTGTTGTAGGTCTGTTTCAAAAAAAAGTTAACGAATAATTAATTTTTCTTGTTTACGGTGTATGAATGTTTTTCAAGTGAAAATTAAATATGAATATGTAAAATGTTACATAGCTGTGTTTACAATGAGATGGAAGATTTGAGGAGTGTTTGGCAGCACACTTACAATAAATATATGACATAAGCGTGTATGAGAGGTGTTGGGAGTTCAGGTAGGCTAGATGCTTCTCCTATACAAAGCTGACTGTCACCACCACAGATTACGCACTATTGATAACATGTCCTTTTACACAATTTCACACTCACTGAATTCGAAATGATGAGTTCAATGACGATTTCTCTTTTCACTGTGTCACCAAGGAAAACATATGATAGGCATATATGCCAGGACAATGGAACATTTTCACAACAAAGTGTAAGTCTGAAAATAAATATTTTTATTCTTCAACATTGGTTCATACTTTTGTTTTCTTGAAGTTACTCTACTTAAGTGATGAGTAAGTTATATATGTCTCATTGTTTTATGTTCATTATATTTCATCAGTTAAAAACTGACTGATTTCTGATTTATTTCAAGATGTAACATGGCATTTGATTGGTCAATTGAAGTAATACATAATATACTATCTGACCCACTACATCCTGAAAACAACATCAGGAATGTTACTGAATGTTACTGAATGTTACTATGGCACCATGAGTCCTGAGCAAATTTCTAACTAAACCAAAACTGACACTGAATTATCATTTTCTTGCTTCTTCAAATCTACATGAATTAAAATAGGTTTAACGTTACTGTGAAATTTCTGGCAGTATATAGTGAGTATACTGTTGCAATATCCATTTCATTTTCTCAGCTCTGCATTGCCACTAAATCTTGATTTCTGATGCACTTCCTCAAATTTCAAAACATAGTAGGATCATCCCAGAATAAAAAAATAAATTCTGTTGTAATTTGAAATAAAAATTGATGTGAGAAATTTCTCAAAACATGCTTTACGTATGATATGAAATATCAGTACAGTATATGATACATAACAGAAAATTTGGTTAAAAAATAAACATACAATGGCAAAAGAAGACTTTCTAGCTTTAGTTGTTAGCAGCTGATATCAAGATCTGTCCATATCTTTTATATATGCAGAATTGAAACTGTTGAATTGTTTGCTTGGCCTCATAATCATCTGCTGTAAATAGCCATTAAATGGCAACCAACACAGTAAACATGTCAGCAATTTTTTTGTAGTAATACAGAATAAATCATTATTTAAGGGACATATTTATTCCCCTGTGAGGAACCCAGAATTATGATACAAATACATGTATGTGTAATATAAAACCATCTGATATACAGATTTTTTTTTGTCTTTTCAGAAAATAGCAAATGAAAGAGAAAAACTAAGGCCAAATTCCACAGACAGTGAGTACTATAGTATTACAATCCATCAGTTTCTGTTTACTTATCACCAAACAAAAAGCACAGGCCAGTGTGAATAGGACCAAAGCATGCTGGTTCTATCTAATTAGGTAATTCACAACACAAAACAAGTTTAAAGTACAATTTATATGATATTTAAAATCTGTTGTTCATATGAGTATATAAATGACGTTTCAATGTCTACTGTGAGTCTGTGGCCTTCACCAAACAAATGACCATTGTGAAGTCTATTTGCAGTAAGACATATGGTATATGAGATAGGAATAAGATCACAGGACTTGGTTGTAGTATAATCTTTTGTACACTGAGGTGGAAATTAGTGTGAAAGGATAGTGATAGGAAAATAGTGAAAACCTATTAAATGGGTGATCTTTCGTTTGTACATTTGGTGGTTAAAATATACTATCCCTTAAAAGAAAGTTGATTTGGTTACTCATAGTTTTAAATCTTATCATAAATGTGGGAGATTCTATGGGCCCCCTTGTCTCTGTTTAGTACCAGCCCACTTTAGCTTTTCCATATGGAATCCTTAACTTGCTACTTTAAAATATTGATATCCTTGTCCACTAAAATTTGGTGATCTGGAACTCTAATTGTTTCTGATCTGATCTGGTGAATTCCTTATCCACTACTGTAGTGATGACATGTTGATCTGTGATTGTTTCTGATCTGGTGAATTCCTTATCCACTACTGTAGTGATGACATGTTGATCTGTGATTGTTTCTGATCTGGTGAATTCCTTATCCACTACTGTAGTGATGACATGTTGATCACTGAGCCGTCTAAAATCTAATTTTGTACTTATTTTAGCGACAATTTTATTTTTGTTTATTAAAGTGTGTGATAATACCTAGGTCTGCTAGAATACATACCTACAGCATTAAACCTGTTTAATGTTGAAATTGATTACCACTGATTTATAGTTGTCCAGTTATTTTGTTTACCATTAACACACTCTATTACACTTAAATCCTTTTTTGACAAATTTGTGTTGACTTTATCTAGATTGAATATACAGTTAAAATATCCTCCATATATATATAATATTTACTATGATATATGTTTTATATGAACATTGAGGCTGTAATTAGGTTCTATTGAACACTCAAGGTTTACCGTGTAGGGTTAGATCACTGTAGTAATGGACTTTAATCACAATGCATTCTAACCCTAATGTACTTCATGGCTGTCAGACACAATGTCATCCTTTAACCTTTCCAATTTTGTTCTTCTAAAAAGAACAAAGTAATGCAAAATGTGTCTTGCCAAAAAGTAAAAGTAAAATTGAGAAATAGCTTTAGTTAAACCGCTTGAGCTAAGCAACAATATCTACATGGCCATGGTAAGTGGATTTATTGGGGTTGATACATATGGCTCTCTTGGGAAAGATTAAGTACTGACACCACTGTCCTGACGTACTACAGTGGTTAATTGTGTGTGAGGTACCGACGTACTACAGTGGTTAATTGTGTGTGAGGTACCGACGTACTACAGTGGTTAATTGTGTGTGAGGTACCGACGTACTACAGTGGTTAATTGTGTGTGAGGTACCGACGTACTACAGTGGTTAATTGTGTGTGAGGTACCGACGTACTACAGTGGTTAATTGTGTGTGAGGTACCGACGTACTACAGTGGTTAATTGTGTGTGAGGTACCGACGTACTACAGTGGTTAATTGTGTGTGAGGTACCGACGTACTACAGTGGTTAATTGTGTGTGAGGTACCGACGTACTACAGTGGTTAATTGTGTGTGAGGTACCGACGTACTACAGTGGTTAATTGTGTGTGAGGTACGTACTACAGTGGTTAATTGTGTGTGAGGTACCGACGTACTACAGTGGTTAATTGTGTGTGAGGTACCGACGTACTACAGTGGTTAATTGTGTGTGAGGTACTGACATACTACAGTAATCCAAGTTGTTCATCATAGTTTTCATCATGAATTGTTTATTTAATCTAAAGTTGTTTAACACTTTTTTTATAATGAATTGTTTATTAAATCTATAATTCCTAAAAACTAAAATTGCTAGACACTGTTTTCCTCAATAATTGTTTGTTAAAACTTAAAGTTACTTAAACAGGTTTTATCATTATTTAATTGTTAAATCTAAAAAAGCTTATGGCAGTTTTCATCAAACGGTTCATAACAGCTTCAACTTTTCATTCAATTTATTTTTCATCAAATTATTGTTCATCAACACCTCAAATTCTTTCAACTTAGTTTTCATCCAAGTAACAGTTTATCATACATTTTTATTTACCTTAGTTTTCACCAATCTTCTATCTGAGACCAAATATTAATTTGTCTGAGGTGTTTACACTCACTGTTTACCAAAATGTTAATTTGTCTGAGTCATTTACACTCACTGTTTACCCAGATGTTAATTTTTCTGAGTCATTCACACTCACTGTTTACCCAGATGTTAATTTTTCTGAGTCATTCACACTCACTGTTTACCCAAATGTTAATTTGTCTGAGATGTTTACACTGACTGTTTACCCAAATGGCAATTTGTCTGAGGTGTTTACACTCACTGTTTACCCAAATGGCAATTTGTCTGAGGTGTTTACACTCACTGTTTACCCAAATGTTAATTTGTCTGAGTCATTTACACTCACTGTTTACCCAAATGTTAATCTGTCTGAGGTGTTTACACTGACTGTTTACCCTAATGGCAATTTGTCTGAGACAATTACACTCACTGTTTACCCAAATGTTAATTAGTCTGAGGCGTTTACACTGACTGTTTACCCTAATGGCAATCTGTCTGAGGTGTTTACACTGACTGTTTACCCAAATGGCAATCTGTCTGAAGCGTTTACACTCACTGTTTACCCAAATATTAATTAGTCTGAGGCGTTTACACTGACTGTTTACCCTAATGGCAGTCTGTCTGAGGTGTTTACACTCACTGTTTACCCAAATGTTAATTAGTCTGAGGCGTTTACACTCACTGTTTACCCTAATGGCAATCTGTCTGAGGTGTTTACACTCACTGTTTACCCTAATGGCAATCTGTCTGAGACGTTTACACTCACTGTTTACCCCAATGTTCATTTGTCTGAGGCGTTTACACTCACTGTTTACCCAAATGGCAATTTGTCTGAGGCGTTTACACTGACTGTTTACCCTAATGGCAATCTGTCTGAGGCGTTTACACTCACTGTTTACCCAAATGTTAATTAGTCTGAGGCGTTTACACTGACTGTTTACCCTAATGGCAATCTGTCTGAGGTGTTTACACTCACTGTTTACCCTAATGGCAATCTGTCTGAGATGTTTACACTCACTGTTTACCCAAATGTTAATTAGTCTGAGGCGTTTACACTGAATGTTTACCCTAATGGCAATCTGTCTGAGGTGTTTACACTCACTGTTTACCCTAATGGCAATCTGTCTGAGGTGTTTACACTCACTGTTTACCCAAATGTTAATTAGTCTGAGGCGTTTACACTGACTGTTTACCCTAATGGCAATTTGTCTGAGGCGTTTACACTGACTGTTTACCCTAATGGCAATCTGTCTGAAGCGTTTACACTCACTGTTTACCCAAATGTTAATTAGTCTGAGGCGTTTACACTGACTGTTTACCCTAATGGCAATCTGTCTGAGGTGTTTACACTGACTGTTTACCCAAATGGCAATCTGTCTGAAGCGTTTACACTCACTGTTTACCCAAATATTAATTAGTCTGAGGTGTTTACACTGACTGTTAACCCTAATGGCAATTTGTCTGAGGTGTTTACACTCACTGTTTACCCAAATGTTAATTTGTCTGAGGCGTTTACACTGACTGTTTACCCTAATGGCAATCTGTCTGAGGCATTTACACTGACTGTTTACCCAAATGTTAATACATAATGAGGCTCAGTTTTATAGAATTCTAGAAAGCTGTTGTATAAATGTCTTTTGATCTTGTCAGGTAACAATGATTTGGAGCAGCAGTTACGCATGCAGCAAATCATGCTGAGGAGACAAGAACTGCTCGACAAAATCAAGGTAAGTGTGTTAGTGATCACACCTGTCCTGCCATCTTGTTTCTTTCCATCTTAGTAAAATAAACTTGTTATCTTGTTGGAAGTTCTGAAATTTTATAGAAACAATCTGAAATGGCCAATTTTTCTTTAAGCCTAAAAAAAATAGATCAGTATTTTACTCTAAATCACAGGAATATCTTGCTTCAGAATCTAATTTCCTAAAAATTGTTCTCCTGTCCTGTACATATTGATGTTCAGAAGTCTAGATTAAGGGCAGAGTATTAAGATGAAAACTCTTTTCTTGTAAAGAAATCTAATTTCTGACTGAAAGGCAACATTTTCTCCCTGTTGAAGTTATAACTGATTATATCTTTCAGCATGAACAATTAGTTAACAACGACTATACAAGCAGACGACCACGATCTCTCAGCGCACGACGGCGATACACACCTTCCCCTGTACAGCCCCCTCCCTCACGAAGATCACTACCAGATTTAAACAAGGGAGACTACTCCTATCGACCTCAAGGTCAAGGTATGTATCGTTCATTTGATTTTCCTTGTAAAAGATCTTTATTATTAAGGGATGTAGGTATAAAGCTGACAATGAATAACTGGTATTGTTATAAAATGTCTCATTTGGAATCAGTTTCATCCCTCAAGAGTAGGTACTTTTTAATCAAATTTGAACGAATATTCTTTATTGAAAAATATAAGTACTTTGGTATCACACTTTTTTTAAGCATTGTGAGTCAGGAAAGAAAATGGCTGGAACAGAAATATTCATGTTGTTTTGATTTGAAAGCTTGCATACATCTGATTCCATGACATGCATGTACTTACATTTACTACTTACTTAGATTCCTAATTCTGCTAGTTATTACCTTCCAATTAATGATTGAAAGGGGAATTGCCACTGTCCATCCATCACCATCACCATCCATCACCAACCATCCATCACCATCACCATCCATCACCATCACCATCCACCACCATCACTATCCATCACCATCACCATCCACCACCATCACCATCCATCACCATCCACCACCATCACCATCCATCACCATCCACCACCATCACCATCCATCACCATCAACATCACCATCCATCACCATCACCATCCATCACCATCACCATCCACCACCATCACCATCCATCACCATCACCATCCACCACCATCACCATCCATCACCATCACCATCCATCACCATCACCATCCAAAACCATCACTGTCCATCCCCATTACCATCACCATCACCATCACCGTCCATCACCATCACCATCCATTACCATCACCATCCATCACCATCATCATCCACCACCATCACCATCCATCACCATCACCATCACCGTCCATCACCATCACCATCCATCACCATCACCGTCCATCCCCATCACCCATCCATCACCATCACCATCCATCACCATCACCATTACCATTCATCCCCATCACTGTCCATCACCATCACTCCCCATCACCATCACCATCACCATCTATCACCATCCATCACCATCACCATTCATCACCATCACCATTCATCACCATCACCATTCATCACCATCACCATCCATCACCATCACCATCACCATTCATCCCCATCACCATCACCATCCATCACCATCACCATTCATCCCCATCACCATCACCATCACCATCCATCACAATCACCTTCACCATCACCGTCCATCACCATTACTCCCCATCACCGTTACCATCACCATCCATCACCATTCATCACCATACATCCCCATCACCATCACCATCACTATTCATCACCATCACCATTCATCACCATCACCATCCATCCCCATCACCATCCATCCCCATCACCATCCATCCCCATCACCCATCCATCACCATCACCATCCATCCCCATCACCAATCCATCCCCATCACCATCCATCATCCATCACTCATCCATCCTCATCACCATCACCATCCCAATCACCCGTCTATCCCCATCACCCATCCATCCCCATCACCATCCCCATCACCATCACCATCCATCCCCATCACCATCACCATCCATCACCATCCCAATCACCCATCCATCCCCATCACCATCCATCCCCATCACCATCCATCCCAATCACCATCCATCCCCATCAGCATCACCATCCATCACCATCACCATCACCGTCCATCACCATCACTCCCCATCACCATCACCATCCATCACCATTCATCACCATTCATCCCCACCACCATCACCATCCATCACCATCACCATCACCATACATCCCCATCACCATCACCATTCATCACCATCACCATTCATCACCATCACCATCACCATCCATCCCCATCACCATCCATCCCCATCACCCATCCATCCCCATCACCATCCATCCCGATCCCCATCACCCATCCATCACAATCACCATCCATCCCCATCACCATCACCATCCATCCCCATCACCATCACCATCCCAATCACCCATCCATCCCCATCACCCATCCATCCCAATCACCCATCCATCACCATCACCATCCATCCCTATCACCATCCCCATCACCATCACCATCCAAATGTTAGCTTTTGGTGCAAATGTTGATAGGCATAAAATCTCCTTTATAAGTGTCCCAGAGTACTGGGGGTTTGGAGCCCCGGAATGAATAATTTTTGGGAAAAAAATATCTTTTTTTTTACTAATGTCAAATCTTTTGTTCTGTTCATGTTTATTGGTGTTGAGATTGATCAGTAAACACCTTTATAAGTGTACCAAGGTACTGATGTTTGGTTTGAGGGTTGATGTAGGTGTAATTGATTACTTTCAGGAGTTTTTATCAATGATTTTTGAGAAAGAAGTCTTGGTTTTTTTAACATTTTGGACTTATACTTTTTGTGTCAAATCTAATCTGATCCAATGGAAAGATTTTGTTGCCAGTGTTGAAATACATTTCCTGTTCAAATATCAGTACATTGGGATGTACATTCCAGTGGATGAAACCACCCCTAAAGCTAAGATTTCATGATAACCAATGCAAGGCTTTTGTACCTTAGGCACTATTCTTGTCATACTCCCCAAAAAAGTTCGAGGAGGAAGTATTGCCTTTTGTTTCATTTAAACTAGCATAATGAAATAATGTATATACAAATTCAGGGCTCAAAACCCCTACATTACAGAGTTATTGGCCACTGTCAAAATTTTGTGTCCAATAGAGTTGTTTTTAGGAATCATTCATTAGTTTCAGCAAAACTCTCTGTACAGCAGGATTTAGTGTATTGTTTCCTATCAATAAAATCTCCAGGAGTATGATGTTGGCCAATGGAAGTCTCAACAGCTGTGTTCCTTACCCCCTATATATGTATATATATTGATCCCTGGAATATCAGTTTCCCCTGGAGTCAAACTTTGAGGTAAAAATGTACATTGATTTAGATGTTTACATTACAGAGCACTCAGAGATTTCAGTCAACAATCATGGCATTTTATTGAGTTGATGATCTTAATAAAACCTGGATTAACGTAAAAGTCCACACAACACCCAGTTACCACTAGAGTTAAATCCCTTGGATTAACTCTCCATCTTTACGGTGATATTTCGGCTCCTTTGGAAATAAACACTTTCTAGTGCTCTGCTTTATCAGACTTGTTGGTGGCGCCCCCTGTGAAGTTTTGTCTATTGAACATCAATATGATTGTGAATTATAAAAATCCAACAGACTAGATGTCTAAATGTTTCTGTTTTTTCTTCACCTCCTGACTCTGTGGTGATAAGAGTACCTTTGTGCCTAGGGAGGGTAATTGACATAGTTTCCTGGGGAGCTGAGGACCTGAGGGCCAGAAATGATGTTAACATACCTTTATCTGGTGAATATGGTGGCCTGTGGATGTGACATGATAGCAGGGCTTTCCACTAATCCCAAAGCTGATAACAGTGTTATATAAGTGTAATTGTTCATTTTAAAATCTTTTAAAACTTTGATTGTTTGTACAACAAATTCAAATATTACTTTTTTTTTTAAATTATGCATTGTTGCATCCTAATTACATAAACAGATATCTAAATTTTCAAAAGATGATTTCCCCCCTGAAGTAATTTCACATGGACTAATCAGGTGTCGGATATGAACCATGTCCTTAGGATGTATAATGTACCACTAGTGGTCAGTACATATTGTCCACAGAGCAGGAGAACAACCAATCACATGATCATCCACTATGAGACGATGCCAGCTGTTACTTCACGGCAGTTCCAGCTTTGAACAATCCCTTTTTTGTAACAAGAAAAGTTTTGTGTATACTTATATATCATTTCAACCATGATTTGAAAGATTAATATTTTCATAATTAAATCGGGCATGCTGGAAATGGATTTTATTCTCATGTGTGAGAATTCCATGGAACAAACATTTTAAAATGAATCCAAGAGGAAGTCATTGGAGGTCTTATGACCCACGAACACAGAAAACATGGCAGTGGGGAGATTCTCAATCAGGTAATTTTCAAAAATTTTACTAGGCAACGAGGAACACAATGATGAGCAACTGTCATAAGAAACCAGAGGACAACAATATGGTGTCAGAAAGAAAATGGGTCAAAGTTTATAGTGTTGAAGGATACCATGACTTTGAAAAAAATGTGGAAAGGATTGGAAAAATGTAAAGGTTTGGAGTATAACATACAGCTAGCTCATTCAGGGGGTATTCAAAGCAAGTAACAAAATGATTAAGCTAGTCCAGTAACTCAGTGTTTGATCATGTTGCGTAATTGATTGTGTAAGCCAAGTAACTTAATGTTTGATCATGTTAAGTAACTTAATGTTTGATCATGTTAAGTAACTTAATGTTTGATCATGTTAAGTAACTTATTGTTTGATCATGTTAAGTAACTTATTGTTTGATCATGTTAAGTAACTTAATGTTTGATCATGTTAAGTAACTTATTGTTTGATCATGTTAAGTAACTTATTGTTTGATCATGTTAAGTAACTTATTGTTTGATCATGTTAAGTAACTTATTGTTTGATCATGTTAAGTAAAGTTAAGTAACTTAATGTTTGATCATGTTAAGTAACTTAATGTTTGAGCAAGTCAAGTAACTTTAAGTAACTTATTGTTTGAGCAAGTCAAGTAACTTAATGTTTGAGCAAGTCATGAAACTTAATGTTTGAGCAAGTCATGAAACTTAATGTTTGAGGTAGACAAGTAACTTATTGTTTGAGCAAGTCATGAAACTTAATGTTTGAGGTAGACAAGTAACTTATTGTTTGAGGTAGACAAGTAACTTAATGTTTGAGCAAGCCAAATAGTTTAATGTTTGAGGTAGACAAGTAACTTAATGTTTGATCATGTTAAGTAACTTAATGTTTGAGGTAGACAAGTAACTTATTGTTTGAGGTAGACAAGTAACTTAATGTTTGAGCAAGCCAAATAGTTTAATGTTTGAGCTAGACAAGTAACTTAATGTTTGATCATGTTAAGTAACTTAATGTTTGAGCAAGCCAAGTAACTTTGAGCAAGTCACTAAACTCAGTGATTGAGCAAGTCACAAAATTGATGAGGTACGTCAAGTAGCTCATCATGTGACTTGTTAATTGTATCAATAATCATTCCTATATTGGTTTAGTGTTAAATCATCAACCACTTTTAGTATCTGTACAGTTCAACATCTGTTTGATGTAATGTCAAATGCTGGTTGCTTGTGGATGAACAATAATGAGCATTGAAGACGTTTGTACAACTTTCTGTCAAGATTTCTATTAAGAATGAGTCATCACAAATGCATACTCTACTTGTTGAGATAATAATAAAGTGGCTATAGGCAAACAGCACTCTTAAGTACATATATACTGTTTATCATAATACACCATAGATCAGTTAGATTTTACAGGGTCACTAGAGTATTAAGAATCTGATTTGTATAGTGTGCTATTGAACAGGCATTCTTTGGTTACCATAGGTGTCTGCTCATTTTCAACAAATGACACCATTGCAGGCTATGCCAAATTTAAGTTGAATAAACTTATTAGAATTAATCTCACCTTTTTTGAATAAGAGTTCTATACAAGGGTGATAATGCTTCACTGATCCTCCAAACTCTGATGTGTTTTTAGTGTATGACTAAAGGAGTACATGAATGTGTTTTGCGTTTGATAGACAGCATCTATGAATTTGTTTGGTTAGCAGGTTGACTACACAAGAGGGGTCGGAAGATTCACACCATGGTGTGTATGAAGCGATATTTCACACTTTCAATAAAACCAATGATAGGTAAATGTTTTTGTAAAGACAGGTATTCAATATGTACATCAGGTATACCTCACCCAATAAAAGAGTATTACTACCGATCTTTTGTATGGCAGCCAATGAAAAGGCTGACCAATATCAGATGAAAAGACCGTCTTTTACTGCCGTTATTTGCAAAACAAAGTATGACATACATTAAACATCTAGAGAAATTGTCCAGGGAAAATATTCATTTGAATAGCTATCCCATAGCAACACTGTGCTGTGTGTTCCGTTATACGTGGGGCTATTACGGAGGTTACACCCGGCCACAATAAACACCTCATATCAATAGAATTAGTCAAACATTTGCCTACTACTTCTCATATATTGTCTAACTTATTGAAGTCAACCTGATAGAACGTCGAGTCTTGAGGATATCACTAAATTATTTGTGCATGGTGTTCTTCATTAAGTTTGAACCAGCTACAGTGGGGTTTGTTGGCGTGTTC
Organism: Ylistrum balloti; assembly: GCF_031769215.1. Classification (NCBI taxonomy): domain Eukaryota; kingdom Metazoa; phylum Mollusca; class Bivalvia; order Pectinida; family Pectinidae; genus Ylistrum; species Ylistrum balloti. The sequence goes on along the minus strand of NW_026782154.1, from coordinate 52,849 downwards.
TGGTCGATATATGTAGATGTACTTAGAATGAAGTGATAACAGTGAGAAAGGGAGACAATATTCGGATCATGTCCCACATAGTATGGAAAACTGGTATGTAGATGCAGGAAATCGTGTCGTCAAGGATTACCTGAAACATGATCGGCATCGAGGTAAATCACAACTTAATTTGATTCATTTATAGAAAGCTGAATCACATTATATGTTAATTAAATTTTAATTCATCTTTTTGTCAATTTAATTTTTCTCTGTCCCCATGGATGATCACTATCCCAACATTTATTATTTGTTTTTTGGTTTACTGATTAAGAATATATTGCTGATACTCCAAGTGTGATAAAAGAATAGAGTTATGATATTCTTGTGTGATACAGAAATAAAGTTATGATATTCTTGTGTGATAAAGGAATAAAGTTATGATATTCTTATGAGTTAAAAGAATAAAATTATGATATTCCTGTGTGATAAAGGAATAAAGTTACGATATTCTTGTGTGATAAAGGAATAAAGTTATGTGTGATAAAGGAAGAAAATGTGATAAAGGATAAAGGAATAAAGTTATGATATTCTTGTGTGATAAAGGAATAAAGTTATGATATTCCTGTGTGATAAAGGAATAAAGTTATGATATTCTGTGTGATAAAGTAAAGTTATGAAGTTATGATTTTCCTTTGTGATAAAGGAATAAAGTTATGATCTTCCTGTAGGTTAAAAGAATATAGTTTTAATCCCCTGTGTGTTAAAAGAATAAAGTTACGATCTTCCTGTGTGATAAAGGAATAAAGTTATGATTTTCCTGTATGATAAAGGAATAAAGTTATGATATTCCTGTATGATAAAGGAATAAAGTTATGATTTTCCTTTGTGATAAAGGAATAAAGTTATGATCTTCCTGTAGGTTAAAAGAATATAGTTTTAATCTCCTGTGTGTTAAAAGAATAAAGTTATGTGTGATCTTCCTGTGTGATAAAGGAAAAGAATAAATGTGATGAAGGAATAAAGTTATGATCTTTTCATGTGTTAAAAGAATAAAGTTATAATCTGTGAATTAAAAGAATAAAGTTATAATCTTTCGGTATGTTAAAAGAATAAAGTTACGATCTTCTCATGTGTTAAAAGAATAGACTTATGATCTTCCTGTGTGACAAAAGAATAAAGTTATGTTATCTTTTTGTGGTAAAAGAATAAAGTTATGATCTTCTTATGTGTTGAAATAATAGAGTTATGATCTTCCTTTGTGATAAAGAATAAAGTTACGATCTTCTCATGTGTTAAAAGAACACAACATCTAAATCAACTGTAGACACCTGTAAGTTCTAGTTACCTGTGGCCAGGGTTATAGAAATATACCCTTTACCATGTAAATCAACTGTAGACACCTGTAAGTTCTAGTTATCTGTGGCCAGGGTTTTAGAAATATCCCCTTTACCATCTAAATCAACTGTAGACACCTGTAAGTTCTAGTTATCTGTGGCCAGGGTTATAGAAATATCCCCTTTACCATCTAAATCAACTGTAGACACCTGTAAGTTCTAGTTATCTGTGGCCAGGGTTATAGAAATATCCCCTTTACCATCTAAATCAACTGTAGACACCTGTAAGTTCTAGTTACCTGTGGCCAGGGTTACAGAAATATCCCCTTTACCATGTAAATAAACTGTAGACACCTGTAAGTTCTAGTTATCTGTGGCCAGGGTTATAGAAATATCCCCTTTACCATGTAAATCAACTGTAGACACCTGTAAGTTCTAGTTACCTGTGGCCAGGGTTATAGAAATATCCCCTTTACCATGTAAATCAACTGTAGACACCTATAAGTTCTAGTTACCTGTGGCCAGGGTTATAGAAATATCCCCTTTACCATGTAAATCAACTGTAGACACCTATAAGTTCTAGTTACCTGTGGCCAGAGTTATAGAAATATCCCCTTTACCATGTAAATCAACTGTAGACACCTGTAAGTTCTAGTTACCTGTGGCCAGGGTTATAGAAATATCCTCTTTACCATGTAAATCAACTGCAGATACCTATAAGTTCTAGAGGTCAGACATTCTGCTCCAGTTAGCAGCTAGGGGTCAGACATTCTGCTCCAGTTATCAGGTGAAATTCAGACATTCAGATCTGGTTATCAGGTGAAATTCAGACATTCTGGTCCAGTTATCAGTTGAAGGTCAGACATTCTGGCCCAGTTATCAGGCGAAATTCAGACATTCAGATCTGGTTATCAGGTGAAATTCAGACATTCTGGTCCAGTTATCAGTTGAAGGTCAGACATTCTGGTCCAGTTATCAGTTGAAGGTCAGACATTCTGGTCCAGTTATCAGTTGAAGGTCAGACATTCTGGTCCAGTTATCAGTTGAAGGTCAGACATTCTGGTCCAGTTATCAGTTGAAGGTTATCAGGTGAAATTCATTCTGGTCCAGTTATCAGTTGAAGGTCAGATATTCTGGTCCAGTTATCAGTTGAAGGTCAGACATTCTGGTCCAGTTATCAGTTGAAGGTCAGACATTCTGGTCCAGTTATCAGTTGAAGGTCAGACGTACTGGCCCAGTTATCAGGTGAATGTTAGATATAAGGCCCACTATAAGCTGTACACTAAACCTAACAGCTGAACTGGACTGACTAAATAAATATATGTCTATGTTTTCAATTGAAATTTAATACTTCTTGTTTTATTTTCAGATATGAATCAAGTGAAACATGTGATAGAACACCGCATCAACACACCAAAGACGTATCATTTGCCCCCACTACACCCCCCTCAACCCCAGCACGTCCCACAACAGGTCATCCAGCAGATACCCCACCCTGTCATACAGCGGATAGGTTTAGATGACAACCAGCCACAGAAAGGCTCTCTGTTTAATAAAGCAGGTTTGTTGTTTTAGCTGTACAATGCAGTGTTAGTGAACTATGTCCGTCATTCTGTCATAATTTTATTTCCACTCATCAACAGAGGAAAAAAACTGTAATTTAAAGTCATATAGTAGTAATGTGCTGGTCAATATCTGCTTTGGTTTTGTTCAATGATTTCTTGAGTTATGGTTGTTGAACAAACATAATTTTGATAAAAAATTTCACATAAATGGAAAACACCAATATTGGCGAACCTTGCGTTGAAAAAATAAAAGCCTGCATACAGAACTGCAATTATATTTGAGATTTTTCAGCACTAATTCTGTATTCAGAACAATGATTTTATTTCATAAATATGAGAACACATCTTACCTAAAAGGGTATTCATGTTACTGTGACACATCTACTTACCATATTCATGTCCAACATTTCTTCAAACAATATTATAACGTTTACTGTTGAATATCTCTGACTGGTGTGTTTATAATTAGGACAGAATATGTTGACATTTTTGATGAATGTAAGATTACAAGCGTTAGGTGTTGATGAGGTAGCTATCTCAACAAGTCATGAATCTATATATCAGTTTGAGTAAAGTTTATTACTAAAGACATTTACTGATTAGCAGCTTGCTAAGAAGGGTGAAATTGATTTGAACATGGTCAGTCCTCATATTTCAGCCCAAGAAAGCAGTTGAAGGATTTTTTCTACATTTACTGTCTTCTTTTCTTTACCTTCACAAACTTGATGTGTTTCCATGGTAACACTACGTTGATTACAGATCTCTATGTTGTTGTAGATTTAATGGAGATGATGATGATGCAAGGTGCCCAGATGCACCAGTTAGTCATGCAGCAGATGATGATGAGTAATTTACCAGGAAACCCTCGTACAGCTTATCCAGCAGTACTAGCAGAACCAGCAGCTCCAGTTATGGTAGGTCTCCGACTAGACTAGACTTGAATTTCCATCATAAGGATTACCTCCCTTTACAAATCTTTTAGATTTTTATCTCCGCGTCAGAAATTATCTCCCTTTACAAATCTAGACTGGATTTCCATAGTAGAAATTTCTTCCCTTTACAAATCTAGAATGGATCTCCATATCAGGAATTATCTCCCTTTATCAATCTAGACTGGATCTCCATGACAGAAATTTTCTTCCCTTTACAAACCTAGACTGGATCCAAATGGTAGGAATTATTATCTCCCTTTACAAATCTAGACACATTCTACATATTAGGAATTATCTCCCTTTATAAATCTAGACTGGATCTCCATATCAGGAATTATCTCCCTTTATCAATCTAGACTGGATCTCCATGACAGAAATTTCCTTCCCTTTACAAACCTAGACTGGATCCAAATGGTAGGAATTATTATCTCCCTTTACAAATCTAGACACATTCTACATATTAGGAATTATCTCCCTTTACAAACCTAGACTGGATCTCCATGATAGGTATTATCTCCCTTTACAAATCTAAACTGGATCTCCATAGCATTTATTAACTCCCTTTTCATGTCTGTGAGTCAAAGTCATTATTAAGAAATGAATCTTTTACCTTCTTTAACTTTCCTATTATCTATATATACTCTGTTATGCGAGACATAGAATACACTCAGTTAGCAAACACATTAGACTGAGTAGTGAATTTTACTTTTGTCACCTTGTCATCATTTGCTGATTATGTTGTAGATGAATCGTGCAGGAGGAGCTGTTCATCACCATCATTATCAGATGTCACCGCCACCACAACCCACGGTTCATCACTACCCCTCCCTACCTGCTATACAACCGTAAGTATACCAATACATGTGACTTCACAAACCCTCCCTACTACTATACAACAGCAGGTAGCTACCTGTCCCTCCCCACTGTACAGTAAGTACCTACCCACAGTCCATCACTACCCCTTCCTACCCATTTTACAACATAGATTGTTTTGAAGTTTTATAATTCCCTTAAAACTATTGTTTTTTTCGAGATATTTTAAGAAAAACAATAGCTATTTAATCAAAATTTATATTTTGATATTTAGCCAATAGATACTTACTTATTGTGTATTTAAGCTTTGTAGATCTTTGTTAATTATCTTGTTTATATTGTGTGTACAGAACTGCAACAGGCCTGCCTGGACCCACAGGGTATGTCAAACACCACTCCCTCTCTCATATTATGCTGGGTGCTATAGACAATTCTCTCCTGTCTTTACTCAGTAATGTCCATAAAGTTTCATTTCCTGTTTTACATCTGTCATCTTCTACCCTCTAGTATGCCCTCACAGGGCAGAGATATAGACCTTCCTTCTCAGTCATAAATCTGTCATCTTCTACCCTCTACTGTGCCCTCACCGGGCAGATTTATGGACCTTCCTCAATCTTAGATCTGTCATCTTCTACCCTCTACTATGCCCTCACAGGGCAGAGATATAGACCTTCCTTATCAGTCTTAGATCTGTCATCTTTTACCCTCTCCTATGCACTCACAGGGCAGAGTTACAAATTTTCATCTTCTGTTTTACATCTGTCATCTTCTACCCTCTACTATTCCATCTGTAGGCAGAGTTATAGACTTTCCCTCTCTGTCTTAGTTTTGTCATCTTCTACCCCTGCCATGTCCACACAGGGCAAAGCTGTCATCTTCTACCCTCTACTATTCCATCTGTAGGCAGAGTTATAGACTTTCCCTCTCTGTCTTAGTTTTGTCATCTTCTACCCCTGCCATGTCCACACAGGGCAAAGCTGTCATCTTCTACCCTCTACTATGCCCTCACAGGGCAGAGATATAGACCTTCCTTCTCAGTCATAAATCTGTCATCTTCTACCCCTGCCATGTGCCACACAGGGCAGATTTATGGACCTTCCTGTCCACACAGGCAAAGCTGTCATCTTCTACCCTCTACTATGCCCTCACAGGGCAGAGATATAGACCTTCCTTATCTGTCTTAGATCTGTCATCTTTTACCCTCTCCATGTCCACACAGGGCAGAGTTGTCCACACAATTTTCATCTTCTGTTTGTCCACACAGGGCAAAGCTGTCATCTTCTACCCTCTACTATTCCATCTGAGGGCAGAGTTATAGACTTTCCCTCTCTGTCTTAGTTTTGTCATCTTCTACCCCTGCCATGTCCACACAGGGCAAAGCTGTCATCTTCTGCCCCTGCCATGTCCACACAGGGCAAAGCTGTCATCTTCTACCCTCTACTATTCCATCTGAGGGCAGAGTTATAGACTTTCCCTCTCTGTCTTAGTTTTGTCATCTTCTGCCCCTGCCATGTCCTCACAGGGCAAAGTTGTAAACTTAGGTTTATCATCTTCTGCCCCTGCCGTGTCCTCACAGGGCAGAGTTGTAAACTTAGGTTGGTCTTCTTCTACCCCTCCTTAACCTAGTTTCTCATTACTATAACTTTATCATTTCCAACTCTTGTAAAATTTCATTGTTTGAGATGAATTTGTAATCTCTTCAGTCTGAAATCAGTATATATCCAGGCAACACTCCTAAAGATATGATTTTAACTTACTTCCTATTTAAACTCTATTGAAACCTTGTTGGAATATTTTATAACCTCAAGTATTGTCTGTCCTCTAGAAAAAAAATCGAACAGACTTTGAATAGCGTTCAATTTTTAGGGATTTTAAGATGAAGAATGTGTTTAGTGAATGTAAAAAGTTAAATGGAATAACTGACCAATTTTGATTTTATTGTAGCCATTCTCCCAGGTTTAATCATGTATTGTAGTTGTTTAACCTGACAACATTCACTAGAGGCGTTTCTATCTATTTGTATTTGTTTTGTACAGGAATCCTGAAAGCATGTTAATGTCTTGTCTTTCTAGTTTGTTAAGCTGATAAAAAAAGAATAAATAGATTAATTACACATGCATTGAGTGAGCTGATTATAAAACATTGCTAATTGGTTGTATTTGACTTTTGTCAGTGTTAATCACACATACATAAACCACGACATTACTGTGTGGTTCCCTATATAAGTCCTGTATTGAAGAGAGATTCATGATCACTGGAAGCATATATTGTAATAGGAATATAAGTATACTAGTATAGAGAAGAATAGATAACCTGTAAACCTAATGTAAAACCTGATAATTTAATGGTTTTCTGGTTCATACAAAAATAAACACCATTTAAGTAATCATATACTGTATTGTTATCTAGTACTGTCTGTCAGTCTGTCTGTCTATCCTTGTTGTATATCTGCTGTTTAATAATCTGGTTTTTTCTATTATTATTTCAGGGCTCAGACCGTCATTCTATATGTTTTCACTAATTGTTATCATTTTTTTTCCAGGGCGATGACCCCTGTTCGGGGTGAGTTTGCTAACTATCAGCCAATCTATTACCAATGATCTCTTTCTACATACTGCGATTTGCATCAAATGCCTTGGTAGAGTATTTCTTCATTTCCCACAGTTCATTGAAACAGGGGAAAGTTTAAACTGCCATTTATTCTATGAAACCTTTAAATACATCAATTTTGATTTTTTTAAAGGTTATTTTTCATTTTCCGTGTTCAAGAGAGCAAAAATAACAACTTTTTTGCAAATAATGTATGTGGTATTGATCAGTTTATAAGATTTAATTGTAAAAACAATTGTTTTTTGTACACAAAATTCAGTCCTAATCCGTTTTTGACTTCATCAGTCTATTTCTGATACAAAAAAGAGATCATTATACTGTTTGACAAGAAGAAAATTTTGTTTGGTATAATGAACATTCTTTTCTGTCATCACAAAGGAAACTTTGCTAAAACTTTTCCCTGGTGAACTCTGTTTTATAAACTGGAAAAGAAAATCATCCACATCAAAGCATATGACAAGAACAAAAAACAAAAATGTAGCTTCAATGATTTCTCGGAGTTGTCTTTCTTGGCTCAGATGATGCTTGATGGAAGATTTTCTTCTCAAATATTAGAACTGACTTTGCTTTTTCTAGTATTTACTTGACATAATCAAACTTATTAAGTGTCAGGAGACAGTGGGGACATGATGTTAAATATATACTAAATGTGATTTTTCGGGTAAGAAAACAATTCAGATGGCAAAATATACATACATGTACCCATACATACAGCATTACAAGATGATTGGCAGAAAATATGACAGAAATGTTCGTGTCAAAGTTAATCGAGCAGTGGTTGTACAATATAATCTCTGTTATCATGATATAAACATGGATATTTAATCTGGTCTTAATGAACCTTAGATAGACTTTAGAGATTGCCAACTTAGTTACATCATTCCATCAACAATACTTCTAAGTAATTAGGAAAATACGTACCTGTTATATATACTTACTTCCAAACATTATCACTTGTTGCAATGTATGAATAATGATGGGACTATGGATGCTCCTTGATAACATGCTTATAAAACTGGACAAATCACTGCCTTCAGTGCCTTCACTTCTATTGCATCTATCTGTCTGTGTAAATTATCAGTCACATAACTCTGTATTTTTCATGTAGATATCAAAATTAATCTTGCTAAAGAATGTTTTCCTAATATATACAATTATATAATAATCACTATTTTCATTACAAACCACAGCTAACATAGTTATACAGATGGACAGATGTATCATACATGTGATGGGGTGATGTTACTATGATGTTCTAGTCTACCCAGTTATACAGATGGACAGATGTATCATACATGTGATGGGGTGATGTTACTATGATGTTCTAGTCTACCCAGTTATACAGATAGACAGATGTATCATACATGTGATGGGGTGATGTTACTATGATGTTCTAGTCTACCCAGTTATACAGATGGACAGATGTATCATACATGTGATGGAGTGATGTTACTATGATGTTTTAGTCTACCCAGTTATACAGATGGACAGATGTATCATACTTGTGATGGGGGGATGTTACTGTGATGTTCTAGTCTACCCAGTTATACAGATGGACAGATGTATCATACATGTGATGGGGTGATGTTACTATGATGTTCTAGTCTACCCAGTTATACAGATGGACAGATGTATCATACATGTGATGGAGTGATGTTACTATGATGTTCTAGTCTACCCAGTTATACAGATAGACAGATGTATCAGGTATAAAGATGAACAATATTTGTGGTTAACAGAAGTGACATACATACAGCTGTAAATGACTGCAGTCTTATAGTTATGCAAATGATATAAAACACATGTGATGGACTGATGTCTCCTACATTTACAAATATTCAACTGCATCATAGGTTGATGGCACATCCAATTGAAAGTAGATATAGACTGTCACTTAGGTTAATAAACTAGATATCACTGTAGACATTGATAACTCCTAAGTGTTACACTCATTTAGTTGCTGAAATCAATTGAAACCTTGTAAATGATAATTCAAAAAATTAATTTTCATTTGAAAGCATGTTTAATAAATATCAAATAGACTTGTGATTTTTTGTGAACTCTGATATTGAAGTCCATAAAATATTTTCATTAATTTCAGTTGACAATTTTGTGTTACATGACAACAAAAATCTTATTTATTTTTTTAGACAGAGTCAAACGTCGTTAATGACTTGTACTAAACTTAAGGCTTCATGGTAAGTTAAGGGAAGTCTTGGTAAAATACTACAGAAATCAAAGTAGAAATAAAGAGCCAACATATGTATTAAACAGTGGAGATTTGCCACAGAGGATGGGGATTGTATCACGCAGCAATCTTACCTACAGGTCACATTTGTGTATTGTTTCATTAACTAGATTATTGCATGTGTCAGTGAGGAAACGCCAGAACTGTAAATTTAGAAACACATACCGATGAGCTGTCAACTTTATTTTCTAAAATCAATCTGGAATGTAATCGTAATGCTAAGATGATGGTTTTTTACATGGGCACTATAGCATGTTGATTGAACTAAAAGGAAATTACCATTTTCTGTTTGATATAGTTAAATTGTAAGAATCAACGCTACTTGACAGTGCTAATATACCCTGATGAATGTGTGGAAATTGAGGACATAACTTAATTGACTAGTGTCTATGTATCAGAGCCCAATACAACATTGATTTTAGCATTTTGTACATTTTCAAAATATCTACAGAATTACAGGTGTCATAATGACTTGTATTACTGGTGAGCTTCTTGATAGATAATAAATTACAATAACATAACTTGACATTTGACTGCAGAAATTTCCCACCAGGGGATTGCTTGTCTAATGTAGACCATCTGACATTCAATATATACAAATAGAAACATGTGAGATTTTAGCTTTTCTTTCTTGCTAAAACCACCATAATAGTGTTCAAGATTTTAGTAAGTACTTTGCCATTAACACACAAATATAAAATGACCCTGACCTTCTAAGATCTAAGCTTACAACTTCAAAATTTGTTAAGCCATTTGAGCAACATTATATCTATAGACAAAAGTCATAAGACGCTAATATTTTTCCTAGTTCAAATTCTGTCAATGTCAGACAGATAAGAAGTATTGATACAAAAGTTAAATTGCTGCAACTGAATATGTTGATACAAAGTAATACTGACCCTGATGGTTTGATGTTGATACAAAGTAATACTGACCCTGATGTTGATACAAAGTAATACTGACCCTGATGGTTTGATGTTGATATAAAGTAATACTGACCTTGATGTTGATACAAAGTAATACTGATCCTGATGGTTTGATGTTGATACAAAGTAATACTGACCCTGATGTTGATACAAAGTAATACTGACCCTGATGGTTTGATGTTGATACAAAGTAATACTGACCCTGATGGTTTGATGTTGATACAAAGTAATACTGACCCTGATGTTGATACAAAGTAATACTGACCCTGATGGTTTGATGTTGATACAAAGTAATACTGACCCTGATGGTTTGATGTTGATACAAAGTAATACTGACCCTGATGGTTTGATGTTGATATAATGATGTTGATATAAAGTAATACTGACCCTGATGGTTTGATGTTGATACAAAGTAATACTGACCCTGATGGTTTGATGTTGATACAAAGTAATACTGACCCTGATGGTTTGATGTTGATACAAAGTAGTACTGACCCTGATGGTTTGATGTTGATGCAGAGTAATACTGACCCTGATGTTGATACAAAGTAATACTGACCTGGATGTTGATACAAAGTAATACTGACCCTGATGGTTTGATGTTGATATAAAGTAATACTGACCCTGATGATGTTGATAAAGTAATACTGACCCTGATGATGACGAATGGTTTGATGTTGATACAAAGTAATACTGACCCTGATGGTTTGATGTTGATACAAAGTAATACTGACCCTGATGGTTTGATGTTGATATAAAGTAATATTGACCCTGATGTTGATATAAAGTAATACTGACCCTGATGGTTTGATGTTGATACAAAGTAATACTGACCCTGATGGTTTGATGTTGATATAAAGTAATACTGACCCTGATGTTGATACAAAATAATACTGACCCTGATGGTTTGATGTTGATACAAAGTAATACTGACCCTGATGGTTTGATGTTGATACAAAGTAATACTGACCCTGATGGTTTGATGTTGATATAAAGTAATATTGACCCTGATGTTGATACAAAATAATACTGACCCTGATGGTTTGATGTTGATACAAAGTAATACTGACCCTGATGGTTTGATGTTGATATAAAGTAATACTGACCCTGATGGTTTGATGTTGATATAAAGTAATACTGACCCTGATGGTTTGATTTTGATATAAAGTAATATTGTCCCTGAGTTGATACAAACTAATACTGACCCTGATGGTTTGATGTTGATACAAAGTAATACTGACCCTGATGGTTTGATGTTGATACAAAGTAATACTGACCCTGATGGTTTATACAAAGTAATACTGACCCTGATGGTTTAATACTGACCCTGATGGTTTGATGTTGATACAAAGTAATACTGACCCTGATGGTTTGATGTTGATACAAAGTAATACTGACCCTGATGGTTTGATGTTGATACAAAGTAATACTGACCCTGATGGTTTGATGTTGATACAAAGTAATACTGACCCTGATGGTTTGATGTTGATACAAAGACCCTGATGTTGAATACTGACCCTGATGGTTTGATGTTGATATAAAGTAATACTAATACTGACCCTGATGGTTTGATGTTGATACAAAGTAATACTGACCCTGATGTTGATACAAAGTAATACTGACCCTGATGGTTTGATGTTGATATAAAGTAATACTGACCCTGATGGTTTGATGTTGATACAAAGTAATACTGACCCTGATGGTTTGATGTTGATATAAAGTAATACTGACCCTGATGGTGGTTTGATGTTGATACAAAGTAATACTGACCCTGATGGTTTGATGTTGATACAAAGTAATACTGACCCTGATGGTTTGATGTTGATATAAAGTAATACTGACCCTGATGGTTTGATGTTGATACAAAGTAATACTGACCCTGATGGTTTGATGTTGATACAAAGTAATACTGACCCTGATGGTTTGATGTTGATATAAAGTAATACTGACCTTGATGTTGATACAAAGTAATACTGATCCTGATGGTTTGATGTTGATACAAAGTAATACTGACCCTGATGGTTTGATGTTGATATAAAGTAATACTGACCCTGATGGTTTGATGTTGATACAAAGTAATACTGACCCTGATGGTTTGATGTAAGACCCTGATGGTTTGATGTTGATACAAAGTAATACTGACCCTGATGGTTTGATGTTGATACAAAGTAATACTGACCCTGATGGTTTGATGTTGATACAAAGTAATACTGACCCTGATGGTTTGATGTTGATATAAAGTAATATTGACCCTGATGTTGATACAAAGTAATACTGACCCTGATGGTTTGATGTTGATACAAAGTAATACTGACCCTGATGGTTTGATGTTGATACAAAGTAATACTGACCCTGATGGTTTGATGTTGATACAAAGTAATACTGACCCTGATGGTTTGATGTTGATACAAAGTAATACTGACCCTGATGGTTTGATGTTGATACAAAGTAATACTGACCCTGATGGTTTGATGTTGATACAAAGTAATACTGACCCTGATGGTTTGATGTTGATACAAAGTAATACTGACCCTGATGGTTTGATGTTGATATAAAGTAATATTGACCCTGATGTTGATACAAAGTAATACTGACCCTGATGGTTTGATGTTGATATAAAGTAATACTGACCCTGATGGTTTGATGTTGATACAAAGTAATACTGACCCTGATGGTTTGATGTTGATACAAAGTAATACTGACCCTGATGTTGATACAAAGTAATACTGACCCTGATGGTTTGATGTTGATACAAAGTAATACTGACCCTGATGGTTTGATGTTGATACAAAGTAATACTGACCCTGATGGTTTGATGTTGATACAAGTAATACTGACCCTGATGGTTTGATGTTGATACAAAGTAATACTGACCCTGATGGTTTGATGTTGATACAAAGTAATACTGACCCTGATGGTTTGATGTTGATACAAAGTAATACTGACCCTGATGGTTTGATGTTGATACAAAGTAATACTGACCCTGATGGTTTGATGTTGATACAAAGTAATACTGACCCTGATGGTTTGATGTTGATACAAAGTAATACTGGTCTGGATGGTTTTTAATTTACACTATGATCAATTGATTTAATTTGTGTAAAGTTTCTTAATTGTTATGAATTGGATTTCTATGCAGACATCATATTTGTAATTCTAGTGAAACTTGATTTGAGCTCTGTAGGATATCCTTCTTCAGTGTGGGATGTGTATCAGATCAAAGCCTTATATATCAGGATTTTACCTATTACCATGATTACAACACAGATTGTCATGGATACTTTGATTTCTGGTAAACGATATGAACAATCACAATTAATCGTCTTTATGTGAGTACAAATCAATATTGCTCTACTCTAAAAAACAGAAGGAAATGTTTCAGGAATTCCTGTATGAAGATATATTTGTCTCTTTGATTATTTTTTGTGATTAATCCCAATCAAAATGAAAAGTGATCAATGCTGTTGTGTATCCTCAAAGGAATAGATTGGAAAGGATAGGAAGTGTAGTTGAGTACATAGTTTTAAAACAGTATTTATCAATCTGTCCATGTGATGGTTTGAGCTGGTGTAGATCAGACAGAAGAATTTAATCATTTAGGTGTGGGTTTTAGGTAGTGTAGATCTGGTGGGAGAATTAAATAATCATCACAGATCCCTCCAGTAGGTGTTGTTGTGAGGTAGTGTAGATCTGGTGGGAGAATTAAATAATCATCACAGATCCCTCCACTAGGTGTTGTTGTGAGGTAGTGTAGATCTGGTGGGAGAATTAAATAATCATCACAGATCCCTCCACTAGGTGTTGTTGTGAGGTAGTGTAGATCTGGTGGAGAATTGGCACAGGCAGCACCTTTGAACTGAGTTGTATTGACATCAATGAAGAATGATCATTTTTATACTGAAAACCTTCACTTACATAATGTTGTAAGATATGTGACCTCTCTTATTGACTGAGGTGCTTTTCTACCAGTGATAAATTGAGGTTTCTAACCTACCTTTTGTTGGATCAAATCTAACTCAGGTATTTTCTTGTGGCTTTCCTTCAGAAAATACAGTAAAAAAAGCTTTGTTAAAATGTAAACACAGAGATTTTCTTTGGGACTTTGTTGTGAAATGGCATGGTTTTTATTAATGGTTAGGCCATCTGAGGGGACCATGTTGAATCTCAAAATCTGTTATTGCCAATATTACACTGATGCTCCCTAACTACAGTCTTACCCTGGGTGGCTGTGCATAATCATTTCTGTTTGGAGTCACGAATACCAAGATGGTCACAGCCATCAAATAGCTATCTTGGATTTCTAAGTCAAATATTTTATGTAACAGATTTCAGAAATTTTTTTTTTACAGCCATTTAAATTTCCTGAGGTCAGAATATGAAGATTATTTGATATGTCCTGTAATATGTAATTTAAACTAATGACTGTCGTTAGTCAATGTGTTGCTTGGTATTGATTAATGCTTGTTAAAGAGAGAAGAAGATCTTCTCTGTTTCCATATCATGTAGTTCATTGTCAATAAAGATTACTGAAGCATATTACAGGGAAATCCAAAGACACCAAGTAGGCAGATATAGCAGTAGAGATAAATGGACAATCTGGTAAATTATTGTGTTTCACAACTCTGAGTGAGTCCTTTGTTATTTAAGGCAATTCAGATTAAACAATAACCAACACACAAATTGTTATCTTTAGAAATAATAAATTTTCTGCAGTAGAAAGATTATCCTTTGAAGACATGTTTAGATTCACTGTTATAAGTGATTTTGTTAATGTGCTGTAGGAGATTAAATTCCCTGTGGGACAGGTCTCTATTTCCTTACAGGTCCAGCCTACACAAGTTTGTTTGCACCTGCTTGTGTTGCCTGTAGCAGAAATTATATCAACATGTAAACATAAACACTGATAATAAACAATAAAACATCAGGTTTTTGTAGATTCTTAGCTTTCTATTTACTTATTAATAAAATACTATTGCTGGTTTTACAAATAAGAACTTGTATACAGTAATTATGGGGTCAGACTTCTCAGGTTGTACCAGAGAGCTGGTTTTACAAATAAGAACTTGTATACAGTAATTATGGGGTCAGACTTCTCAGGTTGTACCAGAGAGCTGGTTTTACAAATAAGAACTTGTATACAGTAATTATGGGGTCAGACTTCTCAGGTTGTACCAGAGAGCTGGTTTTACAAATAAGAACTTGTATACAGTAATTATGGGGTCAGACTTCTCAGGTTGTACCAGAGAGCTGGTTTTACAAATAAGAACTTGTATACAGTAATTATGGGGTCAGACTTCTCAGGTTGTACCAGAGAGCTGGTTTTACAAATAAGAACTTGTATACAGTAATTATGGGGTCAGACTTCTCAGGTTGTACCAGAGAGCTGGTTTTACAAATAAGAACTTGTATACAGTAATTATGGGGTCAGACTTCTCAGGTTGTACCAGAGAGCTGGTTTTACAAATAAGAACTTGTATATAGAAATTGTGTCATCTGACTTCTCAGGCTGAGTTTCTTGTTTTGTGGTCTGACACATTGAAATGTGTGAAAAACTGTCTAAAGTTGTTTTGTGAGAACACCTGTCAGTGACAAAAATTCAGGGATGGTAACTCCTGATATTGTTGTGAACAGATATGGTAGTGTGAAAAACATCCTACTTGTGTGGAGGCTGAGTGTTGACAGACAAAACTACAGGAACCTTTGTTGCCTGTTGTGCGACTATAGACATTGATGGGCAGAGCGTTTACAGACAAATCCTCAGGAACCTTTGTTACCTGTTGTGTGACTATAGACATTGAGGAGGCTGAGTGTTGACAGACAAAACTACAGGAACCTTTGTTACCTGTTGTGCGACTATAGACATTGAGGAGGCAGAGCGTTTACAGACAAATCCTCAGGAACCTTTGTTACCTGTTGTGTGACTATAGACATTGAGGCAGCAGGGTGTTGACAGACAAAACTACAGGAACCTTTGTTACCTGTTGTGTGACTATAGACATTGAGGAGGCAGGGTGTTGACAGACAAAACTACAGGAACCTTTGTTACCTGTTGTGTGACTATAGACATTGAGGAGGCAGAGCATTAACAGACAAATCCTCAGGAACCTTTGTTACCTGTTGTGTGACTATAGACATTGAGGAGGCAGGGTGTTGACAGACAAAACTATAGGAACCTTTGTTACCTGTTGTGCGACTATAGACATTGAGGAGGCAGTGTTAATAGACAAATCCTCAGTAACCTTTGTTACCTGTTGTGTGACTATAGACATTGAGGAGGCAGAGTGTTGACAGACAAAACTACAGGAACCTTTGTTGTTTAATGTTGTGTGACTATAGACATTGAGGAGGCTGAGTGTTGACAGACAAAACTACAGGAACCTTTGTTACCTGTTGTGTGACTATAGACATTGAGGAGGCAGAGTGTTGACAGACAAAACTACAGGAACCTTTGTTACCTGTTGTGTGACTATAGACATTGAGGAGGCTGAGTGTTGACAGACAAAACTACAGGAACCTTTGTTACCTGTTCTGTGACTATAGACATTGAGGCGGCAGAGCCTTAACAGACCAAACTACAGGAACCTTTGTTACCTGTTGTGTGACTATAGACATTGAGGAGGCAGAGTGTTGACAGACAAAACTACAGGAACCTTTGTTGCCTGTTGTGCGACTATAGACATTGATGGGCAGAGCGTTTACAGACAAATCCTCAGGAACCTTTGTTACCTGTTGTGTGACTATAGACATTGAGGAGGCTGAGTGTTGACAGACAAAACTACAGGAACCTTTGTTACCTGTTGTGTGACTATAGACATTGAGGAGGCAGAGTGTTGACAGACAAATCCTCAGGAACCTTTGTTACCTGTTGTGTGACTATAGACATTGAGGCAGCAGGGTGTTGACAGACAAAACTACAGGAACCTTTGTTACCTGTTGTGTGACTATAGACATTGAGGAGGCAGGGTGTTGACAGACAAAACTACAGGAACCTTTGTTACCTGTTGTGTGACTATAGACATTGAGGAGGCAGAGCATTAACAGACAAATCCTCAGGAACCTTTGTTACCTGTTGTGTGACTATAGACATTGAGGAGGCAGGGTGTTGACAGACAAAACTACAGGAACCTTTGTTACCTGTTGTGTGACTATAGACATTGAGGAGGCAGTGTTAATAGACAAATCCTCAGTAACCTTTGTTACCTGTTGTGTGACTATAGACATTGAGGAGGCAGAGTGTTGACAGACAAAACTACAGGAACCTTTGTTGTTTAATGTTGTGTGACTATAGACATTGAGGAGGCTGAGTGTTGACAGACAAAACTACAGGAACCTTTGTTACCTGTTGTGTGACTATAGACATTGAGGAGGCAGGGTGTTGACAGACAAAACTACAGGAACCTTTGTTACCTGTTGTGTGACTATAGACATTGAGGAGGCTGAGTGTTGACAGACAAAACTACAGGAACCTTTGTTACCTGTTCTGTGACTATAGACATTGAGGCGGCAGAGCCTTAACAGACCAAACTACAGGAACCTTTGTTACCTGTTGTGTGACTATAGACATTGAGGAGGCAGGGTGTTGACAGACAAAACTACAGTAACCTTTGTTACCTGTTGTGTGACTATAGACATTGAGGAGGCAGAGTGTTGACAGACAAAACTACAGGAACCTTTGTTACCTGTTGTGTGACTATAGACATTGAGGAGGCAGAGTGTTGACAGACAAAACTACAGGAACCTTTGTTACCTGTTGTGTGACTATAGACATTGAGGAGGCAGAGTGTTGACAGACAAAACTACAGGAACCTTTGTTACCTGTTGTGTGACTATAGACATTGAGGAGGCAGAGTGTTGACAGACAAAACTACAGGAACCTTTGTTACCTGTTGTGTGACTATAGACATTGAGGAGGCAGGGTGTTGACAGTGTTACCTGTTGTGTGACTATAGACATTGAGGAGGCAGAGTGTTGACAGACAAAACTACAGGAACCTTTGTTACCTGTTGTGTGACTATAGACATTGAGGAGGCAGAGTGTTGACAGACAAAACTACAGGAACCTTTGTTACCTGTTGTGTGACTATAGACATTGAGGAGGCAGAGTGTTGACAGACAAAACTACAGGAACCTTTGTTACCTGTTGTGTGACTATAGACATTGAGGAGGCAGGGTGTTGACAGACAAAACTACAGGAACCTTTGTTACCTGTTGTGTGACTATAGACATTGAGGCGGCAGGGTGTCAGATTGTTTAATGACAAAACTACAGGAACCTTTGTTACCTGTTGTGTGACTATAGACATTGAGGAGGCAGGGTGTTGACAGACAAAACTACAGGAACCTTTGTTACCTGTTGTGTGACTATAGACATTGAGGAGGCAGGGTGTTGACAGACAAAACTACAGGAACCTTTGTTACCTGTTGTGTGACTATAGACATTGAGGAGGCAGGGTGTTGACAGACAAAACTACAGGAACCTTTGTTACCTGTTGTGTGACTATAGACATTGAGGAGGTAGGGTGTTGACAGACAAATCCTCAGTAACCTTTGTTACCTGTTGTGCGACTATAGACATTGAGGCGGCAGGGTGTTGACAGACAAAACTCAAGAACCTTTGTTACCTTGTTGTGTGACTATAGACATTGAGGAGGCAGAGTGTTGACAGACAAAACTACAGGAACCTTTGTTACCTGTTCTGTGACTATAGACATTGAGGAGGCAGTGTTAATAGACAAATCCTCAGTAACCTTTGTTACCTGTTGTGCGACTATAGACATTGAGGAGACAGAGCGTTAACAGACAAATCTTCATGAACCTTTGTTGTTTCCTGTTTGGTGACTGAAGAATCTCACTCGGCTTACTTACCTAACCAACATGACTTGTAAATTAAAGTTAATTTTTTATTTTAATGTTTGTTATTAAGATTTTTTCTTTTGTTTTACTGACAATTTGCTTGCTTTGCAGTAACGGGCAGGGTGCTCCAGAAAACCTCCCTTCCAAATTGATAATTTTGAAAGAAATAAATTATGACAAAAAAAATCAGAAAAACAGAGAAGAAAAGAAAAAATCCTTTGGCAATTATCCTATAGAATGTTAAAGAATTTTATTAGTGGTACTGAAACAAAAAAAAACCCCTCAAAACTCCAGATTTACTTTCGTAACTGTATAGTGTTTAATTCAGATTTTGTTCCTATTCAAAATTCAGATATCAAGTACTTAACATTTCATTTAGAATTTTTTGAAGCATTTTGCACTGTATGTTTTCAAGCCCGTGACCAGTTCTTTTTCTGTACTTCCAGGTTACACCCTGCCCGGATACTTCAATGCTCATGATGATGGCTCCAACTATTATGTCTACCACTGAGTGACCTTTGACCTGATGCTGATTGAACTTTGGCTAGAGATTTTAGATCTATGAAATTTTAACAATGGACAGCTGTAAATGATATTTGCCAATTTGTGGATTTTTTGTGACTGTTGTGTTGATATGGATTCAAATGACATATCAAAGTATTTCAAGGAGGCTTTCATTTGCCGAAACTGCGTGGTTTTGTAACAGCATACTGTATAGTGTCAGAAAGAGAGAGGTGACAGAATGGTTGATGTTATTATGTTGAGAATATTTTGTTGGTAAAGCGAATTGCAGTGTCTAACACTATGAAAGATAGAATCTTTTGTAGAGAATATTGGCAAAATTTTAGCTTATGTCTGAGAATATCCTTGGAGGATTAAGGGAAATCACTTAACTTTAAATGAAAGGAAATCCTGAAATGATTGGCATATTCAAATTTTGTTAGAATTATTTAACCATTGTCGTTTTTGACAACCATGAAGAGGATTCCAGACCTGTTGTATTGTTTGAATAACACAAATAATGAAAATATCAAAGATGTAGGACTTGCCATTCTTCAGAAATCTAATATGATGTAGTGTTTATTATTTATTTGTTAACTATAATACTACTCTCCTGTGCACTGAGATTAGAATGTTTACACTTGTTCTACCTTACAAGGCTTTTTTGTTGCATTATCTTTTCATTTACACAACTTTCAATGAAGAATTTTCCATGAAATTTTGCTTCACCAAAAAGTTTATAATCTTTTACACCAAAAGCAGTACTTCATCATATTTCCATCTCCAGATTATGTAGTTAGTGTCATAGACATATTTTTATTGAATCAATAAAATCAGTTTTCTATTTCTACTCACAAGAACATGACCTATTGACAGCTGTAAAGGCATAATATATAATGTTTCCCATTATAACAATTCTGATCTGAAGTAAACTAGATACATGTGGTGAGTTGATCGACAAAGCTTACATTGATGTTATATTTTTGCTGACTTTTGTTTGAGTGTTTGAAGAAGAATTTCTTTGAAAAGTAAATCCTAATACTTTTAAACCCTCATTAATGGCATTTTTTAATTACCTTTAAAAGAGTGTATTTTATATCTGAAAATATACATTTGATATCGAGCACCATCAAAGTTGAAAAAATTCTTAAAACAATACTTTTAAAATCTGTCATAATATCTTATTGAATGTCAAAGAAAATTCATAAAAAGACGTTGCCATCTTCAAACTTATAGAAATATATATATATAATAGCAACACATCCGTCCATATTTCTATATGTCAAACCTCTGTGATAATGTTATATTGTATACCATTGGAAAGTTGTATAGAGAGTAAATGATATTAGTACTACTAGATATTGTATAGCTTGTCCCATAGAGATATATAAACATTTAAAATGGAAGACAAATATCATAGGTATTTTAAACAAAATAGAAAAATAGAAAATAGAAAGTAAATCAATATTGTATTAGGTAGATTTATTTGATATTAATGGTCTTATCAAATTTATTGATAAAATCTTTGAGACTGTAATAAGAAAAGCATAGACTTAAAAACCTGATTAAATTCACTAGTGTTGTGAGAGTCAAAACCTGATCAAATCCACTGGTGTTGTGAGAGTCAAAACCTGATCAAATCCACTGGTGTTGTGAGAGTCAAAACCTGATCAAATCCACTGGTGTTGTGAGAGTCAAAACCTGATCAAATCCACTGGTGTTATGAGAGTCAAAACCTGATCAAATCCACTGGTGTTGTGAGAGTCAAAACCTGATCAAATCCACTGGTGTTGTGAGAGTCAAAACCTGATCAAATCCACTGGTGTTGTGAGAGTCAAAACCTGATCAAATCCACTGGTGTTGTGAGAGTCAAAACCTGATCAAATCTGCTAGTGATGTGAAAGTCCCTTGACAAATATTCTGATTACTCTATTTGTTATAGACAAAACAAGGTGGTGGGCTAATCACAAGAAATTTGGTGTAATTCTGCTGAAGAACAAAATATACATGGGTGGTCTAATTACCTAGTTTGGAAGTATTGTCAGGTTTTTATATGTTCGTAAATACATTAAGTGCCAAATAAAGGATTCAGCATTGTAGTGATGTATCATTCTAAGTTAAAAATCAGTCACTTGGTGCCATGATGAGATTAAGAGTGGACATTTTATAATGGTATTGGTAAAATAACCATGATGGACTCATCAGTACGATTGTGCAGAAATTGACAGATTTTAGGTCAGAATGCACTATTCATCAAATATTTTGAATTGTTAATGAAAATCAAATTTCTCTTTGATTTTTGTCAGATTATTAACGATTTTTACAGAATAGAAACGAAACATGCTGTACAAGGTTCTGAAGCACACTGAACTAGGCATTAATGACAGAGAAACCAGGGGGCATGTCATAGATGTTGACATATTTATTAATGGTTAGAATATGTTTATTGAATATTCTGACACATCTGCCAACTTCTTAATCCAATATTGATTAGAGAATTTACATGGGGAGTGAAAAAGGAATGAGGATATTATGAAATAGTGTTTATGAAGCTACACAAGAAAGATTGTATTGTAGTTGTGATTATATAAGCTCCACCACCTTATTTTGTATCAAATCTGGGGTTTATTTCTGTAACAGTTTAAGAACGTAGAATTTTTCTATCAACCTCAGATGTTGATCTAACTATATGACTTAAGCTGAATTATGAACCATACATTTCTGTTATATTGTTTAGGGTATTCAATATCGGTCATATTATTGTATATATTTAAGTTAAATAAAATGTTACCTTTAGATCGCCAGTAAATGTCTTGAGTTACTTTCTTGTTTCTCGGGTAGTTATTGATATTTCAGGGATAACATGGGCAGTACAAATAGTCAGTACAGACCCTAGTAATGGAAAGGTCGTAGATCCAATTCTAGTGACTTTTGTAACTGTTATACTCTTCACCTATTCATTATATATACATGTATATTTAGGGTTCTAGTTCTTGTTTTTTCATTGTATACATATATAATATGTACGATCATTTGATAAAATGATTATCATAATCGTGTGTTTTTAGCTCACATGGCACGAAGGGCTAAGTGAGCATAAGCCTGACACGTCCATGGTTCGGCATCAACTTTTTACTTTAAACAACTTCTTCTCAATAAACAAAGGACCTGTTGTTTTGATATTTGGCTGGAATGTTTCAAGGATGAATCCTGACAAAGTCACAGGAATGAGATTTGTTAAAACCTTTATATGATTTCTTCTCATCAACTAAAAGGCCTAGAGGAATGATACTTAGCTGGATAAAGCCCAACAAAGTTTTTAAAAAGAAATGACGTTGACTAATATTCAAAGTCACATGGGTCAAATGTGTTAAAATCTTTAAACAAGTTCTTTTCAGTATGTTGCTAGAATGAAACCAAACGAATTTGGAAAATAAAGAAGTGACCTTGACCTGTTTTCAAGGTCACAGGGATCAAATTTGTTAAAAAAAACCATTTAAATGATGTTTTATCATGAACTTAAAGGCCTAGAGACATATCTGTCTGGAATGTTCATTTAATGAAGCTTGACAAAGGCTTCGAAAAGAAATGACGTTGACCTATATTCAAGGTCACAAGGGCCAAATTTGTCACAAAAGTTGAAACAACTTCTTCTCATGAACTATAAAGCCTAGAGGCATGATATTTGGCTGGTATGTTCCCAGGATGAAGCTCAACAAAGTTTGCAAAACCAAAAAATTAGCTTGACTATATTCAAGGTCACAAGGGTCAAATTTGTTGAAAACATTTGAATGACTCCTTCTAATGAACTAGAAGGACAAGAGGTGTGATATTTATATACCAGGTAAGTGATGCAGGCCCATTTGGCCTCTTGTTCTATAGTTGGGTGGTATGACTCCATCAGGATACAAAGCTATCAATGTGTTTACTTAGCTTATTTAGCAATTTTCATAATACTTTATAAGAGGGTCTGATGTTGGGTTTCAACAGCAAGTTCATTGCTACTATGTGATAACATTTGTCAATAATTTATGCTTGTATAGATATCTTACATAGTTTGTAGACATGAACTTGCTACTCTCTATTTAGTGTCCTATTCTGGGTGGAGATATCAAAATTATTGTTATGGTTAATTTTTTTTCAGTATAGAGAAAAACACAGAGCAAAGAAATGTTGTAATCATATTTTCACGAGGAATAGGTAAAATTTTTTATTTGACACCAGCTACATGAGAATAGGAGGCCTGATGGTTTCTTATTGCTGGATCAATAAGATAGAAATTCCCATGGAAATTGATAAACTAAGGTATATAGTGACATTTGGCAAAATAAAATGTCGTTAATGAGACAAATACGATATATTTTAGGGACGAGTAGAGGTAATGTTCTTTTCTCAAATAGAGAAATGAGGTAGCAAATAGAAATCATCAGACATACTTACAAGAAGTAAACGTGAATATTTCTCTCTTAAAACATTTATAGCTGATAATTATTCAATATCTGAAATGATTCTTTTTTTACAGCAAGATATTGATGGTATTGTTAAAGTATTGTAAATGAACATATATATATATATATATATATATATATATATATATATATATATATATATATGTAGCATAGGAGAAAACAGTGACATATCAAAAGATAGAAAGTATGGCTATCAAACAGGAAAATAAGCAAAAAAAGGTGATACTGCAAAGATAAGATGATTGGAGTGAAAATCATACTAAGGTACTAAAAATCAACAACAATACAGAATACTATCATCACTTTAGTTACTGACTTCCCAAAAATATCAAAATGTAAACAAAATTCTATTTCTGAATTGAAGTTGACAAAATCAGAGAAAGTAAGAAAAAAGAAAGTATTAAATGTGACACAATAAAAACATCTCCTACATTTCCTAAAAGTAAAGATCTTCTGCCACATGGACATCATCTTAGTCAAAGAAATGAAACGTGCTTAAAATTATTGTTAATAACCTCCAGAAACTTCACACACAATAACTTAATGTCACTCAAGACAAAAACCGATTTTATTATATTGTTACGAACGGTATTCATCAACTAGGACAAAATACAACTATAAGTTGAGAAAGCACTTACTTCCTCAAAAGATAAATTTACGGGAGTGAAATTGATATCGTTTATCAGAAAGCTATCTACGTGTTGTGCTACTTAACGGGACAGTGACTGATGTAGAAGCACGGATCACACATTTCATGAAGTATTCATTGAAATGATTTTTGATGTTATATTTACGACTCTAGAGTTAACAAAGTGACTTGACAACCATGCACCCCTACACATTCTACATACAAACAAAATTCTATCGTCACTTTTATTTATTTATGTACTTCATCACATAATAACTTACAGTGTTGTTATCAACACGTATCACCTAATGAATTCCTCTCCATAGACCAGGTCTTGCATACGTAATATGACTAGAAAAGGGTCTATAGCATTATTTGATGGTGCGTAAACTTTCTGAATATCATCATATTTAATTTATTTTTCTGATCGATACTGAGATTCTACACTATCAGTTGTAATGTACCTACTGCCAACAACTAGTCCAACTTAAAGTTTGTTCAATAGAAAGAATTTTGGGTATGTTTTATGTAAGACATCACAAAACTTTGTCACCTTTTTAACTCTTAGATTTGTTCACTCATACAACCAGTCGGCTCTAACATCTCCATTGTTGATTGAATAACTTTGTTTCCTTGATTCACTAATTTACACATTTGGTTTGTTAACCTGATATAATCAAATACTGTGTTCTTTTAGTTTAAACATATTCTATTGACAAAATAACATGTCAAAGGGATTGGACTGTAAGTTTTAACAACTTATGATCGAATACTGTGTACCTCATGTTTTCAGTACAGAATGCTCTGTTCCTCATGTATTTGGTACAGAATACTGTGTACCTCATGTATTCTATACCAAATACTGTGTACCTCATGTATTCAGTACAGAATACTGTGTACCTCATGTATTCAGTACAGAATACTGTGTACCTCATGTATTTGGTACAGAATACTGTGTACCTCATGTATTCTATACCAAATACTGTGTACCTCATGTATTCTGTACCAAATACTGTGTACCTCATGTATTCAGTACAGAATACTGTGTACTTCATGTATTCTATACCATTTACTGTGTACCTCATATACTCTGTACCAAACACTGTGTACCTCATGTATTCTGTACAAACACTGTGTACCTCATGTATTCTGTACCAAATACTGTGTACCTCATGTATTCTGTACCAAACACTGTGTACCTCATATATTCTGTACCAAATACTGTGTACCTCATGTATTCTGTACGAAATACTGTGTACCTCATGTATTCTGTACCAAATACTGTGTACCTCATGTATTCTGTACCAAACACTGTGTAACTCATGTATTCTGTACCAAACACTGTGTACGTCATGTATTCTGTACGAAAAATACTGTGTCACGCATGTATTCTGTACCAAATACTGTGTACCTCATGTATTCTGTACGAAATACTGTGTACCTCATGTATTCTGTACCAAATACTGTGTACCTCATGTATTCTGTACCAAATACTGTGTACCTCATGTATTCAGTACAGAATACTGTGTACCTCATGTATTCTGTACCAAATACTGTATACCTCATGTATTCTGTACCAAATACTGTGTACCTCATGTATTCTGTACCAAACACTGTGTACCTCATGTTTTCAGTACCAAACACTTCTCCATACATTCTTGTTTCATCTTTAAGTGAAACCGTGACCATCCAGAAAAAACCAGCACAGGCAATGTTTTCCTGATAAGAATTTTCATTGATAGAGGTTTTGAGTTTGGTTCTAACAATTCGTTGTGCTACAGCCTGATTTATTTAAATAGGTACAAAGAGTGAATATTTCATTTCCATACAATTTCGTCAAGCGTCAGTAATGCATTTTGAAAGAGAATGATTACAAGCAGTAAAGAGATGGCAGATGTGGGGTTTCCATGGACGAATATAGCATGTCTCGATATCGACAGGAATTCTTCTGTGATTTTACATGCATGAAGGGTTTAATGACTTTTTAAAGCATTAAATTATAAAGTCAATAACACATATCTTCATAATTCTGTTGGCAAAATAGCAGGCTTTCGATGTGATCAATGCATGTCTTAAAAAGCGAAGTGGCAGTTAATTTTTATAATTGATGGCTTTGTAATATTGTTATTCAAACATAATTATAATATTTAAAATCTGGGTAAAATAGTCTTCAAAAATGTTTTCGGTTTCTTTTTTTCAAAGTCTGTTAGACAGAAGATTAAACCGGAACACCAGACCTTGTATGTGGTTAAGGTCTGAAATGAAATATGAAAACAGCCGTGATCGAGCAAGAAATAGTGACGATGTTACTAAGGTATCAGTTGAACGATGCTTTTCATGCCTTCGTCGCTGTTTTCAGTGGTAGATATAAACAACGGTTTAAGTAAACATGACAATCCCCTAGCATTAGGAGACTTCGTTTCATTAAGTTCATCCTTATTAAAAAAAACAAACATGATCAGGGATGATGGCAACGAATCATCCGTACACTTAAGTTTATTGAGAATTGTTAGTGAGCTACAAACAATAAAAAGATCTGGGGCGATTAATGGTAGAAATATATATGTTAGTTATGGACAATAACTTACTGAATTGGTGAAAACCGAAGATGACGTGAAGTGTAATGAGGGACGCTTCCATTCGGAGAAATATTTGTCTGACTTAATATCCTGTTAAAGTAAAAGGTAAGATAACCAAAGCATTTGATGCAGGTCTCTGACGTAGTTCATGCTTTTTATCATATTTATCGCTTCTGTTTTTCTTCGTTATAATTATATCATACTTTGTTATTCTATATATATGCTTTTGTGATTCTGACTCACCATTACATGTTTACACTGTATTCTCGTCATATCTTACCATACTTAGATAGGTGAAAATATTGCCTCCTATACAGCTTCTAATTTCTACATTAACTAAGGCTGTATTGTCTAACATAACGTGTGGTAATTTAAGACGAGAAAGAAAGATTATACATTACTGTGTCTGAAAAATTAATATTTTGATGAATTCACGGTGTTCCATGTCAAACCCAAGAGGTTACAGCAAAGTGATGATACTTAATTGTCTGTATATATTCTGCTATCTAGCGTAAGAAATATAATTAATTTTAGTATTCTTTGATTGCTTGTGCGGATGTTTACAAATGGATTCGATTTACACCGTTGATATTTAACACAATTTATCTATAACATGACAAAATAAATTGATACAATTAATAAAATGCATTTGGAAAATAGTTTGAAAAAATGAGAAATGAAATGTTTTATCTGGTTTTGCACAGAAATTGTTGACACGCCAAGAAGCGATTGTATTATCTACCTAACATGGAAGGTTCACTCTTGGTGCACTTAACAGAAGTATTAAAGACCTTGCGTTAGCATGGAGATAAAACTTGATGACGTACTAGAAGAGTTGTAATACCTATGAACTGTGTTAGATAGGTTTACGTGCCTTTGAATAGTAAATCTGTTTATAGAATTTGTGATTTACGATACTTTAGATATTGTACTAGATATGTATAATACAAAACAGGACAGGGAACCCTACCTTTTATATTATGTTTGTGAATTTCTAACAATTAGATTCTTAGTTTTTGTTACTTTCCCATTTTTGTTACTTTACCCATTTTTTGTTACTTTACCCGTTTTTGTTACTTCACCAGTTTTTGTTACGTTTTTGTTACTTTACCCATTTTTGTTACTTTACCCGTTTTTGTTACTTCACCAGGTTTTGTTACTTCACCCGTTTTTGTTACTTTACCGTTTTTGTTACTTTACTGTTTTTGTTACTATACCCGTTTTTGTTACTTTACCAGTTTTTTGTTACTATACCCGTTTTTGTTACTTTACCCGTTTTTGTTACATTACCAGTTTTCGGTACTTTACCCGTTTTTGTTACTTTACCGTTTTTGTTACTTCACCAGGTTTTGTTACTTCACCAGTTTTTGTTACTATACCCGTTTTTGTTACTTTACTATTTTTGTTACTATACCCGTTTTTGTTACTTTATCCGTTTTTGTTACTTTACCCGTTTTTGTTACTATACCCGTTTTTGTTACTTTACCCGTTTTTGTTACTTCACCAGTTTTCGTTACTATACCAGTTTTTGTTACTTTACCCGTTTTTGTTACTTTACCGTTTTTGTTACTATACCCGTTTTTGTTACTTTACTAGTTTTTGTTACTTTACCAGTTTTTGTTACTTTACCCGTTTTTGTTACTTTACTATTTTTGTTACTTTACCAGTTTTTGTTACTTTACCAGTTTTTGTTACTTTACCCGTTTTTGTTACTTTACCGTTTTTGTTACTATACCCATTTTTGTTACTTTACCAGTTTTTGTTACTATACCCGTTTTTGTTACTTAACCAGTTTTTGTTACCTTTGTCACTAATGACATATCCCTATAGTTGATTTTGTTTACAGATATTATTTACAGAATCATGTTAAAAATTGAATTGATGTTTTCTTGAAGCCTTATTTATTTGTCGAGTAATGAATTCTCACAATGAAACACATAAATCACTGACTTAAACGTGTAAAAGTCACACATGTAAAATCAGTTTCTATAGTAACAAGTAATTGATACCGTCAAAGACCGACTGGTATTATAGAGCTCTCTGACCTTCGGATTTCAAATGTTATTAGGGACGGAAGCATCCACAATCCTGAACGATACTTGGAATATCCAAATCGGCTCATATAAATGTAAAGAAAACAAATTAAAAGAGACAAATACCAGCGCAATATTTTACATTTTCACTGAGAGGAAAAAAAAAATGGAAATTTTAGAACGTTGATAAGGATAAATGAATTCCAAACATCGCAAAGTTCATTATGGTATTGCTATACCGATTAAAGTTTCAGTATGAAAGGGCGCTTTTTAACAGGCACAGTTGATTAATCAACACACACACTAGATGTGTACTACACAAGGATGACACACAGAAGAGAACACGTACTTTCTATCTACAGATCATAATGTAAACAACTTTAGGCAGATTTACGCTATATTAACTCCATTCCCCCAACATGTACCTCAGTGAACTCGTTGTAAACTAGTAAGTTGCGCCTCTTAACTGTCTGTAAGGTGCGCACTCTTTACCTGTTCGGATGTCACACATTATCTATGAGCATGGGGAGCAAGCCGTCTAAAACTAGACATCCCGGTAAGGTTTGATATGCTCTAAAACCTTAGCGCAATGTTCGAAATAACTTTATTTTCTTACCACAAGGGATAAAAGCAACAAAGAAACGAACTCATTTTATAAGTATAACTTCTAAAAGTAACAAAGAGATTGACTCATGTTATTAGTGTAACTTCTAAAAGCAACAAAGAAATTGACTCATTTTATTAGCGTTACTTCTAAAAGCAACAAAGAATTTGACTCATTTTATTAGCGTAACTTCTAAAAGCAACAAAGAAATTGACTCATTTTATTAGCGTTACTTTTAAAAGCAACAAAGAGATTGACTCATTTTATTAGCGTAACTTCTAAAAGCAACAAAGATATTAACTCATTTTATTGGTGTAACTTTTAAAAGCAACAAAGAAATTGACTCATTTTATAAGCGTAACTTCTAAAAGCAACAAAGAAATTGACTCATTTTATAAGTGTAACTTCTAAATGCAACAAAGAAATTGACTCGTGTTATTAGACAACTTCTGTGCAAAACCAGACATTTTCTAGTACTGATATTATAAGAACTCACAAATATTTTGTAATAAATCAACACAGAAAAATCACTGTCCATTTATAATTATGTCACTAGCACTGTGTTTGGTTGAATAACCTATCATATTGTTTTCCTAATAAAACTAGTTGCAGCAACCGGACGCCCAGAACCGGCCCGAGCATTAGTTTTACCCCGTGGTCAAGTGTCCAGACCGCGGTCGATATCTCCGCCACCCGTAGGTATGTATACTGGAGCCGTATATTCCGTGTAACATGTGTTTGTATAATTCTGGTCATTGTAAAACCTCGGCAGTGATGATCACATTCAAGTCCAGGTCAGCTGTTTATTACAGAAAAATATCAGAACTTGGTAAGTTCCTGGTTTATTTACAGCACCAAACAGAAGCATGATGTTAAATCTTAAAGATAGGGATGATTCTGTTGTCGTTAACATTGGCAGTGAATGCAGGTGATCATAAATTAAGTACTAAATACCTATATAAAAAGTACAACCCGTGTGAACAAATATTTCCAATTTCCGCAACATAATTCTTTTTCTTTGATTAATATATTTCAACAAGAAACAAATTCAGCGATCCAGTGTTTAATCAGAGTTACAATGTCTGTCCAGTAAAGTAAGGTTTGTTCATATGAAAGTGCTGAGGAATTCTCCTTTCAGTCATTTCTGTTTTGATTGAAATACATTTATCGAGATAACAAACATGTCTTTCAGTAATTTCTCTTATGATTGAAATACATTTATCGAGATAACAAACATGTCTTTCAGTCATTTCTGTTATGATGGAAATATATCTATCGAGATAACAAACATGTCTTTCAGAGGGAATAAAACATCCCTCGGAGGATTGTGATACACTGGCTACCAATACTGTTGTCTAACATGGCACACTTTTGATAGTTACATTTACTTTTACAATTTGAAATGGACCATCTCCTACTTATTAGTTAGAAACGTGCCTGCACAATGTAAACATAACAGGTAGCATGTGGCATGTGTTTGATAGCTCTCACATTTTGACAATATTGAGTACGAATTGAAAACAGCTCAAAACCTAAAGGGCAAGTCCGTCAGAGAAATCTTTGAAACACTTCTGTGTTGGTCAAAAATCATTCATATTTGATTGTTTTCTCCCACACTTTTTACACAGCTGACATAATTGCGCGCATGCATACTCTGTTGTTGCTGGTGTCACGGTGAATACTTAAACAGGCAAAACCTTGTGTTTTCATTTTAAATAATTTTGCTCTTTCAAAATTGCACTAAAGATGTTAAACCTTTTTCTCCCACCCTGAAGACCAATGCAGTGTTTATCATAAATGATGATGCCATTTTTGCGCGTGTGAACAGGAATGACAGTTACCTTGTCCCGGATAATGTATATCGTCTCGGTCCATGGAGACTTAATTGACGTATATACACGTATACCTGATGAGAGGGAAACCCAGACCAACCGATGATGACGCTGAAATCAGAAGGATGCTCTTGGACTGTTGTCTGTTCATTGACATTCGCTTTTAAAACTATGGAAATATGTTCAGTTGTATTGTGGATTTCATTTGTTTTTGGTGCTCCATTCAGAGGAAAAAGATTATGTATAACGCTAATAGGTTAAAAAAATTAAAAACAAAAACGTTAAGAGAGTAACATAACAACGTCACCCTTCAGGAAATCAAAAACATCAATGAAGTGTGACATAACCTTGTCAAACTCAGGAAATCAAAAACATCAATGGAGTGTGACATAACCACGTCAAACTCAGGAAATCAAAAACATCAATGAAGTGTGACAAAACCACGTCAAACTCAGGAAATCAAAAACATCAATGAAGTGTGACACAACAATCGACACAGAATATTGTGATATTAGAAAACTCAATAGTTAATATCCTACCTCTCTGTGTAGCTGAGCTGGTCATCTGTAACATTAGTTTGTTCAATTATGATGCTTGACCAGGGATTAAGTAGTGTCTTATGATTATTCGTTAATTTGCAAAAAAAATTATATCATCGTTTGATTTTATTTCTCCTTCCACTGCAGCAGCCAAACGAGCGGTAAAGCGTTTTACCAAACATGCCTTCCCTGGGCCTAGTAAGTAGTGCAAAACAACACCGCATACAAAGTCATAACTAAGAACATCTCTTTGTTCTCATAAAACCTTGCTTCCTTGTAGGGAAATTTATTTGTCAAACTTTATCGAGTTTAATGAAAATTATAAATACACTATTTTCTCCTATTATTTAACACCAATCATAATTCCTTTAATGCAACCTATAAGGGAGGGTAAATTTCATTTAATCCTCTTGGTTTCTTTTATCATACTGTACTGTTGTAAGTGTACGTTGTGTCAAGTTCGTCCATTGTGAGCGCCACTGTTAAGTCACTTATATGGAGGGATGTTTTCGTTTATATGTGATCCCGATGATTTTATATAAAACTAAATTATCACTATTTTTAAATTGATTCAAAAGGTCAATATTCAGGAAACCGAAATCTGTCTCGTGCTGTTAGGTCTGAATTGTTATTTAATATTATTTATATAATTATTTGAAAATATTGTATAGCTGTCCTCTATATATTTCATAGATTTTTAAATGTATATTTTCTCTTGTTTTCAGAAGCGCTCAGAAGGTTCCGCCACATAGCTTATGCTGCTTGGTTTATATCAATACTTAGAGCTGCAGCACGGAAGGTAGACTAACACACTAACACAAGAGAGAGAACTGTATCAGTGGCGCGCATCTAACTTTTATATTTCGGTATTTGTAATGCACAGACACCAGTGTGTATTTGATAGGAAACAATGACGAATTTAACATATAAAACTTAAAATGGTAAATTGAGAAAAGAAAAATGTATTCAAACATGTTGTTATTGCATACAAATTTCCAATCAGAATAAAAGTGTTTGAATACTTTTGAAGTCATCAACAGATACAAAATACAACGTAGCCTTAAGATGGATGTCTTATCAATATTGTTGATAAACAACAAAGTACAAGTAAATAAGTACGCATGACACAGGACTCGGTACGTATATATAGGGATACTAGTTCTCTCACGTAGAAGTGTTACCAGTATTAATTTACTTTTGATAATAACAACACCTTTCAGTGATTCGTTCGTTGGCACGCTTTGAATTTATTGATGTTTTCTAATGGCAATCTAACTGAATCCTTGCATATGTCTAAATTTAGATTTGTCTTCATCTGTTAGTCCGAGTACAGAACGAAATTTGTGTTACTAGTAAAAACAAACATCCTGATAGTAGTTTTGGATTCTGCATCTAACTTATCAATTAGATTATCTCTAGATGTAACCTGTTCCTCTACAAATTTATATAAATACTACCGTAATATATACAATGCTTGTTAAAACATACATTGACTAATATGTATACAATTCCTGATATCTGTTCCTCATTATACTAACTTACACGTCTTTTACACTATAACTCTCACTCTTTTACACTATATTACTCTTTTACACTATAACACCAACACTTTTACACTATATTACTCTTTTACACTATAACACTAACACTTTTACACTTTATTATTCTTTTACACTATAACGCTAACATTACACAATTTATCTACTCGTATTTCTGTTACTCTTACTACTATTTTACACAAAACACACTTGTTCTTCACATACTTAAGCTTGAATTAAACCATTTTGGATTATCATTACGTGATTATTTTCCTAAATTGCTTATTGAATGACTATTCAACCATGCCCTGTATCCTTAACTTCAGAGGGATTTGCTTAATCACCAAAAATTGTTGACATTGTCAGCAGTTGTTTGCAGTTGTTTCCACTTTACGTTGTAACAGATCCATATTCTCATTTAATCGTTCCGAAACGTTCCTACTTTAAGAGCGTTAGAGAATACAGAATAGAGTCAAAGTCAGCAAGTACATTCCCTCTTACCAGTGTAAAAGAGAGAGATTCAGTTCCATAAGTAAATTCCCTCTGACTAGGGCGAAAGAGAGAGATTCAGTTCCATAAGTAAATTAATTCCCTCTGACCAGTGTGAAAGAGAGAGATTCAGATCCATAAGTAAATTCCCTCTGACCAGTGCGAAAGAGAGAGATTCAGTTCCATAAGTAAATTAATTCCCTCTGACCAGTGTGAAAGAGAGAGATTCAGATCCATCAGTAAATTCCCTCTGACCAGTGCGAAAGAGAGAGATTCAGTTCCATAAGTAAATTCCCTCTGACCATTGTGAAAGAGAGAGATTCAGTTCCATAAGAAAATTCCCTCTGACCAGTGCGAAAGAGAGAGATTCAGTTCCATAAGTAAATTCCCTCTGACCAGTGTGAAAGAGAGAGATTCAGTTCCACAAGTAAATTCCCTCTGACCAGTGCGAAAGAGAGAGATTCAGTTCCATAAGTAAATTCCCTCTGACCAGTGTGAAAGAGAGAGATTCAGTTCCATAAGTAAATTCCCCTCTGACCAGTGTGAAAGAGAAAGATTCAGTTCCATAAGTAAATTCCCATTGACCAGTGTGAAAGAGAGAGATTCAGTTCCATAAGTAAATTCCCTTTGACCAGTGCGAAAGAGAGAGATTCAGTTCCACAAGTAAATTCCCTCTGACCAGTGTGAAAGAGAGAGATTCAGTTCCATAAGTAAATTCCCTCTGACCAGTACGAAAGAGAGAGATTCAGTTCCATAGGTAAATTCCCTCTGACCAGTGTGAAAGAGAGAGATTCAGTTCCATAAGTAAATTCCATCTGACCAGTGTGAAAGAGAGAGATTTTAGTTCCATAAGTAAATTCCCTCTGACCAGTGCGAAAGAGAGTGATTCAGTTCCATAAGTAAATTCAAAATATCAGTGTCAATGTATAAGGGAACATATAGTAGTCATTAGAATGTGACAATACAGAAGGTCAAAACACAAGGTCAATATGGTACAGAAGGACTGGCTTAGGCATGTTACTCAAACGTTGCCCAATATGATTTCGTTTGCTAACTTTGTATTTTATTGTATATGATGGATATTTAATTATCTACATCAACACTTGGTGTATTTATCATCGCCCAGTTGTTGAAGATATCCTCTCCTATTGAAACCGTACGACTTCGTAATGAAAGTGATAATATATTTGTTGTTAGAAAAACACATCAGCTCCCGTGAAATTACATCATATTTCAAATGTTTAAAAAAGTGAAATATAGACGAATTTCCAAAGAATTTTGATGCCAAAACGATTATTAATTAACATGACAATAGAACATGGAAATAAAATGGTTACGAAAGGGGTATCTACATGTGACGTCACAATATCTGTTGGTTAAGTGATTTTCCTTACATAACCATCAACCAAACAGATGATTTGTTTTCGTCGAAACATTTGACCTTTATTTTAATTATACATGAAGTATGAATTAATGATAAAATATGGGATACTTGTTCTTTGTAGTCACATTCTTAGATACTTTTATCGCGGACGACGGTGAGCGATGTACGATAGAATAAATAATTCAGGCAAAAGCCGTGTGTTCTTTTACCTTGAGATGTCATTGATGTAAGAGGAATTAACTGGTACTCAGGATAAGAAAAGGTTACTCCTAACTTGTCTGGAGGTTCTCTTGCCTTACTTAGTCCCGGGGGTATCAGACAAGCTTTTGGGGTGATTCGATGCTTAGTGATTTGAGTGAGAACTTACTAAAACAGAATTTAATTAGCTGAAAGCCATGTAATGTAAATTTGTATCTTTGGTTAAGTAGGCTGTGTAGGTAGGTCTTGGTGATGTATGAGGTTAATCAACACGGGCCTGAAGTAGTAGCTTGGACAGGTAACTGTCACTTCTTACGATTTACGTGTAGAATTGGGTATTGCTGGTAGCAGGTTAATGTGATTAAATGAGATTAGTTTTTAGAGTGTAATGTTAAATATGTACAGAACGTAGATACGATTGTTTGAAGTAATTGTTTAAAAGTAAGATTTCATAAATGTAGGTTTCACCATGTTGTTACTGATGTTAGATATCAACTACATGAAATTTTTATGTATCAGCTCACTACTTCATGTTTTAAACCAACTTCTAATTAGACGTCCGCCAAGAGGGCACCTTGCAGTTATGTAACCTTTCATTTAGGATGATATTGATGAATTTGTATGTTTGTTTTCTTCTGTTAATATGATCAAATAAACAATTCTGATAATGATTATATTTGATTTGCAAACTGTAGTGAACTTTGGATAATTAATATTGAAGTTTTTATACAAGTAAATGATACATGTTGCTATTAGATGTGAAATGTATGTATTGCTGAAGCTATTTCTGATTGTAATTGCTGCGTTTAAACTGGCATTCACCAGACTTGCATTCATCGATAAGTTCTTCTTCCAATTGGCTAAAGATAATAGTGTGATTCAGGTTTAGGAATCAATTAGAATTGATGGTTAAATTTACTTGAATTAACCTAAAGCAAAGAAGAAATTAGAAATAATATGGATTCTTGTACGTTTCATTTGCAAGATTTATATGCAAATTATTACTGTACTGCAATAATGTCTGATGAATTCTGTAAAGAAGCAAATTATCTTCAGTTTTTGTATTTATTTATATAATTTCAATGCACAGAATGTTGGTAATCGTCCTAGTAGCGTGTTCCTGTTTGGCATCATTCTGAAAGAGATCGTCGCTGCATTACATAGAATATACCTCAATGTAAGTACAAAAAGTTAATAGATGGTCGTCTCTGTACATAGAATAAACCTCAATGTAAGTACAAAAAGTTAATAGATGGTCGTCTCTGTACATAGAATAAACCTCAATGTAAGTACAAAAAGTTAATAGATGGTCGTCTCTGTACATAGAATATACCTCAATGTAAGTACAAAAAGTTAATAGATGATCGTCTCTGTATATAGAATATACCTCAATGTAAGTACAAAAAGTTAATAGATGGTCGTCTCTGTACATAGAATATACCTCAATGTAAGTACAAAAAGTTAATAGATGGTCGTCTCTGTATATAGAATATACCTCAGTGTTTTTATAAATTGCGTTTAGAAATTGTCAACATTTTTGATAGAATATGTATGTACAAATATAAAAAAAATATATACTTTTACCCGAATATAGTCGTTTTTCAATATTGGTACAAATATACGAAAGAAATTGTTACCATGGTAATGAAATATTTCCGGTACGCTATGTTAAGACAGTATAACAGGCCAACTGCTGTGTTTAATGCTGTGTGAGAATAGGATGATAGATTTGTAAATCTAGACACTATTTGACCCACTTATCACTGGGACTTGAGTCGTTTTATGCCAAGCTTATTAATAAAACTGATTTTCAACAATATTGTTATGGGCAATCTTTTGTGATCTGCTTTCAGCCTAGTGGTAATATATACCCTGTGCTGGCGGACGTGGTAAGTCCTCAGGCTTACGATCTGACGAACCTGCTGCGTGACAGGTCCGGCGACAAGGAGACCAGCGTAATGCTGCAGGAACTGCAATACGTTGTCGAGAATCTTATTTATCACATTACCGAAATCATGGTCAGTTTAAAGTTTAATAACCTCAACAAAATCAATACAGCAGATTCGATTTGAAATACTGTGCACTCGTTTGAAGTATATCACACAAAACATGTAGTATATAATTGTTGATAAGAATACGCTTTGATGAAGTCGATCTGCACTAATAACAGATCCTTTGCCTTGTGTTTAGGTTATTCAACCCTACGTCAATAATGAAATATCCCATAGTACCTTTTTTGAGGTTAAGGTCGTCGGACTCATTGATATTGTTTGGTTATATATATATAATTTGTCCCAGTAATGATCATAATCACATTTTATTTTCTATGCGGATACAGTGGATAGATTGTGTGGTTTTATACTTATAATTTGTCCTAATAACGATCACATTACATTTTTATATCTATGTGGGTACAATGTAATAGAGTTGTTATTGCGATGGATTGTGTGGTTTTATATTTATAAATTGTCCTAATAACGATCACATTACTTTTTTATTTGAGTACAATGTAAATTAGTTGTCATTAAGATGGATTGTCAAACGACGTTTTCATATGAAGATTTCAATGTTAACGTCAGGTAGTTTTTTAAGATGATGATGTAAATACAATAAAACTTCTCCGTTTTCACTCTGATCTAAGCATGATCAAATATCACTGATTATATATAATCTCTGGTCTTTCTAATAGAAATGTTAAGATGTTACTGATTTTTTTCTTTCCTCAATCAATATTTTTAGTTAGCAATACTAAGATATCAGTAATTATCAGAAAGAAATTGAATTTACAGCCAAGCTCTGGGGTATTGGGCACTCATCGGAAATCTGCAGTGTTTGAACTAGTCCGTAATGGGAAACGCTTTCCTGACGGTTACTTCTGGCAGGCGGAACTGGTAAGTCATTTCCAGTTCTACTTTTACTTCCTGTTAAGATACAAAAAAAGGACAAAGTAAATGTAACATTTACAGGGAGAACTAGAATAATGCATAAAATGAGTTCAAACACATGAAATTATCTGCGGGAAATGTGTCGTTACTGATGTTACTGAAGCGTCTACAAATGTGAACAATTTTTTGAATACTTTAGTTGTCGAAATAAGTTTGTTTTAGACTTCTTCGGGAGAAATCAGGTTGTGCTAAAGACCTAAAAGTGGACAAGAATGTAAAGGACCATGTTTTTAGTTAATTTATTGTTTATCTATTTACAACATCTTATTTATATTTATTGATCCCTTTCCGTCCTATGTTCCCACAAAACACTATAATCTCTTGTACATCAGCCGCTTATCACCATCTTTTCCTTCAACGAAATCAATATGTACAGCTTTCCACGAAGTTGTATGATAAGCGTGATGATTTAAATTTCTCTGATTGTGAATTTTTTTATTTATGGGTAGCAGCATCACCGCGTCCCCGACCTATATCGCATTTGATTCGATATTCAAGGGCCTTTTCCCATTGTCACGATTTTTGCACAAGAAGTCGTCAACTGACGAACCAACTTGTAACGCAGCGTTTCAAACGATGCAGCTTGATGAGAAAGATTGGTAAACTGGACGTGATTGATGTTCGTTAGTTTGCCTATTGGTTCTGTGGTTGTATATCTTGTTCTCATTAGAGAACGTGACACTACTTAAATTCCCAATATTTACATGGCAGATGTCGTCGATGAAGCAAAAGATGCTTATTCTTCCGAAACACCTAGTATTTTTTTTATCCTCGTATGTGTTTAAGAGTCTCCGTGTAGATCTTTATTTATTCGTATTTTGCACAAGTTTGATTAAATTTGAGTTTGAATTATGATTATGTTGACATATTGTTTTCGGTAGGATTTTAGCACGTCAAATAGAATATATTATAATTAATTAATTAATTACAGAACACGACCTTAGTGCATAAATTTTCTGTTATAATTGCTTAAACTAAACTGTAGGTAATGCAATGTCTGATAAAGTTTGATTGGTGCATTAAGTCTCCTTTCGCTTACAGGATAGACTGCAGTTCACGGATAACGGACGAACAGCAAATATTGGTGATGCGGAGGCCTTTCTCCTCATTGTAGGAATCTTCATTTCTAGGAGTTTGGTGACAACTGTAAGTAGATGTTATGGTGGAGACATTTTACATGTAAAGGTTGAGGGGACATTTGTATGTTTAAATGATGGTGAAGGGACATTTTTATTTACATGTAAAGGTTGAAGGACATTTGCATGTTTAAATGATAGTGGAGGGATATATATATCGCTAGAGTGCTTCCGCTTTTTACTGTTATGAATTTAGAGAAAATAAAGTGAACTTTTGCATTGTTATGCTACGCACTTCAGGATCCAAACTCAAAGTCTATACAAAAAGATCATGTTAAAAAATGTATGTTGATAATCAAAACGAAAGTGCAAAATGAATAACCGTAAATGCAAAATACAAATTTGGAGATGTATGGACTATTTCACCTCCCTCTCTAGATTGATATGTATCAAAATTGAAGTCCTTAAGTTTGTTAATCCTGTGATTACTGACCATGGCGCCTCTCAATCTAAATTTTGACATTTCTTTCGGTCACTGTGGATTTTACAGTCACCTCATAGGCTTCAAAATGTAGGCCCTTAGCGTCACTGACGAGTTCTAGAAGGATGAGACAGTTGTAGGATGCAGTTTTCTTTATTTCTTGGCTCTACTTATATCATTTTAATATTTATTAAAGGGTGTTATTTACATGATTGACTTTTGTACAACGAAACGACGTACTCGCGCCTTTCCTTTAATCATTGTAACAATCATGAAATAAAGGGTTTTGAAAAACTGATTGTATTTGACTGAAGACGACAAACAGCTCTTACCTTCCAGAATATACGCGAGAAAATATCCGAATTCTAGGTGGAGGCTGCAGTTAACACGATATGTGTATGGCTTTAGGCGTAACTTTTAATTTGTTTTACTCATATTACTTTTAAATCTTATGGTTTCCTCACTTAAGAAAACTTGTACTTTCTGATTCTAGAAATTGATTCCTTCAGATATAAACTATTTATTTCCAAAATGATTTTCATTTCTGGGTCTTCGTTGTAAATTGTTTGAATAGAAAGCTGCATTGAAGCGAGTTTCCCTTACATGACATTAAATCTTAAGTGAATTTAACACAAAATGATTGTTTGATCAAACGTTAAATGTATGAAGGATGTATATTTCGTGACTTGCGTGTCTTTGTATAATCTGCAACAACATTTTTGTGTAATACTTTACTTTTGTTTTCTAGATACCTACGCACATAGTGTACAACTGAAGCGATGATGTGAATATTTGAGTTTGGGGGATGGGGTCATTTAATCACTTGTTTTGTATGTAAATCATTCAACTTTAGTAGTTTTGAGAATCTATGACAACACCTTTGTGACACTCATTGACTTGACATTTTGTACCCGCCCTCAGTATCAGCGATATATTAATGCATGATCAACAGTTTTTCCAGAGCCGTGATTGTGTTTTCCTTTTGATCTTTCTATAGCTGCTGATGAAACCGGTAGACTATGGACTGTCATCTCAACCTCTAACTGATGTAGCAGAGAGAAACCTGAAAATCCTTGCCACTACCATGTTATACCTTGTAAGACGAGTCTCTACGTTACGTGGCAAAGCTATGCTGGTATGTCTTCACACAACACGTGTAACGTTACGTGACAAAGTTATGCTGGTATGTCTTCACACAACACGTATAACGTTACATGGCAAAGCTATGCTGGTATGTCTTCACACAACACGTGTAACGTTACGTGACAAAGTTATGCTGGTATGTCTTCACACAACACGTGTAATGTTACGTGGCAAAGCTATGCTGGTATGTCTTCACACACCATGTATAACGATACATGGCAAAGATATGCTGGTATGTCTTCACACAACACGTGAAACGTTACGTGACAAAGTTATGCTGGTATGTCTTCACACAACACGTGTAACGTTACGTGATAAAGCTATGCTGGTATGTCTTCACACAACATGTATAACGTTACGTGGCAAAGCTATGCTGGTATGTCCTCACACACCACGTGTAATGATACATGCCAAAGCTATGCTGGTATGTCTTCACACACCATGTATAACGATACATGGCAAAGCTATGCTGGTATGTCTTCACACAACACGTGTAACTTTACGTGGCAAAGCTATGCTGGTATGTCTTCACACACCATGTATGATGTTACGTGACAAAGCTATGCTGGTATGTCTTCACACATCATGTATAACGTTGCATGACAAAGCTATG
This sequence comes from Ylistrum balloti, assembly GCF_031769215.1. Classification (NCBI taxonomy): domain Eukaryota; kingdom Metazoa; phylum Mollusca; class Bivalvia; order Pectinida; family Pectinidae; genus Ylistrum; species Ylistrum balloti. The sequence continues at coordinate 10,539 of NW_026782154.1, read as the reverse complement.
CTGGTATTTCTTCATACACCATGTATAATGTTACGTGACAAAGCTATGTTGGTATGTCTTCACACACCATTTATAACAAGGGAAGGCTATGCTAGTATGTCTTCACACATCACGCACTTGTTTAGACGTTATTTTTCATACAATTAGAAATAACTTTAGTAATATCAGTTTTGGATATAGAGATTGTGAAGTCAGTAAATAGCTAAGGATGTTTTATTTAAGCATTTAAGTTGATGTTTAGGTAAAGATATCGATATTTTCCCTCATATGAGTAACAGAAAACAACATACACAACCAGAAAATGCCTTTAATAATAAAAACATCAGTGAACAGTACATTAAAGAAGTAACTATGGATTTGACATAAGTAACCAAATATTTTCGTCTATATTGAAGCATAAATTTTCTGTATGATCGAAATGGCAATCTCTCTAACATAACATGATATATTGCCGAAGCTTTGTCTGAAGTAACAACAATGATTTTTTGTTATAGCCACCACCAGGAGAGATATCGAAGTACTTGTACACTGATGAAGAAATGCGACCGATCTACAGTAAATTAGGACGTTCATTCAACTATTCTGAGGTAAGTAGTCGCTGGCTCTTAGGGCACATTAGTATCTGAGCATTTTCTTTCTTGTATAAGGGAGATGATAGTTAAAAGATATTGACCATGTGTAAAATACAAACTGATAGTACAACAAACGTTTTTGTCAACATTGTAGATAAATATCTTACTTTAGTTTTGAAGAATAGGAATCGTAATTGTAAATTGATTACTTGCCAAAGTTATAGTGCTTTGAATACTAAATAGCAACGATGTAATTAAATGCACATAACTTTTACAACTTGCAATATAACATGATCAAATCGAAAAAAATACAGTTGTTCAGAGTGCACTTTAAAATATGTCAGTGTTGAATACCCGAATATTTCAATATACATAACGTAAACAAGAGTAAAGCGGACACGAGCTCGATAAAATTAATGTAAATCTTGGTTAATCCAAGTAAGTAATGTAATGTTCCCATAGGAGAACAAGGGAAACAAAGACCGAAATCCATCAAATATACGAAAGCGAAAACTGATAGCCGCGAAAAAATATCTGTTTAAAGTATTTCCGATTTGATTGTTTAATATGATGGATGTGACATGGATTCCTGTGGTGGTTTGACTGTGATGTATATTATGTACATCGTGTTATTGATGGGGACGTTGTTTTGGTTATAACAGAGGCACCACTATTTCCTTTGTCTACGATACAGCACAGCAGACATTTATATTCCACAGTTAACACGATAGTGTGATAAATCCTTCCTTTATTTTGCTGTTAGATCAGTGCTTCATCTGATACAACCTGACAACTTTCGGTGTCGGTGAATGTTAATCTCTCTTCTGAAACAGAGATCGTCACTGATCCTTATATACTGATAGCCATAGTATGCACAATTTGTATTAAGATAATTCCTAAATCCACTTTATGACAGAGCTGATATCATCCCTCACGTAAGTGATCGTTCTGTAGGTTTTCTGATGAAGTTTCGGCACAATCGTTCTACTTTCTGTTAGGTTGTCAAAGTTTTGTTTTGAAAACAAGCAGCAGTCAAAGATTGACTTAAGATAGCACTAAATAACTCAGTCTAAATGACTTTCACTGTGACATATGGGAAGGAATTGGAACGCTGGATTAATCTTTTTTTTTATCTCATTTTGACAATTATGACGTAAATCATTTTAAACGGTCTATTAGAAAATACAAACATAGAAGAGTGCACTTGAGGAGAAAGGGATGGGATTCATCTTTAATGCATTTCTATGTCAACTATCAGACTGAACGATGACGGTAAACCCATCCAAACCTTCAAGTCCAATCTGGAAAGACACCTAAAACAACTGTATTTCAATAGCAGTGTCTCGGCTGATGCGTAGAAATAACACGGACTAATCATGTCTGACGTATCATCGTTCTACCACGATTTACACTTTTATTCGGTTTGGTGAAAATTTGATTTGATTTCTTGTTTGCTTTAGAACGGGTGTCAATTTCAATACCCCTAACTTTTATTTGAACCGCTGATGTTGAATCTTGATCAGCGCTTTTAAATTAGAAATTCACCCCTAGGAAATAGTGATTGAGTATTTTAATCAAAGAACCAAGACAGAACATCCAATAAACCTCACAATGTTACACGCACAAACTCAAATATACATAACGTCAGAAAAAATGTAGAAAATATGGCCCTGAATCATACTCACAGCTTAAACGAGTGATGTAAACAACATGTACAGGTTATCAGGAGTAGGAATAACTGACAGGTTTATCAAGATTCTCAATTAGGAAAGTCGTGAGGAGTAATTATAAACTAGGAAAGTCGTGAGGAGTAATTATAAACTAGGAAAGTCGTGAGGAGTGATTATAAACTAGGAAATTCGTGAGGAGTAATTATAAACTAGGAAAGTCGTGAGGGGTAATTATAAACTAGGAAAGTCGTGAGGAGTAATTATAAACTAGGAAAGTCGTGAGGAGTGATTATAAACTAGGAAAGTCGTGAGGAGTGATTATAAACTAGGAAAGTCGTGAGGGGTAATTATAAACTAGGAAAGTCGTGAGGAGTAATTATAAACTAGGAAAGTCGTGAGGGGTAATTATAAACTAGGAAAGTCGTGATGGGTAATTGTCATCAGGATCACACGTCTTGTTATCGCTAATTCTAAAGAAGCACGGGATCATTATCAAAAATTTTCACTTGGCCCCTAGTTGTGTTTTTCCTATTTTGAATCTGACTTGGGGGAAATGGCTGAAAGGCAACCATCTTGGATTTTGTCTGAAATAGTTTGTTACCTCAATTTTATAGCTTATAAGATCATGTCGTATGCAGGTTTCTTTTACTCCCTAGTTGTGCCATATTTATTTTGGAACAGGTTGGCGAAGGACAAAATTGCTTCTTCATTGTATTCTGACGACTGGAGCTTTGTTATCGCATGATTCCTAGATGTGCAAATATCTGTTAAGGCATTGGTAACAAAATGGCGAACAGGTTGCCATCTTGGATTTTTGACCGTTGAAGGATCCGTGTTTATATATATAGCTTACACCTTGTGCCTCATGGCGTTCAGAGCAAATGAGATGATAGGAGAAAAACAAGATAAAACTAATAAGGAATATACCATGGTGGGCGTCATATCCCGCTGGATGTCTTGTTAACTCTCGCATATCATGATATTTACCTGATGTCCGTTCCTCGCTTTTATCTACTTAAATCATCTTTTGATGTTTGTTTTGATCTATAATTCAAACACCTCATGTAGGTTTTCGGATTTTCAGTATGTTATTGTTTAATGAACTAATCATTAACTATTTTGTTATTTACAACAGGGTCTACTTCGAGAATGGGGTCAGGAGTATATAAAGAGGTTAAGGGCTGCTCCCCTAGCCAACAAGTAGAGCTGCATTAACATACGACATCTTTCATTAACCAAAGATCAATTTTCTGGGATTACGAGATATCAGTGGGATTTTCAATTGTTCCCCGTCAAACAGGGATCAATTCGCTGGGATTAGAAACGGGATTAGAAACGAGATATCAGTGGAATTTCTTGGGTCCTTGTATACATGGATCGATATTCTGGGATTAGAACGATATGTCAGTGAAATTGTCTGCTCCCTGAAACACCAATAGAGAGAGTTGGAAATGGATCTGGATATGAATGACGAATATTTCGAATAAAAGATCAAGACAGGTTGAAATAGAATACATACAGGTTATGTGTTAACTTGTATTCTTCCACCAGGATTGATATAGATGTATATATCTGACGAGTATCCACTTTCATTCTGCCAAACCTAGTCGATATTCCGCGACATGAGATGAGGGGTTGTCACCAATATTATCAATAAAACACGGTATTTATTTATACGGGGACAACATAATTATGAAATTGTAAAGAAGCCAGGGTGACCTTTTCTATCTCGTCTCTTTGGATTACCAACTATCACATAAGGAAGTTTGAAATAATTAGAAAAAAACTTAAAATTATAATAACGTGTTCCGATATCATGGCAAAGTTTACTAAAACATCGTTTTCTCTGTTTTATATATAAGGTAAAAACTTAAATGTGTGGAGACATCTGATGGTAGTCACGTGTTGGATGTTTACATAATCAAGTTGTATAACTTGGTGGATACGTGTGGAGACATCTGATGGTAGTCACGTGTTGGATGTTTACATAATCAAGTTGTATAACTTGGTGGATACGTGTGGAGACATCTGATGGTAGTCACGTGTTGGATGTTTACATAATCAAGTTGTACAACTTGGTGGATACGTGTGGAGACATCTGATGGTAGTCACGTGTTGGATGTTTACATAATCAAGTTGTATAACTTGGTGGATACGTGTGGAGACATCTGATGGTAGTCACGTGTTGGATGTTTACATAATCAAGTTGTATAACTTGGTGGATACGTGTGGAGACATCTGATGGTAGTCACGTGTTGGATGTTTACATAATCAAGTTGTACAACGTGGAGGATACGTAGTTATGATATGCCATCTGACGTAGTTACAACTCAGTAATGAATTGTTGCTGTTCTAGCAAGTCCTGTCATTGTACATATTCATTTAATATATCTGTTATTCGGTTGATCTAAGATAACTTCTTGTAATGATGTTTTTTTTTACTTTCCTCAAGTAATTACAAACGATTGTAACGACGTGCATACAACAGTGTGGCTGTGGTGTATATTGATCAGATAGGGTTAATAAATAACAATAACTAATTGTAAACAATTAGTGTTCCTTGCCTAAAATAAGTCTTAACACTCTCTGAAAGAAATGATGGGTATAATATTGTGGCTTGTGTTGACATCTTATGTCTGGGCTCTGTCACCTACGAAGATAACTAGAAACTGATTGTGAGGGCACGCGACAACGTCCATCAAGTTAGCAACGGGGCTTGACCTTCCAAGTGGACAATATGCTGCAATAGCCTTCTAAGATTTCATTATTCTTGTCGGTGTAATCCCTTACAAGACCTGTGAGTGATATTTAGCAGAAGGAGGCCGCCTCGTCGTATCTATCGTTAATTGATACACATGAGTTGTATACGGATGTGTTAATGGCCGTCTACAAGGATACGTTTGACAGATCCAGGTAGCTTGATGTAGGAGGCGACCTACTCGGACACATTTTACCCCTTTTATGGTCTTTCCCCACCGGGCCAGCACCAACGGGAGGAAAGTATAAATTGTGATTTATCCCACGTATTTGTAGGAATTATCCATCAATAGCGACGGCTGTCCGGACATTAGATTTTCACGCTTTCTCACAACGGTGGACACCACAGACATGCCATCTTCTTACAAGCATTGCAATCTTTACCTTATTACAAGTGTATGATGTTTTAAACTAGGATTATACTCTTCAAACATATATGTTCGTGTGGCTCGAATTTTGTGGTTTTACAGAAATGTCAATTTTCGTTGGCGCTTGATTACCTCGATAAATCTTGCTCCCAGAATCTACTTGTACTACAATGTCAATTTCTGTTTATTATTTTGTGGACGTATACATTAAGAGTAACCACGCTGTCATCAAAAATAAATCCCAAAGAAAATCAAGTGTTTTATAGTAATTGATATGTCTTATATACCGGTTGAGCTTTTTTTATATGGTATGGACTTGTGTCAGATTTTAGATAGCATACTGTAAGCTGTTGACCTTAAGATTTTCTTATCCCCAATATCCACACAATGGCACAAATACGCGGGTTCATCCAACCATTGATTGTCAAATTATTAAAACGTGATTCGGGTCCACCCCATCATTGATTGTCGAATTATTAAAACGTGATCCGGGTCCACCCCATCATTGATTGTCGAATTATTAAAACGTGATCCGGGTTCATCCCATCATTGATTGTCGAATTATTAAAACGTGATCCGGGTTCATCCCATCATGATTGTCGAATTATTAAAACGTGATCCGGGTCCACCCTATCATTGAATGTCGAATTATTAAAACGTGATCCGAGTTCATCCCATCATTGATTGTCGAATTATTAAAACGTGATCCGGGTTCATCCATCATGATTGTCGAATTATAAAAACGTGATCCGGGTCCACCCCATCATTGATTGTCGAATTATTAAAACGTGATCCGGGTTCATCCCATCATGATTGTCGAATTATTAAAACGTGATCGGGGTTCATCCCATCATGATTGTCAAATTATTGAAATGATCCAGGTTCACCCCCACACATCTGGTAATCAATGATTTTATCTTTCTTTCAATTTTAGCCTTTTTGATAATCTAATCCATCATAATAAAGGCCCCTCTCATATAATTTTACTTCCTTTAGTCATATAAAGATAGTTCTATTTTCATAATACAGTGATTTATTGGAATTTGAAATATTATATCATTCTGCCGATATCTTCGCCCAATGACCAGTTATTAATTGGCCATCATATGAGTTCACGTCATTTGCGCTCTAAATTATTTTCAATCATTTCTAGTTCTATTTTCAATTCGTACACCGTCACTCCAATAAAGTGTGTCGCTCTATAACAAAAATGTCACTCCAATAAAGTGTGTCGCTCTATAACAAAAATCTATGTTTTCTGCATTAGTAGGTTTCGAAGGAGAAGTAGGCAACTGCTGATTTTGATATACGAATTTGACTGTTGAATTTGATGTACGAATTTGACTGTTGAATTTGATGTACGAATTTGACTGTTGAATTTAATGTACGAATTTGACTGTTGAATTTGATGTACGAATTTGACTGTTGAATTTGATATAAGAATTTGACTGTTGAATTTGATGTACGAATTTGACTGTTGAATTTGATGTACGAATTTGACTGTTGAATTTAATGTACGAATTTGACTGTTGAATTTGATGTACGAATTTGACTGTTGAATTTGATATAAGAATTTGACTGTTGAATTTGATGTACGAATTTGACTGTTGAATTTGATATAAGAATTTGACTGTTGAATTTGATGTACGAATTTGACTGATGATTGTGATTATCATAAAATTCCATAATAAGTGACTTTGATCTGGGATTTATCGAACATAGTAACATAGATGTTGATTCTGATTCATCCTGTCAACAGTGATACACCAGTCAGTTAAATACAACGACTTTGTCTTGACATTTCCGATCTAAGCTCATTGTTTGGAAATATCATTTCGTGACATTATTATTATTAATCAAACAAACTATCTGTGATAAATTGGAATAAATCATATCAAAATACAGGAACATGTCTTTTTGTTTTACTCCATTTCACAATGCTGTGATGATTTTCTGATCGTTTCTCATTTCATTGCCTCGCGGTTTGTTACAAAAGAAATCTATATCGGATTTCACAGAGAGTTACTCCCCTTGAAGTTCTCCTTTGTTAATAGGATAACTGTTACTTACCACTTCCTTTAAATGTTATGTAAGATTCTGTCTCCAGAGACAGTGGGGAAAAAGCTGACAAAGGAATATACTAATGATAGTTAAGTACGAATCGGAAGGGAATACAATACCGATAGAAAAAAGATCTATATAATCAATCCCTTCGTCAGGTCTTTAAACCTGTTGTTAGATCTATATAATCTCTCCCTTCGTCAGATCTTTAAACCTGTTGTTAGATCTATGCAATCTCTACCTTCGTCAGGTCTTTTGTTAGATCTATGAAATTTCTCCCTTCGTCAGGTCTTTAAACCTGTTGTTAGATCTATGAAATTTCTCCCTTCGTCAGGTCTTTAAACCTGTTGTTAGATCTATGAAATCTCTCCCTTCGTCAGGTCTTTAAACCTGTTGTTAGATCTATGAAATTTCTCCCTTCGTCAAATCAATGAACCGTGTTTCATGTTCAACGTTACTTACAGACAAAACCACTATTCTGTGTTCAGCGTTATCAACATGACCGAAAGAGACGGTTACTTACAGACAAAGCCGTCATTCTGTGTTCAGTGTTATTAATACCAGCGAAAGAGACAGTTTCTTACAGAGAAAGTCGTCCTTCCGTGTTCAGCGTTATCAACATGACCGAAAGAGACGGTTACTTACAGACAAAGCCGTCATTCTGTGTTCAGCGTTATCAACATGACCGAAAGAGACGGTTACTTACAGACAAAGCCGTCATTCTGTGTTCAGCGTTATCAACATGACCGAAAGAAACATTTACTTACAGACAAAGTCGTCCTTCCGTGCTCAGCGTTATCAACATGACCGAAAGAGACGGTTACTTACAGACAAAGCCGTCATTCTGTGTTCAGCGTTATCAACATGACCGAAAGAAACATTTACTTACAGACAAAGTCGTCCTTCCGTGTTCAGCATTATCAACATGACCGAAAGAGACATTTACTAACAGACAAAGTCGTCCTTCCGTGTTCAGCGTTATCAACATGACCGAAAGAGACAGTTACTTACAGACAAAGCCGTCATTCTGTGTTTAGTGTTATTAATACCACCAAAAGAGACAGTTACTAACAGACAAAGTCGTCCTTCCGTATTCAGCGTTATCAACATGACCGAAGGAGACGGTAACTTACAGACAAAGCCGTCATTCTGTGTTCAGCGTTATCAACATGAGCGTTATCAGCATGACCGAAAGAGACGGTTACTTACAGACAAAGCCGTCATTCTGTGTTCAGCATTATCAACATGACCGAAAGAGACATTTACTAACAGACAAAGTCGTCCTTCCGTGTTCAGCGTTATCAACATGACCGAAAGAGACAGTTACTTACAGACAAAGCCGTCATTCTGTGTTCAGCGTTATCATCACAACCGAAAGAGACAGTTACTTACAGAAAAAGCCGTCATTCTGTGTTCAGCGTTATCAACATGACCGAAAGAGCCAGTTACTAACAGACAAAGTCGTCCTTCCGTGTTCAGCGTTATCAACATGACCGAAAGAGACAGTTACTTACAGACAAAGCCGTCATTCTGTGTTCAGCGTTATCAACATGACCGAAAGAGACAGTTACTTACAGACAAAGCCGTCATTCTGTGTTCAGCGTTATCAACATGACCGAAAGAGACAGTTACTTACAGACAAAGCCGTCATTCTGTGTTCAGCGTTATCAACATGACCGAAAGAGACAGTTACTTACAGACAAAGCCGTCATTCTGTGTTCAGCGTTATCAACATGACCGAAAGAAACATTTACTTACAGACAAAGTCGTCCTTCCGTGCTCAGCGTTATCAACATGACCGAAAGAGACAGTTACTTACAGACAAAGCCGTCATTCTGTGTTCAGCGTTATCAACACGACCGAAAGAGACAGTTACTTACAGACAAAGCCGTCATTCTGTGTTCAGCGTTATCAACACAACCGAAAGAGACGGTTACTTACAGACAAAGCCGTCATTCTGTGTTCAGCGTTATCAACATGACCGAAAGAGACAGTTACTTACAGACAAAGCCGTCATTCTGTGTTCAGCGTTATCAACACGACCGAAAGTGACGGTTACTTACAGACAAAGCCGTCATTCTGTGTTCAGTGTTATCAATACCACCGAAAGAGACAGTTACTTACAGACAAAGCCGTCATTCTGTGTTCAGCGTTATCAACACGACCGAAAGTGACGGTTACTTACAAAGCCGTCATTCTGTGTTCAGTGTTATTAATACCACCGAAAGAGACAGTTACTTACAGACAAAGCCGTCATTCTGTGTTCAGCGTTATCAACATGACCGAAAGAGACAGTTACTTACAGACAAAGCCGTCATTCTGTGTTCAGCGTTATCAACACAACCGAAAGAGACAGTTACTTACAGACAAAGCCGTCATTCCGTGTTCAGCGTTATCAACACAACCGAAAGAGACGGTTACTTACAGACAAAGCCGTCCTTCCGTGTTCAGCGTTATCAACATGACCGAAAGAGACAGTTACTTACAGACAAAGCCGTCATTCTGTGTTCAGCGTTATCAACACAACCGAAAGAGACGGTTACTTACAGACAAAGCCGTCATTCTGTGTTCAGCGTTATCAACACAACCGAAAGAGACAGTTACTTACAGACAAAGCCGTCATTCTGTGTTCAGCGTTATCAACACAACCGAAAGAGACAGTTACTTACAGACAAAGCCGTCATTCTGTGTTCAGCGTTATCCACAACCGAAAGAGACAGTTACTTACAGACAAAGCCGTCATTCTGTGTTCAGCGTTATCAACACGTTACCGAAAGAGACGGTTACTTACAGACAAAGCCGTCATTCTGTGTTCAGCGTTATCAATACCACCGAAAGATCACACAAAGCCCGTGTTCAAAGAGACGCCGTCATTCTGTGTTCAGCGTTATCAACACAACCGACAAAGCCGTCAAAGCCGCTATTCTGTGTTCAGCGTTATCAACACGACCGAAAGAGACAGTTACTTACAGACAAAGCCGTCCTTCCGTGTTCAGCGTTATCAACATGACCGAAAGAGACAGTTACTTACAGACAAAGCCGTCCTTCCGTGTTCAGCGTTATCAACATGACCGAAAGAGACAGTTACTTACAGACAAAGCCGTCATTCTG